>NC_142367.1:25495133-25819300 GCF_059441175.1 Urocampus carinirostris | reverse complement strand
CCGCTCAGCATGGCATCCTAGCGTACGCACTCACGCATTACCGGCGTTCGAACTCCGATTTTTTTGACCGAACAGCGAAGCAAGAATTTCTCTAAATTTTTGGTCGGACTCCGATTTGTTCGAACTGAGAGGCGTTCGAAAACCGAGGTTTCACTGTACTTGTAGTCATAAATACTGCATTTGGGTTTCCTATTATTTCTGCTTCTGCAAAGTGTTTTTCCCTCCCCGACAGTGAGCGAAGAGGTGCGATCTTAGACAATTTTCTCCTACGAGCATTCCATCCTCACATCTAACGTATATTTTTCAATTATACGACAACCTCTTTTTCCCCGCTGTTTCCCGCCCACCTTTTGTCCTGCCGTACGCACGTCATCTCTGCTCCTCAGAATGCTGCCACGGTGAAAGCATTGATCTTACTTCTAAACCGGATGCGCTACTTTGCTTGATGTTGAAGAAACCCTATTTAGGTAGTGGAATATATTCTGTAGCTCTTTTAGGAAATGGAGAATGAATTGTTTTGCATGAGTCAGAGAGGTGGTTATTTCAACTGTTGAAACTCTCGCAACTGAAAGTGTTATTTTCAGCTAAACAGGCACAGTTTTCACCGAGTCAGTGAAGTCATGAGAGGGTAACATGTGGGGTGTGAATGAATTGTGAATTTCTCTTTGAAAATAAATGGGGAATTCAAATGGTCCGACCTATGTCATAGTTATAGCAATATCTGTATTGCCCTGCAAACCCCTTGCAAGCTACTCTGGGGCAATGTTCCCTCTAATTTCAGCGCACAAGAAAATCTAGCCAGCGCACAAAAATCAGGGCTCAAAATTACTAATTAAGAAGCGACTCAAGTCAAAGTTACAGTGCATGAAGGTAAAAATTCACGGGTTCTCCCGACGTTGTGTCCTAAATGCGGTATTTTGAAGTCGAGTCCAAGTAGAACGAAGTTGAGTCAAGTTAGTAAAGTTTGTCGAGAACCGGCTTCTTCAAGTCCTAAACAGGTCTTCAGGTTGTTTTTGCTTCTTTAATCCCAACATGACCAAATATTATGTAAAATTATGCACAAAATGACTTAAAAGGAGGGGGGAATAGAACAAAAAAGAAGAAAAATACCAAAATGAAAAAGTGAAAAGCTGAGAAAAAAAGAAACAAAAGGAAGAGAAAAAAAGAAGGAAAAATTTAGAAAAAAGCCAGAAAAAAAGAAAAGAAAGAAATGTTGTAAAAAAGTAACAGCTCACAAAAAATAAACACAATGAGATTTTTTTTAAAGGAATTTAAAAAAAACATGGAAAAAAGAAGAAAAAGTTTGTGTTGCATTCAAATAATTTCCAATGATATCAAGTGAATCTTTTTGCCAACATTGTACACTAAAAATCTGATTAAGTGCAGTTCTGTATCTTACAAAACCGACTTGATAAGCCCCCAAAAATGTTGATATTATGCGACAAAATCTGTCAGGAACTAAAAAAAAAAATGGATATCTTGTGAAAGAATTGTAAGAACAAACGACGTTTGTAGGCCGTACAACCTTTGCAATAATACATGAGTCAATTCATTCAAAAGAGAAAAATAATTTTGCATTGCCGGAAACTCAGCAAAATGTAACTTGATGTCAAGTTTTGGACATGTTTGATAATTAACTATCTTGCCACACTTGGGATTGCTGTTCCTCACTGTTGTTTCAAGCGTTGCTCACCGACTTTGTGTGGACGCTCAGACCCGTGGAAAATTAGAGGGAACATTGCTCTGGGGCTACCCCAAAGGGATACAATTACTTGTCACAGGGTTTGTACAGGTGCCTTAAATCCTTAAAAATGCTTGAATTATAATGTTGTGCTTTTAAGGGTTGAAAAATGCTTGAATTTTGAGTCAAGAGCTTGTAAAAGCTTGAAATTGTAGCAATGTTTTTCAATTCTTTAAAACGACACCAACACTGCTCTCTGGTGGTTTTGTTTTCCCATTGTATTTTCTTGTGATTAACAGCAGCTGGCATTAGTTTGTATTGTCCTATGAGGCATTGTCTCTCCCTACAGCACAATTGCATGCTACACCGAAACAGAACACTATGTAATGTGTCTTAGTGCAAGGATTACTTTTCATTTATGGACATTTATTACTTGCCGTGCCAAAAAATTAATTTAGAATTTCCCAGAGGTAAATTGTAATGGGAAGAACTTTCTGCAACATATGTAAGCTACTTATCATTTTTACCCAAAACCTACATAGAAAGAGATTTGTGCAGGTGCAGAGTGATGCTTTTGGAGAGCACGTCGTTGGGCGTCGCCCTAAAAAATACGCAGAGAGGAGATATGACAAAAAGGGAACGCGCTTTATTGCATTCTGGACACGTTCAAAGTTCCAGACGTTCAACATTGGTCTTGATAGTCTTCTCAAATAAAGTTAAGATATCTTGTAAAGGTCAGCATATCAGCTTGTGACCTCTTGCAATAATGTCATCCCACGACCTTCACCAGATGCCTACATACGTATCATTACTTATCATCCACATTCCACAAAAATGCTCAAATGCAATGGGAAAATTTGAATACCTATACATGCACACGTGATCAGAAAATTAAAGGAATACCCGAATCATTTCAATCGGACTACTCGTAAGACTTATACCATGATTAGATTTTTGTGTCCATTTACATGTTACACAGCCGTAATACAGACTCTGCCCTACTTCAGTTGAATTTGTTGGTAAGTTGCTTCAGTGCCATATTTTGTATGTTTAAGGCTTTTATAAGTAACCTGTATTGTTTTGTACTCCATAAAATAAACATTTCATAAAATAATATGCTCTATAAATGGTAAATCGTCTGCATTTCTATAGCGATTTTCAAGTCAATGAAGACCTCCCAAAACGCTTTACAATTAGCTTCACACTTACCTATTAACACACACACTCACACACCAATAGGGAGTCAGCCTCCAAACGTTTTGAGGTTAATCAAGATTCTAAATGGTAATAGGACAGCATTTCTATAGCGCTTTTCAAGTCAATGAAGACCCCCGGAAGCGCTTTACAATGCGTTTCACACTTTCCCATTTACACACACACACACCAATAGGGAGTCAGCCATGCAAGGCCCTTACCTGCTTATTGGGGGCATTAGGGATTCAGTGTCTTGCCCAAGGACACTATAAAGAGAAATAAAGTTGAGTTTAACTTACTTTTGAAAAATGCGCTTCAAGAGGTCCTCCTCCGTGGTAGAAAGTGGCAAAATAAAAAGTGTTCTGACCATTTTCTCAACCGCATCAAGCTTTCTTATTCCACTTTCATTTCAAAAGAAACGACTCGCCTCTTCCTTACACTTTACACCAACCGTATTGAATGGATGTACAAGATAGTAAACAATAAAAATGTCAGTTCTTAGCGCGCTGGAGACACAGTATAGTGTGTTTACACAGTAGGAAGAGGAAACCGGATTTCTTCTTCAGGATGGACTCTGGGTGACCCCCCACAGTTCCACCGTACGCCGGTAGCGGTGGAAGGAAGCACTACAGTCATGATCTGTTCTATAGTCATAAATAGATGGCTTTTTCTGTGTATGATCTACATCAAGTGTTGAATGCGTGTTATTAAATAGCAGTTTCATTAAATGACGACATTTTTAGCCATTTTTTTTAGTAAATTAAAAAAGGAACACAGTCCAGGGAACTTTATTTGGTGGTCGAAATAAACAAGAAAAAAAAAGTAACATTTCCCAGCCAATTCAGGTCGTGCAGGTCATCTCCCTCCTGGAGCAGAGTGGAACTCTTCTGGATTTAAATTAGAAGAGCAATTTCATGTGGTTTTATGATGTGGCTGTGATGACTCTATAGATTTCCTGCAAGCTAAATGAACATGAAGTTACATTGTTTTGCTATAACTCTTTTCATACACTCGTGTATGAATATCTACACTACATGTGTTCTCACAGCTCGAATTAATTAGCCCGCTCTTATTGAACAGAGGCTTACCTTTGCACCATTTGTGGCTTTGAGGGCTTACTAAAGCAGCCTAATGAATATTTATGCTTTCAAGCGACAGTCACTGAGCCACTGGCACGGCTGGAAATCTAATATTGATTTGTATACTGAACAGTAGAACCGCAAGGTATGGTATCGTTAGTTGTGTGCAGCTTTGTGTCGTCTTCCATTTCTGCTTTGAAGAATTGCAATATCTTTGTGCTGACCAATGTTCCCTGTAATTTTCCCCGGGTCTGAGCGTTCACACAAAGTCGGTGAGCAACGCTTAAAACAACAGTGAGCAACCATAATCCCAAGTGTGGCAAGATAATTGATTATCAAACATGTCCAAAACTTTACATTTTGCTGAGTTTCCGGCAATGCAAAATGATTTTTCTCTTTTGAATGAATTGACTCATGTACTATTGCAAAGGTTGTACGGCCTACAAACGTCGTTTGTTCTTACAATTCTTTCACAAGATATCCATTTCTTTTTATTTAGTGATATATTTTGTTGCATAATAATAACATTTTGGGGGGCTTATTTAGTCAGTTGTAAGATACAGAACTGTACTTAATCATTCTTTTTTCCGTGTTTTTTTTCTACTTTTTTTAAAAAATTGTGTTTATTTTTTCCGGGCTGTTACTTTTTTCTTTTTGTTCTCTATTTACTTTTTTCCTACATTTTTTTCTGGCTTTTTTCTACATTTTTCCTTCTTTTTTTTCTCTTCCTTTTGTTTCTTTTTTTTCTCAGCTTTTCACTCCTTTTTCATTTTGGTATTTTTTTTCTTTTTTGTTCTATTCCCCCCTTCCTTTAATGTCATGTTGTGCATAATTTTACATAATATTTGGTCATGTTGGGATTGAAGAAGCAAAAACAACCTGAAGAGCCGTTTAGGACCCGAGCCAAAGAAGCCGGGTCTTGACAAACTCTACTAACTTTACTCAACTTCGTTCTACTTCGACTCGACTTCAAAATACCGCATTTAGGACACAACGTCAGGGGAACCCGTGTATTTTTACCTTCATGCAACTGTAACTTTGACTTAAGTCGCTTCTTAATTAGTAATGTTGAGCCCTGATTTTTGTGCGCTGGCTAGATTTTCTTGTGCGCTGAGAATGGGCGAGCAGTGCGCAATTGCTCATGCGCGCAGCTTAGAGGGAACACTGGTGGTGACCCCCTTCTGTTTTGTACGGGTGCTTGAAATTTAAAATGATTTTAAGTTAATGTGTTTCCAAGGATTTGAAAGTACCTGAATTTGGGTAGACATGCTTGTAATAGCTTGAAATTGTTGCCATGTTTCTTAAAAAAGTCCGCTTAAATGTGATGCCGATACGGCTCTTTAGTGGCTTCGCATTCCTTCTTCCCTTGTTAACGGCAGCTGGCATGGGTAAATTGTAACAGGAAGAACTTCCTGCAACTGAAAATATAAGTTACATATTATTGTAATAGCTTGAAATTGTTGCCATGTTTCGACAAAAAGTCTGCTTAAACGTGATGCCAACACGGCTCTCTGGTGGCTTCGTTTCGCCACTGTATTTCTTCCCTCAAAGATGAGAGCTGGCATGAGTTTGTATTGCACTGTCCTATGAAGCAACATCAAGACAGATGCATGCTAAAGGGGGAACTATGTATTAGTGCAAGGATTACATATAAATTATGGACATTTCTTACGGGTTAGGCGTAAAATGAAGGTAGCATTTCCCTGTGGTAAATTGTAATGGGAAGAAGTTCCTGCAACTGAAAATACAGGCTACATATTACCGTATTTTGTATGGGGGCAGACTTGTCTCAAAAGCCAATTTCTTTGCAATTTACTCAAGATCTAATAATCACATGTCTTGATAAATGCACTCGCAAGACTAAAAATTGCAAAAAAATAAAATTAAAAGACACAGAACGATTACAAAAACAGACCTCGCGGAACAAGGTACCCGTCATTTTTTTGTCAAGACGTAGGTGTTCTGACAACTAAGATGTCAAAGATTAAAAGCTTATAATCGGTTTACAGGACAAATAGTTACCACTTAAAATTACAAGGTTAAAACGGTACAACTGCGTCTTGGAGCTAGAGGTAATACACACATACCTAACTCATTTGCAATGGTAAAAGGGTGAACCTCATTTCAAAAAATAATAGATGTGACTTTGGGACCGACAATCACCAGTTGATTCATTTACTGATACTGGACAAGGGAAATATCTATTTTTTTAAAGCATCAAAAACCGTACAGTCAAGTCATGTTTATTTGTTTGGCCCTTAATCACAAGGAGTCCTAAAGGGCTGCACAGACTCCAGACTAATATGACACCTTGATATAAAACCGACATGAGGGCAAGGGAAAAACTCAAAACCTCTGTCAAGTCATGCTTATTTGTGACGCCCTTAATCACAGAGTCTTAAAGGGCTGCACGGACGACCAATTTTGGAAAAAAAACCTAACTGCGATTTTCCAGACCTAAATTGCAATTTCGATGCGATTATTGTTTTGAACAGAAAAGTGCATTTTTTGTGCTAGTTTTTTTTTTTACTTTTCGGGGAGAACATAAACATAGTGGCATGAAAACAAAACTTGAGATGATGTACTAGGAGACAGAAAGTATACGCCCATAACAAAATATCAACTATAGATGTACAAATAAAAACAAACAATTGCAGTTGAAGAAATGATTTTTTTACTGTGATTATAGAAAAGGACAACAAAATTGAAGGGCTACTCCTGTCACGGTTGCCGTCCAATTGGCCCCGCCCATGTGGCGACAGCTGCGGCTCGTTGACTGATTGGCTGCCCTCCTATTTAAGCTCAGTGCTCTCACTCACCCTTTGTCAGTCCGTCAACGAACCTCTGCACCCGTGGGTTTTGACTCTGTCCGGTTTCCTGCTTGGGTTACCTTTCCGGTATTGTTCCATTCTATTTTGTCCTGTTTAATATCAATCTTCAGTTTCGTTCCCGTCTAATTTGTCCTGTTTAATTTCGATATCCAGTTTTGATATCAATCCTGTCTGTTCCGTCCTGTTTTGTATCGACCCCATCAGTCCGATATCTGCTCGTGCAATTGGTATCGATCTCGTCGGCCACTGGCTTCCTGTCATTCCACTCCAGACAGCTGCCTTACTTCTCCCGCCCAACGATCGCCGAAGAACTGGCGTTTGGGTTAACATGACTGCCCCACTTCCCGTAATATAAAAGCTTGTGTGAGAAATGTCTCGATTTGGGTTCTCCTTTCATGACAACTCCTTTCAGTGGAAGAAAACGATTAAGAGAGCGGCTAGCAGGCTACATGCTAGAGTCGGGTCCCTGCGACTTCTGCACTGTCTTTGCCTAGCTTAATTGGAGGTTTTGTTTTATGTACGAGTTTGGTTATCCTCCCAGCACCAACATGGACATTCACAGTTTTTTCTGTTAAACAGCAATGCACTCTTCATTTTTAGTCATTTAGGTCAACATTGGATCGTTCCCATGTCCTCAAGTCAAGTCATGTTTATTTGCATTATCCCTTAACCACAAAGAGTCTCAAAGGCCTGCACAGACAACAGATTATTGCAAACACCATTCCCCCTGATCTAGAACCTACATGAGGACAAGGAAAAACCTCAAAATGAGGAAAATGAAGAAACCTTGAGAAGGGACAGTCTAAAAAGGTTACACTACAGAATACAGACTATTATTTCACCATCCCCTGATCTAAAACCTACATGAGGGCAAGGAAAAACTCAAAAACCTCAAGTCATGGTTATTTGTATAGCCCTAATAACAGTCTCAAAAGGCTGCACAGACCACTGATTATTGCAAAGCACAGACTATTATGACACCATCCCCTGATCTAAAACCTACATGAGGGCAAGGAAAAACTCAAAAACCTCAACATGAGGAAAATGAAGAAACCTTGAGAAGGGACCGCACATGATCTTCGGGAGTCCGTTTGCTGAGCAGGGGGCATTAATTTTGCAACACCTACTTTGCATTTTTTTTTCTTTGTAAATATGATATAAATAGTAGAAAAAACGGTTCCTATTCACAATTGTGTGTCACTGTATGTAACTGTCTTCGCCCTTGGACATTTTCATGTGCCGCGGCCGCTATGAAAGCGTCTTTGTACCTGCAAAATCGGTATGCGGACCGAGTCGCAGAACGTTGAATTGTTAACACAGCCCTGTGGCAATTAACAGTGTGGGGATTAAGCGAAAGAGAAGCACAAAGAAAATATTGCCCTCTGAGAGATTATTTTAAAAAAAGAAAAATAAGCCATGCTTGTGCGTGTCAATATGTGCTATTGGACTTTAGGGTACGTGCGGAAAAGCAGGTTCCCCGTCGCGCCGTCAAAATGCCCTACAGTCTGTCATTATCCTAATGAATATGACAATCCCGCTGTTGCAAGCGTGAAATAGCCACTCATAGCGAGAAGCGATGTGATCACACCTTACAATCTGTCGCTTTGTCCTGCGCCAAAGATAAGAGATAATACGCCAAAACACGGCAAGAGCGTCGGATAAACCTGCCGCCGACGCGCCGATTCGCACCGCGTGGTCTGTTCAGGAATCTCTTTTCAGGCAACGGCCAAACTGCAGCTTGTATAATTATAATAATAATAATAATTATAATAATTTAATAATAATAATTTCCTTTGTATTGTCATTCTGTGTAACAATGTAAACAGAATGAAATGTCGATACACCTGACCCGTTGTAGCGAGCCGATGCAGCCGCAGCCAACAGAGGGCGCCGCCATTTTACCAATGTTATAAGTCTTAGGTATGACTCGGCCGAGGCGCGAACCAGCGACCTCCCAGTCTCAAAGCGGGCGCCTTACCATCTAGGCTACTGAGCTGGTACCAGGGTTTGCAAACTAACGCTAAGGTAGTGTTTACCAGAGGTACCGTAAAATCCAGACTATAGTGCGCACCTGATTATAAGCCGCACCCACAACATTTTAAGAGGATAACCGCTTCTGTACTTACACAAGCCGCACCTGTATATAAGCCGCATGCGCCCACATTAAAACATGTAACACAATCACAAAATTAACCCTAACCCTATTTTGAGTCCTGCGATTTTAACTGAGGGGGGGTTTTGTAGAGGTTTATTGTTCTATAGTCTTTATCAATTATCCATTATCCGTTATCGGTCAAATCATAGTACACTACAAAGCCAAGAGACCGAGACACTTGCTCCCAGCCAAGAGGCTGAGTCAAGGTCCTAGCCACAGGGCCAAGCAGCGATCAGTGCGAATGTACAGTTCCCGGAGGTACTGCAATACCGGGCCGATGTGTGGAGTGGACAGAGCCAGCTTTTATTCCATCTCCCAATTGCAAAAATCAACAAGTACACAGTTTGAAAACCACAGCCAGCAAAATGAATGGAAAATTATACCGTACTTAAGATTTGATGCAGACCTGCTCAGTCCGGGTCCCGTTAAAAGTAATCCAAGGAAAAAAAGTGTATATTTCCAAAGGTAAGGGTGGGAAAAATGTATATCCACTTTTGTCTGCCGTGTCCACAAACACTCACCTTTACCGGTCCCCACTTCCCGTCATCCCCCGCGTCTGTTACGCCCCTTCTTTTTAATTGGTCAGTGCAAGACTTATCAGAATAAGTGTCCGAAATAAATACAAATAAATACATTACAAAAATATACAGTTGCGAATACATATTATACATGGTTACACATATTTACAAAGAAAGACGGTACACCGAGAGAGTTTTCAAAGCTTTCATAATAATATTATAACTTTCATCCCAAACTGTGCCTGTGAAGGGTAGCAAAACGCTACTAACAAGACGCTCGCAATACGGTTAAAGTACCTGTTAAAAAAAACTTACCGTACATAATGAAACCACGGTTAAACGTTCTCATCTTCCCCCCTATAACTGTCGTCATCAAAGTTGCCCTCCTTTAGTATGGGAAAGAAGATTTGTCATATAAACATCGTCCCACGCTCCCTTAATCAAAAACACGCTAGCAACACGCTCGCAAGGTAAAGTTTGCTTGCAGTAGCTCTGTTTCCTTTATCGGACTGTTCGATTGCGTTTAGCTTGTAAGCTGCGTCATGTGCCTTAAACTCGAGCGCCGCTGGCGGCTGTTAGAGAAATTACATAAATTGGCCACATCACTGAATAAGCCGCAGGGTTGAACGTTTGGGAAAAAAGGAGCGGCTTATAGTCCGGAATTTACGGTAAATTGAAATGGAAAGAACTTCCTGTAAAAAGTACGCTCCATATCGCTGTCATGTTTAGATAGATAGATAGATACTTTATTCATCCCCGGAGGGAAATTCACATTTCCAGCAGCATCCCTGAGCTGAGAACAATACAATAATAAAGCAAAAAGAATACAATATACAAATACCCAGTGTGACGTGCAAATGCCCACTGTAGCGTGTTATATAGAATATCTAAATAGTGCTACACAGAATACATATTGCAATAAAATTCGGTAATATGCAACGTAAGTGGTGTGGTTTAATGTGGGCTTTTACTCTGCCGGGTAGAGTTAAAGAGCCTCATGGCATGAGGAAGAAAAGATCTCTTCAGTCTGTCCGTAGTACAAGACAGTGACAGCAGTCTGTCGCTGAAACTGCTCTTCTGTCTGGAGATAATGCTGTGTAGTGGATGCGATGGATTGTCCATGATTGACCGCAGCGTTTCCAGTGCCCGTCTCTCAGCTACTGTTGTTAGGCTGTCCAGCTCTTTGCCCACAACAGAGCTCGCTTTCCTAGCCAGTTTATTGAGACGGGAGGCATCCTTCTTCTTGACGCTGCCTCCCCGACACGCTGTCGCATAGAAGAGGGCGCTTGCCACAACTGTCTCATAGAATATTTTCAGGAGCTTTTTGCAGATTTTGAAGGAGGCCAGCCTTCTGAGGAAGTAAAGTCGGCTTTGCCCTTTCCTACATAGAGCTTCTGTGTTGGCAGTCCAGTCCAGTTTGTTGTCCAGCTGCACACCCAGGTATTTGTAGGTCTGAACAAATTCCAAACAAATTTACCCAACATTGATACGGGGAGAGATTGTTGTGGATTAACTGTAAGTCCGCAACTTTCGAGCTGACATCAGACATCTGGCAGGATGTTATGAGAGAATGTTGATACAAGAAATCACAAGTTGTTGACTAAGCGAGCTGATTCCGAGAAAAAAAAAAAAAAATACTTTTGTTCCGAGAAAAACATCATGTGATCTTGTTGAACACAGTATAAAAAGCCCAGCATCTCTTGGACGAATTTTGAACGTGGCTTGAATGTTGCTGAATAAAGGACGTTCCCTTTCCGCCATATTTCTGTCTCCGCGTATATTTTGGGGCGACGCCCAATGACGTCCTCTCAAAAAAGATTTGTTTCAAAAACTAATATATTTGTTATTTACTCAAGATCTAATAAATCGATGCCTTGATAAATGCACACCCAAGATTAAAAGTCGCATATGTAGATCGCAGGCATCTTTGTGTACCTGCAATGATTAACACTAGATTCTTTCATTCAATAGTACCGGATAAATTGGAAAATTAGCTCCGATAGTCCTTAAAAAGTGCTTCGATTTGGCCACGAGTAAGGTCTACCAACCCCGTTGTACGTTGAGTGATGCCTCTATTACCTCCGGCAAATTGATTTGGTGTTAATTCATTGCAACACCACAAGCGTAATCCTTAATCTCGCTCTCGGAACTGATTGAATGGTTCGGTTTTTGCAGCAAAGAACACTCAAGAAGGTAATCCGTTCTGATACGACGAATTAAGGGGAAGAATAAAAGAATTACGGTGGATAACAATCTCAAACTATTTAATGACCTCATGATCTCATTTAGATGTTGTGAAGTTTACGTATAAACACACAAACAATAAAGATATATAGAATATAATAGAATATACCTTTATTGTCAATGTTACAAAATGGGTTAACATATTGTGACAACGGAATTGGGCATGACACTCCAGTTTCACACATTCACAGTGAGGTAAAAAACCCAAGAAGATAAAGGAACAGAGAAGATAAGGTTATAGAACAAGGAGGATAAGGTTATAGTTATAATTTACACAAAATTTACCCAAGAAATGTCTGCATATAGGATGTTACATACAGTTTGGTATCGTAGGGTTTGTGCAATATGCATTTGGTGCAAAAAAAGTCATCATAGTGCTCTGCTGAGGTAGCGAAAGCAGGCAATGTTCTCCAGACTGGGCAGAGAGCAACCGATGATTTTCTGGGCTGTTTTGATGACCCTCTGGAGCGTTTTCCTGTCTGCTGCTGTGCACCCAGCATACCACACCTTAATGCAGTACATTAGAATGTTCTCCACTGTGGCTTTGTAAAAGGACACCTGCAGCTGCTGTTTTAGCTTTTTTTTTCCTGAGCACTCTCAGGAAATGCAGTCGCTGCTGGGCCTTCCCTACCACCGCTCTGGTGTTTGCAGACCAGGAGAGGTCGTCGGAGATGTGCACACCCAGAAATTTGAAGGAGTGGACTCTCTCTACACAGTCTTTTTATGATGAGTGGTGCTGGATTCCTGCCATATATATATATATGTGTATGTAGTGTTGAAAAAGACGCCTCCCGACATATGTACATTCGACTTACGGATTCCGGCAGATACGATCATTTTTTGGGGGATAATAATATCAGTACCTTGCTGTAAGTTACTCTTTGTATTGTGTGCACCTTTTTCCGAGTAGAGGACAGTGCTCTAGTGCTTCTTTCCGCCCCGTGGCGCTGTGAAAAGACACCCAGCATCCACACCGAAGAAGAAATCTGGCTTCTACTCCCTGGTTCGTGTGTAATTATAACAACGTGTACTGTATCGCTGGCGTGCTAAGAACTTTGACGTTTTCATTTAATATCTCGTGCATCCATTCAATATTTTGGGTGTAAAGAAGAGGCAAGCCGTTTCATTAGAAATGAAAGTGAAATAAGAAAGCCTGATGCGGTTGAGAAAATGGTCGGAACGCTTTTTTTCGGCCGCTTTCTACCACAGAGGAGGAAGACGCTTAACTCTTGGAGCCCACCTTTCAAAAGTAGGTTTAACCTCACTTTATCTTTATAGAGCATATTATTTTCTGAAATTTTAGTACAAAACCTTGCAGGTTACTTATACAAGCCTTAAACATACATTATATACCAAATATAGCACTGAAGCAACTTACAAATTCAACTTACGAATGATCGACCAGAACCGTTCGTAGCCGGGCAGCGTCTTTTGGGGGTAGCCCCAAAATATACGCAGAGACGGAGATATGACAAAAAGGGAACGTCCTTTATTGCATCCGTTCGGCAACATTCATTCAAGCCACGTCCCCCGTTTCTCTTCTCCAACGGCATTTATAGTGTGTTCAAGAGATCTCGTGATGTTTTTCCGGCCCCGACTCGCTCAGTCAACATCTTGTGACTTATCCCCTGACTCCCGCCAGATGTCTTCACAAAATGGGCTACTGTCAGCTCGAAGGATGCTGACTTACAGTTAATCCACAACAAAACTAGCACTAAAATGCATTTTAGAATTGAAAAATTGCTTTGAAATTGTAATACTGGTCTTAAATATCTCAATTAGATTTATTCCCAAAATCATGCATGACTAATTTCCGTTTCATATAAAACATTAACATCTAAGCTAAACACAACCGGGATTTCAAACTTAAAACTGTGTTCCACGTGTCTTATGTGTGCTTTTGGTTTAGTATGTCAATAGCTCTGAAGAAGCGAGGAATCAAAAATAACTCAGTTTGATATTCTACCTGCAAAAGTATAAGTAGCGTATTCTTCCATGCATTGATTTTACATTCTTTTTTATTCTCACTAGTTTTGCGGACCCTTAGTAGTGAAAGAGTAACCAGCGAATAGTTCTCTGTAGACTGCCCAAAGCATATCAAAGAGCTTTCTTTTCAATTTACGTAAAATACATTTTAGAATATCACAATACATTTTTACATCCATTTTAACAAGAGATCGTATAGTGTTTTTTTACCGTTTACAACGAATTCAACATATTTTTCTTTAGTCTGAATTTTAACCAACATCATCCTTTTTATATATATGAGAAAATAGAAATAATAACAATAATGAGTATAAAAACTGATACAGTTTACCTGCAGATGAAATGAGTCACAACATTAGCTTCTCTGCTGGCTTTGATCTCTTTGATCTTACAAGGGGAATTAACATTTTAGTACAACAGAAACAAAAGGAAAATAAATCAGCTTGACAACATCAATCACATTACTGTGCATGTTGAGAGATTTGTCAGCTGTGGTTATAATGTTTAAAATGAACTTTTTTTTTGGAGCACCAAAAGATGTGTCTTACCGTTGGCAGCTCTCTCTGTAGACTGCCAGCAAACGGCCAATCAGAAGCCTGCATTGAATAACTTTGTGCTTCCAGACTTTCCCGAGCGTTATAAGATCATTTTCCAAAGTAGACGCACAGAGGACACAAGAAAAATGGATAAGTGATTAGGAATCAAGCCAAAAACTCAGCCCCAGAAGAGAGATTCAAAAGAAGCGAACAAAATTGATGACGCTACAAAACGTAAACGTACATTAAGAGCATTGTGGAAAGAGGAGTTCACGTGGCTTGTAGCAAACATTGCATGAATGAAGATGAGTAAATACAGGTACATACTGATGGCAGATGGAAAAAAGCGATGTCATACACATAGAATGAATGTTATAAGTAGATTTATCATAAACTTAATTTCAAAGCGTTTGTCATTGTCTCTAAACATCTCTGTCGTCTCTGATTCTAAAACAACCGCAAACAGACTCTTTAACCAGTCTGTTTTTCGAGTGAGGGACTTAAAAAGCCATCGCGAGATGGAACGTCAGTCAAGCCGGAGTAAAACGACGGGCGAGGGCGCCACAATCGAGACATAATAGTTCGAATGAAAGCGCCCAGGACAGATTGAAACGCAGATTGAACGTTTAAGCGGGCGGACGATCACGAAGGCTGTCGTGTTGCTGCGCGCACGAGAGAAAGGTGGAAACTCTACAAGATGGCCACAGTCGAAATTGACATTAAATGCCGTACACTCTCTTGTGCGAACCCTTCTCGCCTGTTTTGTGTTTCGCCTTTGAATTTGTGGCTGAGGGCACTCTGTAGTGACATCGAATGAAGCCGATGGAAAATCTGTTGGGTTTTTTTTTTAAATTAGGGGCCATATGCTAAAGAAAAAGAGAAAAAAGTCACTGGGCAGGACCAGTGGCTTACAGAAAAGAGACAGTAAGGGACTTACAGAGAGAGAGGGAAAAACAAAGAAAGAGAGCAAAGGAGAGAGAAAAGGAAAGAGAGAAAAAGAGAGCCAGAATGAGAAATAGTGAGTGGAAAAGTGAGAGAGTAACAGAGAGTGAGAGAAGAGAGAGAGAAGAGAAGAAAATAGAAGAGAGAGAAGAGACGAGAAGAGAAGAGAGAGAAGGGACAAGAATAGGAAAGAGAGAGAGAGAAAGATATGAGAATAGGAATGAGTGAGAGAGACGAGGATAGGAGTGAGAGAGAGAGACATGACAATAGGAGTGAGAGAGAGAGAAGAGACAGAGAATAGGAGTGAGTGAGAGAGAAGAGACGAGAATAGGAGAGAGAAGATACGAGAATATGAGAGAGAGAGAGAGAGAGAGAGCTGAGAATAGGAGTGAGTGAGAGACGAGAATAGGAGTTGGTGAGAGAGAGAAAAGATTAGAATAGGAGTGAGTGAGAAAAGACGAGAATATGAGAGAGAGAGAGATGAGAATAGGAATGAGTGAGGGACGAGAATAGGAGTGAGTGAGAGAGACAATAGGATTGAGTGAGAGAGATGAGAATAGGAGTGGGTGAGCGAGAGAAGAGATGAGAATAGGAGTGAGAGGAGACGAGAATATGAGAGAGCGAGAGAGAGAGGGATGAGAATAGGAGTGAGTGAGAGAGACAATAGGATTGAGTGAGAGAGATGAGAATAGGAGTGGGTGAGCGAGAGAAGAGATGAGAATAGGAGTGAGAAGAGACGAGAATATGAGAGAGCGTGAGAGAGAGGGATGAGAATAGGAGTGAGTGAGAGAGATGAGAATAGAAGTGAGTGAGAAAGACAAGAATAGGAGTGAGAGAAAGAAGGGACGGGAATAGGAGTGATTAAGAGAGAAGGGACGAGAATAGGAAAGAGAGAGAGAGAAAGATATGAGAATAGGAATGAGTGAGAAAGACGAGAATAGGAATGAGTGAGAGAGACAAGGATAGGAGTGAGAGAGAGACATGACAATAGGAGTGAGAGAGAGAGAAGAGACAGAGAATAGGAGTGAGTGAGAGGGAAGAGACGAGAATAGGAGAGAGAATATGAGAGAGAGAGAGAGAGCTGAGAATAGGAGTGAGTGAGAGAGACGAGAATAGGAGTTGGTGAGAGAGAGAAAAGATTAGAATAGGAGTGAGTGAGAAAAGACGAGAATATGAGAGAGAGAGAGACGAGAATAGGAATGAGTGAGAGACGAGAATAGGAGTGAGTGAGAGAGACAATAGGATTGAGTGAGAGAGACGAGAATAGGAGTGGGTGAGCGAGAGATGAGAATAGGAGTGAGAAGAGACGAGAATATGAGAGAGCGCGAGAGAGAGGGATGAGAAGAGGAGTGAGTGAGAGAGACAATAGGATTGAGTGAGAGAGATGAGAATAGGAGTGGGTGAGCGAGAGAAGAGATGAGAATAGGAGTGAGAAGAGACGAGAATATGAGAGAGCGTGAGAGAGAGGGATGAGAATAGGAGTGAGTGAGAGAGATGAGAATAGAAGTGAGTGAGAAAGACAAGAATAGGAGTGAGAGAAAGAAGGGACGAGAATAGGAGTGATTAAGAGAGAAGGGGCGAGAATAGGAATGAGTAGGAGAGAGAATGGATGTGAATAGGAGTGAGTGAGGGAGAGAATGGACGTGAATAGGGAGAGAGATGGAAGAGATCATAATAGGAGAGAGAGAGATGAGAATAGGAGAGAGAATAGAAGAGAGAGCAAATAGAAGAGAGACAAGAATAGAAGAGAGATGATATTAAAGGAGAGTGAGACACAGTATTCATGAAACTACAGTGTCTTTGCTGCCCGGGTTCGGCATCATCAGTTGGGCAAATTTAAAGGTGCAGCTCGTTCCTTTCTTGTGCTTCTCTGTGTTTTCTTGCGGGGACGTTAGACACTCCCACTTTAAAGGGCACACGGTAATGAAAGGCCACGATGAGATATTTTTCCGGGGTTCTTGCTGCTCTCATCAGGAAGGTTCAAGGCCCCCCGCTGCCTGTGACCCACGTCCCCTTTCCCTTTCCCTTCCCCTTGCCCTTCCATGTTTTGACTTGATGAAACTGGCGATCATTTGTGGAGCTGTTGTTGATTGTGGACGACTGAGAAAACCTAGCGAGGAACCTGATTGCAGCATGACCCCAGTAAGCGAAGCGCAGACGATGCTCGGCTGTCAAGTGCCCACGTCAACTTGGCGAGACCGGATCATGAAAACTGACAAAGATTGATGAAGCGGAGTGCTGAGACAAAGCGATTTTGATTCAAGATAAGAAGAAAGGGAGTCTTTTGGAGGCTTCTTCTGAGGAAGGAAATGAATTCCTATGCATTAACGTCTCTGTGTGTACAATTTAGAAAGAGCGCAGAACAGACTTTTCATTTACGCGTCCTAGAAGTTTCGACAACACTTTCACGTCTTTGTAGATTTCAAGAAAGTGTTTGAAAGAGTGCAGTAGTAAATGGAAGGGGACCAAGAGGAAGGCCGAGATTGACGTGGATGGATGGTGGAAAGAGGTCTAAATATAGTGGAAGCTAGAGCTCTTGTTGGTGATAGGAATGAGTGGAGAGGTGTTGTCAAAGGATAGTGGGATGTTCAGACGTGTTCTATGATGCGGAGGGGGTAAACCAGCGAAAGCTGTCGGGCCCTGCTGTTGAACAGAAGAGTGTGTTGTGTCACCCTGATTCGAGTGACACGACCGCTTTCTCGTGTCCCGTTTTATCTGGAGGGACGAAAGCATGGCCGACTTAGGTGCCAAGGTGCCTAAAATTTTGTATTTGTTTTTTTTGCTACTTTTTTCCCTTTTTTAATTTTTTTTTTTTTGTATGTGTTTGTCTTGCTGTCAGTCGCCCCTCTCGAGGGATATGACAAGGGTTGATAGATGGATAGTTTGGCAAGCCGGTTTATCGGCCACCACGCGGAAGTACATAGGCCAGAAACTTGTTCAGACTACAGTTTTGATTATGGGCCGGGTTCGGGGTTCATAAAATGTCAATCGTTAAGTTGGGCCGGGCGGAGCCCTTATCTCGCCTTTTTCTTATTGGAGGATCTGCACAGTATGCACTCACTTTTACTCAAGTAATTATTTGGAAGACTACTTTTACTTCTACTTTATTACTATTATTCTGAAGTAACAGTACTTTTACTTTAGTAACAACACATCAGTGCCGCAGATACTTCAGCGCCTAAGTACAGCTTCGAATTTACTTCGGGCCTGGTCCCTTAAATCAAGTGAATCTGTTGGGTTGGGCTGGTTCGGGCTTCTGTACCCGCAGGCTGGAATTTTGAGGATCGATCTTACCTTGAGTTCAGAACATGGAACAGCTGTATGCCAACATTGCAGTACTGATCAACGGTACCTTTAGAGCGTGGTTTCAGTCGGTGTGAGACAAGGCTGTAATCTCTCCAGCTTTACTCAACATCTTCCTGGAGACTGAAGCTCTGGACCAACATGAAGGTACAGTCAGCATAGGGGTGCACAACGTGTCAGGACCAGAACGGAAACAGGACCCTACTGCATTACGTTTCTCACAAGTTTTATTAAAGGAAAGAGGAAGGGCTGCGCCCAAGATCCGGTGTTCGGAAGCAAGTTGCTCTCGTACTCAGTTTGTGATCCGAGCGATGGCGGTGTCAAGGACGGAAAAACTGATCGATAGCCGGGACAGGAGAGGAAAAATGTGGTCGGGGTCAGAAACGGGTCGTAAGCCGGGACGGGAGAGGAGACGTGGTCGGGTTCAAAAGTGGGTCGTAAGTCGAGACGGGAGACCAGACGTGGTCAGGACCAAAACGGGTCGTAGCCGGAGAAAAACGGGACAGGTGGAAGTCAGGTTCAAAAAAGGCTTGCCTAGTATTCACTGATGTTCGCAAACAGACTGACAAAAGGCGACAGATAGGAGTGGGTTCAAACAGGGACAGGGAGCCAATCAGAGTCCGAGGCACAGGTGATTCACATCGGTAATCATGACACAACGTCTCAGACCTCCTTTTTTCTGATGGTATTTTCGGGTTGGCGGGAGAAGAACAGGAACGCAGCGATTTAGCCAAATCGCCTGGACAACGCATCAACCCAGCATGAGATGAATATCAGCACAAAAAAAACAAAAGTAATGACCCACAACAGTAGAACTGGATCGACAACATTAAGGATTTTACCGGTGCTAACTTTGCCACGGACAAAAAAGTAGCCAGGGACTATCGACAGTGTCGTATACTCCTAGGAGTGTCCAATTACTTCATTCCTTTAAATAAAACACTAATGGTTCCAGTATTAGGCAAAACCACACGTTACTATCTAAAGATTGTATAGAAATGTGTTATTACATTACCCAACTTAAGAAGACCTTTGAAGAAACTGACATGCTTGGCTGCTATTTTAGTTCTAAAGAAGCCTGAACTTCAGACTTTTACTTTGGATCATGAGAGAGTGTACATTTAATGAGAAGTGGCTGTCCAACGAACAATTTTTGCCATGGCTAAAAGCCGTGACAGGTAATCTGAACAAGGCTCAAAGAAATAATTGTGGTGGGTTTTTTTTTTGTTTCAATTGTAGGTTTTTGTCGACTTGGTTTTACATTTTACTTCAAAAGTCTTGAATTTAACTTGCCTTAAGCTGTAGGAACCCTGAAAAAAAAAAATTGATTGGTCTCTCAGGAATTGTCCTCTTATGGTTCAGATCCTACCTCTCAGATAGGACGCACTGTGTTAAATACGGTGAAATGACAAGTGAGCCCTTTAGTGTTACCTGTGGTGTTCCGCAGGGTTCAGTACTTGGCCCCCTTCTTTTTAGCATTTACATGCTTCCATTATTCGCAAGTATAATATCAGTTTTCATTGCTACGCAGATGACACTCAACTATATATTCCGATGGAGGAATCTGCCACACTGAACTGTAGTTGACTTATTGAATGCCATGACGTACAAATACGTTTTCAGAAGGGAACGTAATCGCGATGGTGACCAAAATCGGGTGTATTTGGGCAGTTCCACTCAGGTTCAGAGCAACTCTTGAGCCGTTCGGAAATTACCGCCACGTAGCGTGGCATGGGGGAAGACAAATGTTGAGGTGGCGACTGCGTAACAGAAACAAAAAAAAGAGAGTCACGTTGAGAGGAAGCCGCAACCCGGAGAAGCGTGATTGACAGAGCAAAATGAAGACGTCGTGTCTGAGCAAAAGTGGAGTGGAGACGGGAACGTGATGGCAAGAGGGGAGCACAGAACAAAGGGTTGTATTTTTATCAGGTAGACACAAATATGACAGCCTTTTTGGCACTCCTAATGGGGGACTACTCCCGGATGAATTTTCAGATCTTGCCAAAACCGTTTCCAAGATTCATATTCTGTACAGATTGAATTGAAAAGTCTCAATTGTCGTTGATATCAATGTTGTGAAATATTGTATGCAACTAGATTGGATATGGCACTCTAGGGTAAAACACGGAATATATATTCCAAAAATAAAGAGTATCAGGATAAAAGGCAGGACATAATTATTTACAACGTAGTGCTTAGAGACTGGCTTAAGTTGTAATAATGGTGCAATGAAAATGAATAGTTCATCATACCCATATTGCAATGAAAAGAAGGGTAATAACATTCAACAGCAATGAAAAATAAAACCAAATAGGTCACATGGTATAGATTATCAGTTTTGTACTTTTGGAGAGGACCTCGTTGGGCGTCGCCCCAAAATATAAGCAGAGACAGAAATATGGCGGAAAGGGAACGTCCTTTATTCAGCAATATTTAAGCCATGTTCAAAATTCGTTCGAGAGACGATAGCATTTATACTGTGTTCAACAAGATCACGTGATGTTTTTCTCAGAGTCGGTTTGCTTAGTCAACAACTTGTGATTTCTTGTATCAACATTATCTCATAACATCCTGACAGATGTCTGCACACAACAGGCCACCGTCAGCTCAAAGGCTGCTGATTTACAGTTAATCCACAACAGTTTTTCATTTAGCAGTAGCAACAAAAGAAAAAATTAGCAAGAGAAAGCCCACATTGTTTTTGCCAATGTGCGCCAGTGTGCCAAAGTGTGCCAATGAATCAAATGATGACTCACAACACGTGGTAAGCTTTCTCTCCTGGCTTTGATCTTTTTGATCTCCGGCAAAACGAACATAAAATGCGACAGAAACAAAATGAAAATTAATCCAAACAGCTTGCCAACATCATTTTTGCCGTTCCATGTATTCCGTTACTCCCCAAGCCTGCACAAAATTGAGTCATTTGATTCATATTTAGTTTCTTTTGTGTTTTATTAGCATATTTGGTATTGGAGTCATCCAAAAGTAATTGAAAGTAATCAAGTTAAAGTAACCCTACCCAACCCTGATACTGACTTATAACCTTTAACTTTTTGGGGCCCATATAAGTCAAACCTATGACAGTTGATCTATGTTATAAATGGTTAAGAAAAAGAAATTTTCAATAATATTTAGGTTGTATCGTCCATCCTTGGACGAGCCAACTCAGGTAAAGGCTGGCCCATAGAGAACTTTCTTCAATCTCGTCGTAAATGAAAAAGTACAAGAGGGTGAAGTGTGAAGAGCGACATCAAGAATAATGACAAGAGGGAATTACGATGGCTCGTAAGCAAAGAGACAATCTTGTAGTAATGAGTGACACAAAACCAATAAGAAAGACATCCGCCTAGAGCTGGCTTATCATTGCCGACATTTATCAACACCCTCATTATTCTGCTTGTACCTCATAATGAAACGGCAAAAGGGAAGACCTCCCTTCATCTCCGATTTTCATCTCCCGACTAGCTCGCTCCACTTGGTGCAGTCTGTCTGGCGTCAAGCAACCTGTGTACGAAATCAAGGGGCTGTTTTCTGTTTTCGGTAACTCCGCTAGCGCGACAGAGGTCTTGTCTCTTTTAATTAAGCAGTGTTCATTTGAGCTGTGAAAAGTGATGGCTCCCGGGGACTCGCATGCTCAAAAATCTATGGGTCCCAACAGAGATCTATGGGTCCCCAAAATTTAGTCTTATCGCGGTTGAAATTGTAAATCAGCGACAAATATATAATCTATATATTCATTCAGTTTTAATCATCACAGTTTATTGGTAATACAAATTAGTTATCACTTCAGATTTTTCAATTCACAAAAATACTGTACATTATACAAAATGATATTGCTGAAATATTAGTCTATATATTCATGCAGTTTTAATCACTTCAGATTTTTCAGTTCATATATTCTTCGTGGTTTGCTGTCCCGCCACAGTTGTAATGCCTTCTCAAGGTCCAATTGCAGCAACGGAATTTCCATAGCTAATTTGTGGTTTTCATTGTCGTTGTGCCGATCTAATGTGCTTTTCTGAAAGTTCGAATTGCGAAATGATTTATGCGTAACAGTTTTTTTGTCACGCTGGGTGCACGCATCACAGAACATGTATCCTCCGTTATCATCCTCCTCATAGCGTAACCAGGAATATAATTGATTCCATTTTGGCAGAAAAGTCCTTTTTTTGCTAGGAATATTCTTTTGTTCATCTTTCGTCGAATCGTTCGGTGTTTTTCTTGCCTTCGCGGTCTTCTGAAGAATTTCTCCGTTTTTTTCATGCCGGAATTATTGCCGTTGTTACCACTTTCTGTATTATGTTTCGACTTATTACCGACACTAAAGAAATGACCAATTTTTTTGTTGATTTGCACCTAATACCAACTGTTTTTACGGAGGCATACTTCTCTTTCACTCGACAACCGCCAAAACAATGACGTCATCTCGAAGCAACGAGATCCCGTTTGCCGAGATCGGCGCGAGACCAAAACAACAATGGCGGATTTGCCTGACGAAAAGTTTGTAGTGCGATAAATCTTTGTTAAAAAAAAAAAAGTAATCGGGTAATAATGACAATTTGGTGTCAAAAAAGTTGCGTCCCGGGGACGCACGTTGATTTGACACAATGCGTCCCCAGCAAAAATGATGCGTCTAGGACGCAGGGACGCGGGCAAACCAGAACACTGATTAAGTTGCTGCAGAAGAACTATCTATCTACTTTGGTCATATCCCTCAAGAGGGGTGACTGACAGCAAGACAAACACAGACAATAACAAGGAAAATAAAGAAAGAAAAAAAACACACACAAACATTTTCGGACCATGGCCAACCCAAATGCCCAAACACCCAAACAAGTTAAGCACCTCGGCAACTAAGTTGGTCATGCTTTCGTCCCTTCAGATGAAACGGGACACAAGAAAGGTCAGGGTGACACAACACTATCACTTGACTTGAATTGACTCTTTGTTCAACAGAAGGGCCCGACAGCTTGCGCCGGTTTACCCCCACCGCATCATAGAACACGTCCAAACATCCCACTATCCTTTCACTACACCTCTCCACTCGTTCCCATCACCAACAAGAGCTCTAGCTTCCACTAGATTTAGACCTCTTTCCTGCAGGGCACCCATAACGCCATCCATCCACGCCAATGGCGGCCTTCCTCTTGGTCTCCTTCCATTGACTTCTGCTCTGTAGATCCTCTTCAACATTCCCTCCTTATCCATCCTGTGTCCAAACCAACCGAGTACTCTCTTATCCACACGCTTGCTGAGTTCCACTACTACTCCAGTTCTGTCTCTCACAATTTCATTTCTCAATCTATCCAATCTTGTCACTCCTAACCAATGTTCCCTCTAATTTTCCAGGGGTCTGAGCGTTCACACAAAGTGACTGAGAGTATATGACTGTAACAGTATTACAACTACAGATCTGCAAAGAGAAACACAGAATTGCTATTGAATACACATTTTATATTGCCATACCAAAGTACAACAAAATTGGAGGACTTCTCCTTTCAGAGAGAGGAGCTGTGTAGCTGTACGCTAGCATCAGGTATCATCGAGTTAAGCCAGGTCCCTGCTGTGATTAAAATACAACCGTCCTGAATGTATCTGTTTCCCACAAGCTTTTGCTCCAGTTAATCTGATTCATGGATAATGGAAAAAAGGAAGTTAGAGCAAAAGAGGTTAAACGACACAGAGAGAGAAAGAGAAAAAGAGCAACAAAGGAAGAGAAAAAGAGACACAGAGACTGAAAGAGACAGAGACGGAGAAAAGGGCTGGAAAAGAAAAAGAGAGAGAGAGAAATAAATACAAGTACAGTGTCTTTGTGAGAGGCACCTGGCTTTGGCAACATCAAGTTGACATATTTCAACCTGCAGCTTGCTTTTCTCTTGCGCTTCTCTGAGTGTCGTCTCGCGGGCCGGATTCAATCCCTTAGCGGGCCTGATCTGGCCCGCGGGCCGCCTGTTTGACACCTGTGCTCTACATTGTGGCCTTTTTCAATAGGTTATTTCGTTTTGATTTTGGTCTGTACTGGTTTCCCACTCGCGAATTTTGCCAAGCGGTATCCTTCGGGTGTCTTTTTCCAATCCACACGTTTCAGATCCGGTGTCCGGGGGTGAAATATTACACACTATCACTTTAAGAACACAATTTAGATATGTAACCGTGACATGTAGATTATCGCCCAAGAAGAAATGTCTTTTCCACTGCCCTCTGATTTTCCCTTGTCACAGATGAACAAAAAGTATGTGGAGCATTTGACAGAAAGTCATTTTCCAATGTCACCTTGGGTCTAATTGGAGAAGGCTATTTTTTTCTTAGTTCTGACATTTGGCTAAGCGTACGCTAATTCATTGTAAACCCCAATTTCTCCATTACAGCGACCACATTCAAGCTGACATGTCTCTATTGACGTAAGAATTCATTATCCACTCACGATTATCGGTGGTTTGCTGGAACATTATGAAAATAGCGTTTTTCCCATTCCAAACTCAATTTGATTTTCAGTCACATGCCCTTATCTTACTTATCTTAATGAGCTTTGCCGTTGATTTATTCGATAGGTGTTAGATCATTATTGGTTCTTGGCCGGAATCATCCGCCGTGTGCTAAATTGACATACCGTAAATTCCGGACTATAGAGCGCACCATTACTTACCCATTAACACACACACTCACACACACCAATAGGGAGTAGCATCCAAACACTTTGAGGATAATCAAGATGCTAAATGGTAAATGGTCTGCGTTTCTATAGTGCTTTTCAAGTCAATGAAGACCTCCCAAAGCGCTTTACAATGTGCTTCACACTTATCCATTCACACACACACACTCACACACCAATAGGGAGTCCGCCTCCAAACGTTTTGAGGATAATCAAAATGCTAAATTTTAAATGGACTGCATTTGTATAGCACTATTCAAGTCAATGAAGATCTCCCTAATCGCTTTACAATGTGCTTCACACTTACCCATTCACACACACGCTCACACACCAATAGGGAGTCAGCCTCCAAACGTTTTGAGGATAATCAAGATGCTAAATGGTAAATGGTCTGCATTTCTATAGGACTTTTCAAGTCAATGAAGACCTCCCGAAGCACTTTACAATGCGCTTCACACTTACCCATTCACACACACACTCACACACCAATAGGGAGTCAGCCTCCAAACGTTTTGAGGATAATCAAGATGCTAAATGGTAAATGGACTGCATTTCTATGGCCCTTTTCAAGTCGATGAAGACCTCCCTAAGCGCTTTACAATGTGCTTCACACTTACCCATTCACACTCACACACTCACACAACAATAGGGAGTCCGCCTCCAAACGTTTTGAGGATAATCAAGATGCTAAATGGTAAATTGACTGCATTTATATAGCGCTTTTAAAGTCAATGAAGACCTCCCTAAGCGCTTTACAATGTGCTTCACACACACACTCACACACCGATAGCAGCGTCAGCCATGCAAGGCAACTACCTTCTCATCGGGGACATTAGGGTTTTGGTGTCTTGCCCAAGAACACCTCCACATATAACTGGGAGGAGTTGGGAATCGAACCTGCGACCTCTTGATTCAAAGATGAGCGCTTTACCTCCTGAGCTACTGCTCTCAAATATGTCTCAGCTCCTATTTAAAAGCTGCTGCATCATAAGTACTCAAGAGACTGTAAATCTCATCCGATGATGGCAGAGCCACTGGAGGAAAGAGGAAGCCCGGAGTAGCAAAATCCATATTTAATGTTGCTAAAGGCGTCCGTTTCCCGACTGATCCCTTCCCAGGTTCCCGCCCGTGAGTGAGGAAGCTTCGGTGGGAACACCCGTGGGAGTCATCCTGGCGGCTGCCGTCAATCAAACCATCGTGTACTCTATCGTGGAAGGCAACCGGGACGGTGAGTTTCCAGCCATGTACCCTATGCATTCGTCAACAACGCTCCTTCCCGATTTTTAAGTGCCATAGACGTATTTTGACGTCATTTTGACATATTTTGCGCATTGCAAAACCACAAAATGTCATTTTTATTATTTTTTTCACTTTATAGCTTAAATCAAATACCGATGCATGATTAAATACACCAAAGAGTCATTTTGCTTTTCTTTAAATCTAGGGTTTGTAACAGTGATTGAAATCCTTTAAAATGCTTGAATTATCATGTGTTATGGACAGGGTTGGGTAGGGTTACTTGAACTGGATTACTTTCAATGACTTTTGGATGACTCCAATACCAAATATGCTCATAAAAGACAAAAGAAGCTAAATATGAATCAAATGATGACTCACAACACGTGGTAAGCTTTCTCTCCTGGCTTTGATCTCTTTGATCTCCGGCAAAACGAACATAAAATGCGACAGAAATGGGTTGGGTTACTTGAACTGGATTACTTTCAATGACTTTTGGATGACTCCAATACCAAATATGCTAATAAAAGACAAAAGAAACTAAATAGGAATCTAATGATGACTCACAACACGTGGTAAGCTTTCTCTCCTGGCTTTGATCTCTTTGATCTCCGGCAAAACGAACATAAAATGCGACAGAAACAAAATGAAAATGGAAGGAAGTTCTTCTATTACAATATACCACTTGAAAACGCTACCTTCATTTTTGCATAACCCAAAATAAATGTCCATACATGATGCATAATACAGCAACAAATACACATATCTATTCAATGCGTGGTCTATTAAGTCAGACTATCGGGAAACATGGCAACAATTTCAAGCGTTTACAAGCACTTTGTCCCAAATTCAAGCCATTTTCAATCTGTGAAAACACATTAAACTACCAAATTTTTTCAGGATTTCAAGTACCCATACGAACCCTGATTAGAATCAATGCAAAATGAACTCTTCGCAGTTATTATCAGGGTTGGGTAGGGTTACTTTAACTTGATTATTTTCAATGACTTTTGGATGACTCCAATACCAAATATGCTAACAAAAGACAAAAGAAGCTAAATATGAATAAAATGATGACTCACAACATGTGGTAAGCTTTCTCTCCTGGCTTTGATCTCTTTGATCTCCGGCAAAACGAACATAAAATGCCACAGAAACAAAATTAAAATCAATCCAAACAGCTTGCCAATAACATTTTTGCTGTTCCATGTATTCCGTTACTCCCCAAGCCTGCACAAAATTTAGTCATTTGATTCCTATTGAGTTTCTTTTGTCTTTTATTAGCATATTTGGTATTGGAGTCATCCAAAAGTCATTGAAAGTAATCCAGTTAAAGTAACCCTACCCAACCCTGGTGCTTGAATTTTGGGCAAAGTGCTTGTAAATGTTTGCAATTGTTGCCATGTGTCATGATTACTGATGTGACTCAGCTGTTCCCGCTCTTTTGACGCCAACTGCCCCTGGTTCTGATTGGCTCCCGATCAGTATTCGAACCCAGTCCTGTCTGTCTCCTTTTGTCAGTCCGTCTGCGAACCTCAGGCAAGCCTTTTTTGACCCTGACTCCCACCTGTCCTGTTTTTTGCTCCCGTCTGTCCCCGGCTTCGGCCTGTTTTTGATCCTGACAACGTCTGCTCTCCCGTCCCGGCTTTTGACCTCTTTTTGTCCCCGACCATGTCTACTCTCCTTTCCTGGCTTACGACTCGCTTACGACCCCGACCACTTTTGCTCTCCTGCCCCGGCTACTGACCCGATTTTCCGTTACCGCCACCGCTTGTCACGGAAGATCCACTTCCGCGTTCAAAACGACCTGCTTCCTGCGTCCAGCAATCACCGGATCGTGGGCGCTGCCCTTTCTCTTTCTTCCAATAAAACTTGTAAGAAACGCAACGCAAGTGGGTCCTGTCTCCGTTCTGGTCGTGATACCATGTTTCTCAACACAGCGGCTTAAAAATGACGCCAACAATGCTCTCTGGTGGCTTGGCTTTGCCATTTCTTCTACCCTTGTGATTATCAGCAGTTGGCATTAGTTTGTATGTTATTTTCCTTTGAAGTCTCATCACCCCCTACAGGATAAGTGCATGCTTAACAGGGCTCTATAAATTGTGTTTTAGAACAATTATGGGAATTTATTGTAGACCATACAAAGAATTAAGGTACCGTTTCACGTTGGTCCTCGCATCGGTGCAAGAGGGGAATGAAATCCATTACGCGGATCCTCCACAAAGAAGTAGAAACAAATAACAATGACGGGTGGATAATTATTGTTTCTTTTAAAGTCAGCAAAAGAGAAGCCCCTCTTGGCTTAAACCCGTACGTTATGATTGACGTTTTTGGGCTTAAGATCTTAAAGAACTGAATTATTTTTTAGAAAAATACAAATTTGCGTTGTACACTAATATTGCTCTTTGAAAATGTTCTTTCCTTTCTGGCATATTTACAGGAGTGTTCGCATTAAACAACAAAACGGGATTAATATCCACGGCCAAATCTCTGGACTACGAATCCAATTCCAGCTACGTCCTCAAGGTGGAAGCAGACTCCATGAGAGTGGTTTCCTCCAACCTCCGAGCTCCCTCCAAAAGTAAGCCCACCTCGTTGACACAGGGTTCGTACGTGTGCTTGAAATCCTTGAAAACGCTTGAATTTTAATATTGTGTTTACAAGTGCTTGTAAATGTTTGAAATCGTTGCCATGTTTCTCATCAAGTCTGCTTACAAATGATGCAGACACTGCTCACTGGTACCTTTGCTTTGCCATTGCATTTCTTCTCTCGTGATTAATAGGAGCTGGCATGAGTTTGTATGGAATCGTCCTATAAAGCATTTTCGCCCTCTACACAATCAGGCCATTATTAAATGTGCAAGAATTACGTATCAGTCATGGATATTTATTTCAGGGCCATTCAAAAATAAAGATAGCGTTTCCCGGAGGTAAATTGTAATTGGAAGACCTTCCTGCAACTGAAAATGAACATCTACAGTATATGGGGAGAGATTCAGCTCATAAACAAATATATTTTCGATTAACTAGAAATGTAAAAGTCATATCATTGATATCTCTTTGGGGGGCTGATATCACTCAGCCCTACAACCGTCCATTTATGTTCTCTCTATCTTAAATTGCATTTTCAAATGACGGGTTGGGACCCAAGCGTGGTTTGTGGAACTATTTTCAATGTGTCGCAGGCTTTTTCCTTGGCAAAACACTGCTAAGAAGAATTACACTCCTTAAAATTCTATCTCTTCTACCTGTTTAGTCAATTACCACGTTTGAGAGGGACCACATCTCATTTTATTGTGATGTTCTTGGTTTTATTTCCTTTTTTTCTGATCATAATAGGTTAGTGATAACAGGAAGGAAAAGGTAAAAACTGTAACAACAATCTAGTTGTAGAAGGAAACAATTCCTGGTGATTTTGAATATATTCTATCTCTGCTCTAAACTGCACAATCCATCCATATGTCTTGATAAATGCACACTTCAGATTGAAAAACCCATTGGCAAATTAGCAAAAAATGCTAACTTGCATGTCTACCGTATTCCTCCTACCTAATGTGTTCCACCCCGGTTTTCTTCTTTTGATAGTACTGGAGGAATTGGAATTTTGGCTTTGGGAGTACAGTGGAACCTCGGTTCTCAACCATAATCTGTTCCAGAACCCTGTTCGAAAACCGCTTTGTTCGCTCACCGAAATCATTTTTCCCATGAAAAATAATGTAAATCGTTTTAATCCGTTCCAACACCCTAAATGTTTACCTTGAATGTTTAACGTAAACATAAAGCTAACCCAGGCTAATCTTACGTTCGCGTTATCGTAATCTTTTGTACGAAAGATTGCGCTTACATGAACGTGTAAAAATAAAAAAATGAGGTCGTTGAAAAGTCATTTAGCACCCGGGTCTCCACAACAAGTGGTGAGCGGTTCATTGGAAAGGGGGCTCCGTTCCAACACCCTCAATGTTGGGCTCCGTTCCAACACCCTCAATGTTTACCTGAATATTCAACGTTAACAGAATGCTAAACCAGGCTAATCGTACGTTCGCGTTATCGCAATCTTCCGTACGAAAGATGACGCTAACATGAATGTGTAAAAATTAAAAAAATCAGGTCGTTTACAAGTCATTTAGCACCTGGGTCTCTACAACAAGCGGCTAGCGCTTCATTGGAAAGGGGGCTCCGTTCCAACACCCTGAATGTAATCATAAAGCTAACCCAGGTTAATTGTACGTTTGCGTTATCGTAATCTTCCGTACGAAAGATTACGCTAACATGAACGTCTAAAAATAAAAAAAAAGGTAAAGAAAAGAATTATGAATAGGATTTCTTATCTTTGTGGTGGTCAGCAGAAGGCGCAGGTGGACGGTGGGGTATTCCCTAGCAAGATAAGCACACCTCCTTCATATTTTGCTATTATTTCTTTCTTAAATGCAATAGTTGTACGCACTACTTTTCTTTTTTCACCGGTAGCAATTTTTCTGCCTGCACTGACTTTCTTCTGAGGCATAATTAGGGGGCTAAAACACTCCGTTCACCGATATTAAAAGCGAAAGCAAAAACGCGATAACAGTCGGTCAGGAAAAGAGCCATCTACACCCGTACGCCGCTCAGCATCGCATCCTAGCGTACGCACTCACGCATTACAGGCGTTCGAACTCCGATTTTTTGACCGAACAGCGAAGCAAGAATTTCTCGACATTTTTGGTCGGACTCGTTCGAACTGAGAGGCGTTCGAAAACCGAGGTTCCACTGTACTGGAGGAATTGGGAGATTGGCTTTGGGAATACATAAAGAGTTTTTGAATTTGGCCGTGAAAAAGGTGTGCCAACCCTGTTTTACATCAACTCTCTTCCATTCAAGGCAGGACGGGTTACAAAGGCCGTGCCAATTAACTCTGGGCTGACTTTTGGTTTTCTAATGAGGGCCAAGGAGCAAACACGTGGCATGAAAGCATCGCCTTCTATCTCCAAGTCAGACACCGTGTGTCCTTGCAGCCATTTCCGCACTTAAGCATCCTAGGTGGCAATTAACCCTGACATGCTGGCATAGCCTCGGTTCAATCGGGCACGGCACGTCTTTCTACTGCGCAGGTAGGACGCCGGAACTTGAGAAATCGGAGTGTCCGGTCTTAAAGGAGCTGTACATAAATTGTTTTGCTGCTGCCGTTTCCTCACTTCAGTCAGCTCGTCCATGATGCGCGTGCTAGTACGTTGTTAGGGAAAAAAACTATATTACAAATGTAGCGTTTACCACATTGTTCGAATGAGTTATCTGACTCCATTAACCAAACCAGACTTCATTCTCCTAACAATGCATGCTCGTTTCTTTCTGGGAAAAGATGGAATAAGAAGAGCCGGCATTTTCACACGGGGGCAGACTTATTTTCTTAAAGAATTTAACTAAGTGAATGCCATCGAATTTAGCCGAATTATTGTCGAATTAGTCTAATTAGTCTTCTTTGAGCCTCCCCCTCATTGTCGATCTGATCTCCCGTCTCTTCTTTCGTCTTCTGTATTCTGTCCACGTCTTTTCAAAAGCCGGCGCGTCCCCCCCCATGGGGCGTGCTGACTCCTCCCCCGGGCATGCTGACTCCACCCCTGGGGCGGGTCAGGTGCCAGCTTCACCACCTTCTCGCCGAAAGGCGCCGCCATGTGTAAAGGAAACTCATATCAGCAAAGCGCTTCTTAAAACAATGCCGACGTCTTTGTGCGTCTGGCCTTCTCCCGTCAGCACTCACAGGAATTCTGTTATCAAAATACGTCTGATGCATTCCAGACAGCCTTGAAGAAAAACAGTCAGTGAATCTCTCTACGGCATCAAACTGACTACATGTACTTACTTTGTAGTTAATTTTTTACTATCCGTTATAGTCAAATGTATAAAATCTTTCAACGTGCATTTTTTTAAACGGACTTGAATAAACACTTTTGTTCAATTTTCTTGGGGTTTGGGTTGGCATTTCCACTTGAAGCAGGCCTTTTCTTACTTCACTAGTTTCATGCTACTCTAATTATTAATAATTATTAATAAGGCATACCTGATTCCTCCTACCTAATGTGTTCCACCCTGAACAGCTTTGCTAAAAGCAGATAGGTGTCGTGAAAAATAAAGCATTGTTAATCATTGTTAACACATATTCAATAGACTAAACTTTTAACTTTTTTATGGACTCTTCGAATGACAAACCCCTCCTTTACTATGTTACTGTAGTAATATTTGACTTCCCAACCACATAGTTTAATCCCGTTTCTGCACATTTGCCGTCTTTGAATCTTAGCAGTAGACATGTAAGTTAGCTTTTAAGTGAAACCTGCTTTCATGCGAGAGTTAATGCAACTCTAATACTGCATTTCGAGATACAAAACAGCTTCCAAACTTAAACTCTGAGTTATAAACTTTTAATTCAAGAGATATTCTAGTTTTCTAGAATTAAAGCTGACCATTGAGAAATCAACCAAGTATATAAGAGCCTTTTTTAGCGAAGGGATCAGTACTTATTATTTTGGTTTCATTATAGACCTTGGGTTTTTTTATTATTTTGATGTCTGAATACATCGAGGCGTTTTTTTATGACGTTGAACAGGGATCGGGAACCTTTATGACCCAAAGAGCCATAAAAACATAAATATTTTTATTTTATTTTTTATTTTTGGAGAGAGAGCCACACCATATACAGAAAATAAGTATTTGAACACCCTGCTATTTTGCTATTCCTCCCACTTAGAAATCATAGAGTGGTTTCCAATTTTCATAGCATGTCCACTGTGAGAGAGATAAACTAAAAAGAAAAATCCAGAAATGATGATGCATGATTTTTTTCAACGATTTATTTGTGTGATACAGCTGCAAATAAGTACTTGAACACCTGTGTATCACCTAGATTTCTGACTCTGAAAGACCTTTTCGTCAGCCCATGAGAAGTCCACCTGTGTTCGTTGTGGAATGTGGATAATAACTAATGATAAATATGTAGGCATCTGGTGAAGGTCGTGGGATGACGTTGTTGCAAGTGGTCACAAGCTGATATGCTGAGGGGCGGACGACCTTCACGAGATATCTTATATTTGAGAACACTAAAAAAGCCAATGTTGAACGTCTGGAACTTTGAACGTGTCCCGAATGCAATAAAGCGCATTCCCTTTTTGCCATATCTCCTCTCTGCGTATATATCACCCTGAATCAGATGCACCTGTTTGAGGTGGTTAGCTGCATAAAGACACCTGTCCACCCCATACCATCAGTAAGACTTGAACTTGTAACATGGCGAAGACCAAAGACACCAGAGACAAAGTTGTACAACTCCACAAGGCTGGAAAGGGCTACGGAGTAATTGCCAAGCAACTTGGTGAAAAAAGGTCCACTGTTGGAGCAATCACTCAAAAATGGAAGAAGCTGTACTTGCCCAAGACACACCATGGGAAGTAGTTCTCCGACAACCCTGGCAGTTAAGGGATCCCTGAACTTGTTTTTAAATTAACACGGCTAGTTTCACCCTGTTTTCATGTTTACTTGAATCTCCGACGTAATGATGTTTGACAGTTTTTCCTCTTCTCATAATTACTTATTCATCAAATTGCAACGTTTGCATGTTTACGATCCCCCGTCTATGGATTCCTTCTCTTTTCCCGACGAGAGCGTCCCCGCTCCGCCCGTCCTAATTAATGCTCGGCTCCTCGGCTTTCTTCTTTAATTATAGTGTTTACTCGCTTCATCTACACAATTTAACTCTTCAGTATTCCGCATGGTCGTTTTCGTCGGCGGCCCCTCGATTTTCGTCAGGCCGCTTTTTTAATCGAGCAACAAATCGATGGCGCTCTCACATTTTCTGACCTGAGTGAAGCTTTGAATCCTAAATAAGGATTTGAGTTTTGTTGATGAACATATTTGGGCGGAGGAAGAGACTGCTGTTTGGGTTTTCACTGAGGGACAGTGTGTCTGAGTGCTACAAAGCACAAAGAAGAATGCAAACTACTTGTGTTACTAAACTTCAACTCTTTTTTTCTAAATTTTTTGTCCAGCCTTTTCTCAAGGTTGTTGAATTTGGACTCCCGTTGCAGCAGGTTGGCAAATAATTTGTCAGCTCGTGTAATGTTGATTTTGCAATATTTTAAAAAGGATATATGATAGTTCACGTATTTTTGCCTGTTATTTAGATCCGGGGTGTCAAACTTATTCGAGCTCAGGGGCCACATGGTAGAAAAAACACTCGCAAGGGCGGAGTAGGAGAGAGAGAGAGAGAGACAGAGAGAGAGAGGGGGACGAGAATTGAGAGAGGGGGGGGGACGAGAATTGAGAGAGAGAGAGAGGGGGGGACGAGAATTGAGAGAGAGAGAGAGAGGTGACGAGAATTGAGAGAGAGAGAGAGAGGTGACGAGAATTGAGAGAGGGACGGACAGAGGTGACGAGAATTGAGAGAGGGACGGACAGAGGTGACGAGAATTGAGAGAGGGACGGACAAAGGTGACGAGAATTGAGAGAGGGATGGACAGAGGTGACGAGAATTGAGAGAGAGAGGGGGGGGGCGAGAATTGAGAGAGGGACGGACAGAGGTGACGAGAATTGAGAGAGGGACGGACAGAGGTGACAAGAATTGAGAGAGGGACGGACAGAGGTGACGAGAATTGAGAGAGGGACGGACAGAGGTGACAAGAATTGAGAGAGGGACGGACAGAGGTGACGAGAATTGAGAGAGAAAGAGAGGGGGGGGACGAGAATTGAGAGAGGGACGGACAGAGGTGACGAGAATTGAGAGAGGGACGGACAGAGGTGACGAGAATTGAGAGAGGGACGGACAGAGGTGACGAGAATTGAGAGAGGGACGGACAGAGGTGACGAGAATTGAGAGAGGGACAGACAGAGGTGACGAGAATTGAGAGAGGGACGGACAGAGGAGACGAGAATTGAGAGAGGGACGGACAGAGGAGACGAGAATTGAGAGAGGGACGGACAGAGGAGACGAGAATTGAGAGAGGGACGGACAGAGGAGACGAGAATTGAGAGAGAGAGAGAAAGAATGAAAGAGAGAGATAGAAATAAATACAACACAGTTGTTTTGTGAGTGTCTTGTCCTAGCTTTCTTGCGCTTCTCTCAGCTTTCAATCTGTTGCCGGGCCAGATCCGGCCCACCGGCAGTATTTTTGACACCCTGATTCATATGCTTTTTTGTCTAACGAATAGTTAAAGTTTTCATACCAGGAGGCACTGAATAATACACACTGTCCCTTTAAAATATCCGACACTATTCACTCCAATTTCTCATTCTGGTCATAGTGCGTTTTAAGTGTTCTGGTACATCCGCGCCATGAGCTTCATCTTTAACGTTCCTTGACAAGGAACACATGGCGTCTTACCACAAGATGTTCCGATGTTCCGGGATCCTCATCCATGCTAATTAACAGATGTCTTCGTGTACTTACGCTCAAGATTCATTTACTTTTATTTATGCTAGGAGATTAAAGTGTATCCAGGACAAAGATAGGGGGACGATGTTGTCTCTGTCAACCCGGAGTAAATAAAATGCAGTCAATCTAACTATTTTTTAACCTTATTTTGTAGATAAAGGACAAATACATTTATTGAAATCATTTTCACCTAAGATTTGGAAAAAATTGTGTAAATGTGTCTATATTTTAGCAAAGAAGAAAGCCCCAGAAGAAAGTTTCAAAAGAAGCCAACAAATTTGATGACGCTACAAAACGTAAAATATTCTCAAATAAGATAAAATCCCATAAACCAGGGATGTCCAACTCTGTTTCGCTCTGGGGTCAGGTCCAGACTTTGATTTGTGGCGTACCGGGTGGATAAAATAATGTCAACCCCATATTTTAAGCTTTGTTTTTCAGTATTAGGCTTTATCATTCAGCCTACATCAGTAAGCCACTCTACATATTATAGTCACGGATGACAGATCTGTTTTCAACATGCAAGAGGTTCTGGTCCCCATTAATTGTGATAACTAAAGGAAAACTTAAACAAAATAATTAAAAATAATGAGGATTATTTTTTTTAAAATGCGCATTTTTACCTGAAATGTAGACATTTTCAGTTGCGCGCCGTGTTGTTTAGAGGCTTTACGGTAGCGCCCCTCCTCTAAATAATGACAGCTCCTTCAGCGAAAAAATCTTGTTCTTTGACTGACGACTGGCGGGTTGTGCAAAAAATGACCGTGCTGTTTGTGCATTATACTTTGAGAGCATGTCAACCCCTGCATTTACCAGCTGGCAGAGACGGGAGGCAGCGTCGTGGCCGTCATAGACTTTCTGGACTGGTTTGCAGGCTGGGGGCGTCGTTGATGTCATGCACTTTCCGGACATTTTCAACATCTTACCTAGTGTTTACTATTATGTGTACAGTAATGCTAATTGTAATTCACCCTGGTCAATCCTGGAAGGGGGATTACCACATGTGAGGTCCTTTCTCAAGGTTTCTCTTTTCTCCTCACACTGAGGTTTTTGAGTTGTTCCTCGCCCGCATGCTGGTTTAAGATCAGGTAATTGTGTCATTTTGTAATTGTAATCCTGTGCAGTCCTTTGAGACATTTTTGTGATTAAGGGCTATATAAATAAATGTGACTTGACTTGAGAGCGTTGTACCTCGCACATCAAGTGTTAAACGTCGTTACGAGACGAAACATGAACATGATTTCAAGGATGAGTCTGACACGGAGTAGACATTAAAACGCGCCGTGTCTAGGTACGGCAAACAAACACAGACCCTGAAAACCATTCTCACTGCTAAAAACACCACCACTGGAGCAAGTTATCACATTGCTCACTGCATACATAGCAAACCACGGAAAACCATTTATATCTGAGACCAAATCAGCTGTTATTTCTGTTGCACTTATTGCACTTGATGCTGTTATTTCAAGTTTTGATATTTTCTGCAATAAGATTTCATTGATGAATGGTATGATAGCTGTCTACATAGCTTATTTTTTGATTGTAGTTCATTGTTGATGAAGAATGGTTGATTCTTGTGGTAAAAAGTTGAAGTCATGGGTGTCTACAGGCCTTTCCACATGTTGCTTTTTTAGTCTATTAATGAACAAGAATAGTGCTTGATAAATAGGTCAGTTATAAGATTTCAATGTCTATGTTGTATATTTATTTGGACTAGTGTAAAACGACAGCTCAGTTGGCTATAAAAAAAGTCATTCATCTTGGTGTGGCACACTGATTTACAAGGAAATTTGAAAGTGGCACTCCATGCCGAAAAGGTTGCTGACCCCTGCTGTATAGGATGTAGATAAAGTCATTGGTATTGGCGTCTAGAAACAGGATCTTATCGGTTATTGCTAGAAAAAAACAGTAATCGTGCATCCTCAGTTGACAGGTATGATAATGCGATATTGATCATAAGCCACTACGTGTTGAGGTCAAGAAAAACAGACTAGAATTAAGATGTCTTCTCTGTGGAAGTGCCCCTGATGTTCTAACGGAGATTCCTTTTGATGTTTGCGCTCTGGAACTTCTTTGTCGTCGTCAATAAAACGGGCGAAACGACGCCGCTTTTCTTTGCGTTTAATTGAAAGAGACGGCGTCTGATAAAACAATGCGCGCTGATGTTGCAACCACTTGAGAGACTGAGACTGACGCAATGCAATAGTAAGACTTTGTTAGCAAAGGAGCAAATGTCAACTGGATTTAGTCGTTCCTTGTTCGCCGAGGACTCGGAGAAAAGAATGCGAAGTTGTGGCATTTTCAGTCGAGTCCGAATGTAAACATATCTGTGCTGTCACTTGCAGGCACTGGCGGTAATAGCTACCGAGTTCTGTTTTGCCAGGGGCCTTTAATGTGATGTTCCTTGCCAGCAGGCATTTCAAGTTGTCTTAATCCGTTGGCGTTTTTTTTTGTCAGTTGTCAGGATGCGCCACAGGTCTCAATGGAGGCTTATCTTTTATGGTGACGAGCGATCGCGATTGTCAGTGTCCAACCAGACTGGCTTTCGAATGTCTTCATGTGCCGGGTCGCCATTGCTTAACCCAGGATTGTCAAACTCAAATTCAAAACATACTTAAGGTCGCGGGCCAACCATGATAAACATTTATTGAACACATTTAAACTGAATGTTTTGGAAAATAAATATGAATAAAAACCGACAAGACTATTAAATTTAAACCTTAAATCACTTATACAGTATTATTTTGCTGTAAATAAAAATAGCTTGTTAAATGATACAACTTAGAACTTAACTTAAACAACTTAACATTAAAATAACATTCAAATTCCTTTGCTCTTATGTCAATGTATATATTAAAAAAAAGAAATATCCCGAAAGATTTTGCTCTCCTTAATATATCTCCTGTCAAAAGTAGAAATATGAAAATACTACACAAATTATTTTGTAAAAACGTCACAACATTCTGAGAACAGGGAGCCTGGTGTGCTTACTTTTGGCGCAGACGGAGTAGGGCGAGAGATGGGAGGGAGTGCTTGCACTTTTTGCATAGCTCCACCCATCCCTCCCACTCTCCCAATCAAATAACTTTAAGTTCTCTTCCAGTGTTTTGGCGTATTTACAATTTGTTCCGTGGATTCATCAAAAAGTATCTGAACCCTGAACACAGATTATATAGAGAGATTTTATATAAAGGATTCTTTAGCGTTGTACAGCCAAACGAGTTTTTATTGTGTGACACCTTGACTGTAAATCGTAGTGAAAACGTGCCCTATATATTCTGAAAAGTACTGCTTTGTAAATCAGCTTTGGTTTGGCTTTGCGTGTATCTGAACAGGATCAATGGCTCAAGTTTTGAACAAGATGGAGAAAATTTGCATGCAATTCAATTTGTCTCTGAGCCATAGGTACTCATAGAAAGAGCCATATCTGGCTCGCCAGCCATAGGTTCCCAACCCCTGGTATATAGTATAGTATACGTCATATATGAAGGAATAGGTACAGTGACTAAAACGTCAGAATATGATATCCAGGGATGAGACGGCTTTGTTCATATTGACGGGCCATTAATAACAATAATGTAAAATGGTCTTGCGGGCCGGATATGATTACACTGCGGGCCGGACGTGGCCCGCGGGCCGGACGAGGCCCGCGGGCCGGTAGTTTGACACATCTGGCATAACCCTTGAACACTCCATCGGCCCACCACTGGGCTTATGAGACATATCTTCACGATGTTACCAGTCCCTGAAATAAGACATGCCACATATCAATACAAAGCTTAAACTCATGGGAGTTATGATGTACTCAATACTCATCACAGAAACATTACAATCAGTCTGAAATGAAATGATCTGCATTTCTATAGCGCTTTTCAAGTCAATGAAGACTTCCCAAAGCGCTTTACAATGTGCTTCACATTTACCAATAGCGGCCGTGCAGCCATGTAAGGCACAAACCTGCTTATTGGGGGCATAAGGGGTTCAGTGTCTTACCCAAGAACACTTCGACATGTAGCACAGAGAGTCTGAAACAAGCTTCCCGAGTCGGTATAACGCACTCAAAAAGTTCCGTGGTATTCCATTAATAAAGCGATTCTCCACACTCCAGTGAGTCCAACCATGTCAAACATTTACTCCAAAACACACGATAATAATGCCCACAGATAAAAAAAAATCCGCCTAAAAGCATTCCCGCATTGTTTGAAGATCCTTGTTGTAATCTGTCCGTTTCGCCCCATGATTCAATTTTAAACAGGTTGTAAAATGATTTCCAATATGGCCGTGAGCCTCCGACCTTTGGAATGACACCACTATCAACCAAGCTTTTATAAAAACCTTCCGTTTCTATGTGTTCCAACTTAGATGACTCAATGTTTGTCACTCAGTATTGAGTAAATACTGTCTTTTATGCAACTGTTTAGATGCAAATCTCTCTAACTCCTCTTTTTTTTTTTTCAAATCTGTTACAGGTAACACGGCCGTTGTGGTCATTGACGTCCAGGACGAGAACGACCACCCACCAGTATTCACCACCTCGCTTTACATCGGAGGAGTAGCAGAGGATGCAAAGACATTCACTTCTGTCTTGCAAGTGCAGGTATTAGAAATAGAACGTTCTTCGTTGATAACACGTAGTGCGCATTGTTTACAAGCATGTCATAACTCAATTTCAAGCCAACTTCATATTAAAATATATTATATGCACAACATAAAGAACAAAATAAATTACTACTGCTTTCCTTTGTGCAAACATGCAACAAGTAAGGCACAATAAAAATAAAAAAGATAGCAGCAAGTCAAAAAATAAAGAAGTATGCATCTAGAATTACAAAAATAGGAGACGAGAATGAGAGAGGGAAAGAGGAGACCAGAATGAGAGAGATAGGAACAGAGGAGATGAGAATGAGAGAGATAGGAACAGAGGAGATGAGAATGAGAGAGATAGGGACAGAGGAGACGAGAATGAGAGATGGAGGGACAGAGGAGATGAGAATGAGAGAGAGAGGGACAGAGGAGACGAGAATGAGAGAGGGACAGAGGAGACGAGACTGAGAGAGGGTCAGAGGAGACGAGAATGAGAGAGGGTCAGAGGAGACGAGAATGAGAGAGGGACAGAGGAGACGAGAATGAGAGAGGGACAGAGGAGACGAGAATGAGAGAGAGAGCGGGACAGAGGAGATGAGAATGAGAGAGACAGGTACATAGGAGATGGAAACGAGAGAGAGAGGGACAGAAGCGACGAGAATGAGTGATGGATCGACAGAGAAGATGAGAATGAGAGAAGGACAGAGGAGACGAGAATGAGAGCGAGAGAGAGGGAAGACGAGAATGAAAGGGGAGATGAGAATGAGAGAGAGAGAGAGAGGGACAGAGGAGACGAGACTGAGAGATGGAGGGACGGAGGAGATGATAATGAGAGAGAGAGGGACAGAGGACATGAGCATGAGAGAGAGAGAGGAACAGAGGAGATGAGAATGAGAGAGGGACAGGAGACGAGATTGGGAGAGAGAGAAAGAGAAGATGAGAATAAAAGGGGAGATGAGAATGAGAGAGAAAGGGACAGAGGAGATGAGAATGAGCGAGAGAGGGGCAGAGGAGATGAGAATGAGAGAGGGACAGAGGAGACAAGAATGAGAGAGAGAGAGGGAAGACGAGAATGAAAGTGGAGATGAGAATGAGAGAGAGAGAGGGACAGAGGAGACGAGACTGAGAGATGGATGGACGGAGGAGATGATAATGATAGAGAGAGGGACAGAGGACATGAAAGAGAGAGAGGGGAACAGAAGAGATGAGAATGAGAGAGGGACAGAGGAGACGAGAATGGGAGAGAGAGAAAGGGAAGATGAGAATAAAAGGGGAGATGAGAATGAGAGAGAGAGGGACAGAGGAGATGAGAATGAGCGAGAGAGGGGCAGAGGAGATGAGAATGAGAGAGAGAGAGGGAAGACGATAATGAAAGGGGAGATGAGAATGAGAGAGATAGGGACAGAGGAGACGAGAATGAGAGATGGAGGGAAAGAGGAGATGAAAATGAGAGAGAGAGGGACACAGGAGACGAGACTGATAGAGAGAGGGACAGAGGAGACGAGAGGGAGAGACAGAGGAGACGAGAATTAGAAAAAGGGACAGAGGAGATGAGAATGAGAGAGAGAGGGACAAAGGAGACGAGAATGAGAGTGAAACAGAATAGACGAGAATGAGAGAGGGACAAATGAGAAGAGAATTGAGAGAGGAGATGAGAATAAGAGAGAGAATAAAAGAGAGAATGAGAGAGAATGAGAGAGATAGAAATATACAAGGTCTTGAATGAAAAAAATTCGAAGTATAGTGGCAGTCTAAATAGAACATTTTTACATTGATTTGCCAGAAGGCAGAGGGGTTGAAGAGGATCGAGTGGGGACTCCTGACAGCCTGATTCAAGGGTATGTCCTTGAGCCTGCTAGCTCTAGATTTGAGACTCCGTAGTCGTTTCAGCAGGTTGATGACTCAGAACAGCAAAATAAGATAAAAGAGACTTGCCAATACTTTAGCAGCAACCTCTTTCCAAAATAAGAGTCGCAAAATAAAATACGAATACACATCTGCCGTACATGGTCAAGATATTTTTTCACAGTTTTGTTTATGCTGGTGATAGCTCTGGAGGGAAACTGATTGTGACCCTATTAGTCTATTAGTGAACAAACCTGTAGCATCCACTAGAGGGCAATCTTTTTCATATATTTCATATCATTGTGACATTGTTTACTATTCAAACACCCTGCTATTTTGCTATTCCTCCCACTTATAAATCATGGAAGGGTTCTGAAATGTTCATCGTAGGTGCATGTCCACTGTGAGAGAGATAAACTAAAAAGAAAAATCTAGAATCACAATGCACGATTTATTTGTGTGATGTAGCTATAAATAAGTATTATACACCTGAGAAAATGAATCTTAATATTTGGGACAGTAGCCTTTGTTTGCTATTACAGAGGTCAAACGTTTCTTGTTGTTTTTCACCGGGTTTGCACACACTGAAGGAGGGATTTTGGCCCATTCCTCCACACAGATCTTCTCCAGATCAGCTCCCTCCAAAGATGTTTGTCATGTGGCATACACTTACGTGAGCTCCCACTGTGTCTTGAATTGGAATTAAATTTTACCTCATTTGTATTATTATCCATTCTCTCTCATGGGGTTTTCACCCACCGGATCATCACAAATTAGATTTTTTTGTTTTTAAATCCTGTATTTTGCGTCTTCTGCCAAATAACACGGCTGTATGAGAAAATCTAAACTAAATTAATTAAAAGTACATCGAGTGCGGTGCACCGCAAGTGCGTGACATTTATTTAACTTTTATTCAGTCATACGATTCCCCGTAAGGTTCTCTCTCTGTGCTAGCGACTTCGGTTTATGAACTAATTGGCTCAACTGTGTTGGAAGAGGTGCACATCAAAGTGAGTCCAGTACTCTTAAAATAGCTTCCAAGATGCAATATGTGCTGTCGTGCCTGTTTCCTTGTAACAATTTCCCTTTTGAGGGGATATTCAGTTATATTTGACCACCAGATGTCGCTGTATTATGTCTTGCAACACAAGGAACAATATTAACTAGTGAGAATCCAAGGGACCATAAAGCACCTTACGTCTCGTAGGTATTCTATTTATTTTGCTAAGCCTTTCTCAAGCTTTTTTGTTCCTTTCGGGTACCCGTAGAAGCAAGATGGCGGGTACTCTCATCCCTCATCTCTTATTAGAAAAAAAAGTACAGTGTTTTCCGCACTACAAGGCGCACCTAAAAGCCTTTATTTTTTTCAAAAGCTGACCATGCGCCTTATAATACAGCGCGCCTTATATATGGATCAATATTAAGTCGCAAAGTCTTGCAACTAAGGCAAGCAGCCGACAGGTTTTCCCCCGAAGGCGAAGTCGTCCGCGGTGGGATTTATATACAGGGGTTTCATTTCCTAACCAATGTGTCAATCATCATTTGAATCAGTCACTATTGGCTAAAGTTATTCGGAGGTAAAGGGGGCGGATCCTTTTTATCATTTAGAGGCTCGCATAGGCTAAAGGGGCGAAACAAAGCCTGCGATTGGCCGAAAAAGATGAATGTGAATCACACAGTTGGGTTGCACTACGGCATAGAGAAAACATCTTTTACTATTCTGTATTTGTAAATATTTGACTCTCCTGGATTTACTACACTCACGGTTGTAAGAAGGCGTACGTATCATTATTGAACATGATGGCTGCAAGAGAACTTAGGTGAGCTATGCGGCTTTATATTTTCCCGGTATCTTGTTTTAGAACCATCTTGATGTTTCTGTGATGAGTCTATTTTTAATCTAAATTCAATTCAAAGTGTTTATTGTCATATGCACAGTAAAAAACCCCGTTTCCCTGCACAATAAAATTCTTACTTTGCTGTCCACACAGTTGCCAGCAAAAAATAAAATGGAAACTAAGAAATGTTTCTTTGGTGACATCGTACAGACACTGTTTCCGTACATGTCTCCGACACGTATTTGCTTCTTTGCAAGCTTTGGGACTGTTAAGGGGGTAATCAGTTTGACTGAACTATCTGACTGTTTTGTCCACGTTCCCATTGTAGCGCCTTATAATCCGGTGCGCCTTATGTATGGAAAATATAGGACCAAAAACTATTTTTGCGGGGTGCGCCCTATAACCCGGTGCGCCTTATAGTGCGGAAAGTACGGTAGGTTTCTAGCTTTTACCATTGTTCAGAAAATAAAAGTTTAAAATAGCTAAGCTTCGGAAAATACTGATTTCAAGGGAAAGTTTTTGAGATGTTTCTACAGTGTTGTTCTATTAAATATTATAGTAAAACTTTTGCAGAAAAGTGAGGGGTTGCCAAACGAACCGACATTCCGAAATTTCCAAACCGAAGGAAGATTTCGAAAATCGGAATAAAGCAAACGTTTGATTTGAAAAAAATCTTTCATTTTTTTCTTTTATTTTTTTCTTTTTTGAAAAAAGTTGTCGGCCACCCGGGCGTCTGGGCAGATGTTATTTCAGACACTGTAAATTACCAGAATCTTTTGCGTGTTAAGAACAAAGCTGTCATCTGTGACGATAATCTGTAGAGTATTTTACTGATGTGTGTTGAATGATAAAGCTTAATCCTGAAAAAAAAATCTAAAAATATGGAGTTTACATTATTTTACTCACCGGTCCGCCTCAGAACAAAGTCTGGATCCGGCCCTAGAGCAAAACAGAGTTGGACATCCCTGGTTTATGGGGTTTTATCTTATTTGAGAATATTTTACATTTTGTAGCGTCATTAATTTTGTCAGCTTCTTTTGAAACTTTCTGGGGCTGAGGTTTTGGCTTGATTCCTAACCCCTTATCCATTATTTTTGTGTTCTCTGTGTGTCTACTTTGCAAAATGATATGCAAATGCACGACCTTATAATGCCCGGGAAAGTCCGGAAGCAGGAAGTTATTCGATGCAGGCTTCTGATTGGCTGCCGAGTATGCAAATTGCCAAACGAACCGAAATTTCCAAACCGAACGAAGATTTCGAAATTCGAATAAAGCAAATGTTTGATTTGAAAAAAATCCGTCCGGGCAGATGTTATTTCCGACCCTGCATTTAGTAGCATATGACTCCTTTTTTTTCAAGCATTTCAAAGCCTGAACTGATGTTCGAATCCCAAACCGAAAAAAACTGTTTTAAACTGAATGAACAGATAGGAGGGATGCTGAATTCTATGAACCCATATGGCCTACAAAATAGCTGGAGAAGTCGGTGCATTCTTCTATGAGGATATAAACAATTTCCAGCTGTGCATTTTCTGCCTCTATAACACCTTGGGGGCCAGTTCGGCCGTTTCCAGATTGTGTCATGAAAGATAAATATACATGAAGCAGTGCTGGATGAAATCTTGAATAGATTTAAGGCCTTCTTTGTGAGCCCAGCAAAATCTTGCCAGTTATTTCTTCCTCTTCTATAAAATGTAACTATTGAGGAGCTGGAATAACTTTTGGCAGATTTCACAGATAATGTTGTAAGGCATACTTACAGATCTCTGGTCAAAGTGGAGTTTTCAGGTACAGTAAGTCTTATTGTCTGGAAATTACGGTAATTAAAAAAAAAACATGATGTTCATCATCATATATTGACACAGTTAACATATTCAGTGCCGTAACGTATGAATAATAACTTTTCCCAAAACGTAAACAGTTTTTGTCTTATTATTATTATAAAGGGGTTACCACAACTGAGTATTAAGTCTCTGGAAATGAATCACCGTTAAATGGCAGGAATGGCATTAATCAGATCATGAATATCCCCACTTCCTAGTTTTGCTTCCTGTATCCAACACTTGAGAGTGTGTAGGATGACAGATAAATGCTTCAAAAAACCTTTTTTTCTTTTTAAGAAAAAAGATGACAATGTCCCTTACTCATCGTCAGGGCATAGAGAGATGACGTTTTGTGCACATCAGCAGGAATATAATCGCCACGGTCGTGTGATCCCGTTACACGGCACTGAAATGTTTGTGCATTACCATTAAATGGCAGGAATGGCATTAATCAGATCATGGAAATCCCAACTTCCTAGTTTTGCTTCCTCTATCCAGCACTTGAGAGTGTGTAGGTAGACAGGATAAATGCTTCAACAAAGCTTTTTTTCTTTCAAAAAAAAAGATGACAATGTCTCTTAGTCATTGTCAGGGCAGAGAGGGATGACGTTTTGTGATCGCCACGGTGACCAAAATTATGACATCATGTTACAGATCACTGAAATGTTCATGCATCACCATTAAATGGCAGGAATGGCATTAATCAGATCGTGGAAATCCCCACTTCCTAGTTTTGCTTCCTGTATCCAGCACTTGAGAGTGTGTAGGATGACAGGATAAATGCTTCAAAAAACCTTTTTTCTTTTTAAGAAAAAAGATGACAATGTTCCTTAGTATTCGTCAGGGCATAGAGAGATGACGTTTTGTGCACATCAGCAGGAATATGATCGCCACGGTCGTGTGAGCCCGTTACACGGCACTGAAATGTTTGTGCATTACCATTAAATGGCAGGAATGGCATTAATCAGATCGTGGAAATCCCAACTTCCTAGTTTTGCTTCCTCTATCCAGCACTTGAGAGTGTGTAGGTAGACAGGATAAATGCTTCAACAAAGCTTTTTTTCTTTCAAAAAAAAAGATGACAATGTCTCTTAGTCATTGTCAGGGCAGAGAGGGATGACGTTTTGTGATCGCCACGGTGACCAAAATTATGACATCATGTTACAGATCACTAAAATGTTCATGCATCACCATTAAATGGCAGGAATGGCATTAATCAGATCGTGGAAATCCCCACTTCCTAGTTTTGCTTCCTGTATCCAGCACTTGAGAGTGTGTAGGATGACAGGATAAATGCTTCAAAAAACCTTTTTTCTTTTTAAGAAAAAAGATGACAATGTTCCTTAGTATTCGTCAGGGCATAGAGAGATGACGTTTTGTGCACATCAGCAGGAATATGATCGCCACGGTCGTGTGATCCCGTTACACGGCACTGAAATGTTTGTGCATTACCATTAAATGGCAGGAATGGCATTAATCAGATCGTGGAAATCCCAACTTCCTAGTTTTGCTTCCTCTATCCAGCACTTGAGAGTGTGTAGGTAGACAGGATAAATGCTTCAACAAAGCTTTTTTTCTTTCAAAAAAAAAGATGACAATGTCTCTTAGTCATTGTCAGGGCAGAGAGGGATGACGTTTTGTGATCGCCACGGTGACCAAAATTATGACATCATGTTACAGATCACTGAAATGTTCATGCATCACCATTAAATGGCAGGAATGGCATTAATCAGATCGTGGAAATCCCCACTTCCTAGTTTTGCTTCCTGTATCCAGCACTTGAGAGTGTGTAGGATGACAGGATAAATGCTTCAAAAAACCTTTTTTCTTTTTAAGAAAAAAGATGACAATGTTCCTTAGTATTCGTCAGGGCATAGAGAGATGACGTTTTGTGCACATCAGCAGGAATATGATCGCCACGGTCGTGTGATCCCGTTACACGGCACTGAAATGTTTGTGCATTACCATTAAATGGCAGGAATGGCATTAATCAGATCGTGGAAATCCCCACTTCCTAGTTTTGCTTCCTCTATCCAGCACTTGAGTGTGTGTAGGTAGACAGGATAAATGCTTCAACAAAGCTTTTTTTTTTTTTTTTTTCCTTTCTACAAAAAAAAAAAAAAAAAAAAAAAAAAAAAAAAAGATGACAATTTCCCTTAGTTCTTGTCGGGGCATGGAGGAATGACGTTTTGTTTCTCGGAAGTTTCCTTGGAAACGGGTGTTTCCAAGAAGTATATGTTAAACTGTTGTTTACTAAGCTATGGTAAAAGCTAGAAATGTACATTTTTCTAAATTAGATAGATAGATAGATAGAGATAGATATTTAGATAGATAGTTAAGGTAGATTGACAGATAGAGATATTTAGATAGATAGATGGAAACATAGAAAGAAACATGGGTAGATAGATAGATAGAGATATTTAGATAGATAGATAGATAGAAACAGATACAGATAGATATTTAGATAGATTGATACTGTAATTAGATAGATAGTAACATAGATAGAAACATAGATATAGATAGATATTTAGATAGATAGATAGATACTGTAGATATAGATACATAGATAGAAAGATACTTTATTCATCCCTGTAGGGAAATTCACACTTCCAGCAGTATCCTTGTGTTAAAAAATAAAATAAAATATATAGAATACAAAAATACCCAAAGAGCATTTAAATAGTGATACGAAAAATAAACACTGTCATAAAATTAGGGTAATATGCAACTGTGGGTGTGTGGTTTAATGTGGGCTTTTACTCCCCCGGGTGGAGTTAAAGAGCCTCATGGCATGAGAGAGAAGTCTGTCTGTGGAATGCTTATTGAAGTGGGATTTTGCTGACGTCAGGGTTTCCACTCATTGTAATTTGGCAGGCCGGGGACAAAGACACGGGCAACTACAGCTCCATGACGTACCGCCTCATCAGCGCCCCCTTGGCCGGGAAAGACGCCAAAGAGAGTAAAGACGGCTTTGTCATCGAGCCCGTAAGCGGCGTGGTGAAAACGGCCATCATGTACCGCAACATGCGCCGATCCTACTTCAGGTTCCAGGTGGTTGCCACCGACGACTATGGGCGAGGACACAGCAGCAAGGCGGACATTGTGGTGGGTATTGTGAGGGTTCACGCTTAAACAGTGGCTTCCCGACTTTTTTTGCATATACACCACTCGCAAAGCTTTCAATTCCTTCATCGAAGGTGTTTTAATATCACAACCCAAGAGACAACCCAAAGTAATAGAAAATGAGGGTTCTGGCAGGTCAAGGCATCAAGTCTCTCTCTTCTCTCTTCTCTTCTCTTCTATTCTCTTTTATTTTCTTCTTTTTTCTTTCATTCCTGTCTCTTCCTTCTCTCTCTTATTCTCGTCTCTTCTATTCTCTCTCTTGTCTCCACTTTCTTCTCTTTTCATCTCAGCTTTTTTCTTCTCTTCTCTTCTCTTCTCTTCTCGACTCGTCTAATTTCATCTCGTCTCGTCACTTATCTCTTGTCTCCTCTCTCTCCTTGTCTCTTCTCATTTCTTCTCTTCTCTACTCTTCTCTTCTTTTCTCTTTTATTTTCTTCTCTCTCTCAATCTTGTCTCTTCCTTCTCTCTCTCTCTCCCCCCTCCCTTTCTCTCTTTCTCTCTCTCTCATTCTCATCTCTTCTCTTCTTTCTCTGTCTCTCGTCTTATCTCTCACTTGTCTTTTCTCTCTCCTCTTCTTTTTTATTCTATTCTCTTTTATTTATTCCTTCTCTCTCATTATTGTCTCTTGCTTCTTTCTCTCTCTCGCTCATTCTCATCTCTTCTCTCTCTTTCTCTCCCCCATTCTCCTCTCTCCTTGTTTCTTCTCTTCTCTCCCTCACCCTCACCCTCTCTTCTCTCTCCTCTTAAACTCTCCCCCCATTCTCGTCTCTTCTCTTCCTTTGCTCTTTTTTCCTCTCTTTCTTTCACTCTCTCTCTCCTTTATTTATTTCTCTCTGTCTCTCTGTCTTTCTCTCTCTCTCTCTCTCTCTCTCTCTCTCTCCCCCTCTCTTTAATAAAGGTGAGCTCCCAAAAAAGAAACTCATTAAAAACCCTTTAAACCTTGCATTTGTTCTCTTTTACTCTCTTTACCTCTGCTACCCTCCATCACTTACTCTCTCTCACCCGAGAAAAAAAGGTTCATTAATACTTTGCTGATTTTCATGTTTCAGGCTTGGTTCTGGTCCCATTCATTGCAAAGACGGGGGGATCACTGTACTTCTTTTTTCTGTGCACGTGTTGTATTATTATTTGCGGGTAAATTGGTTATTTAACCCCGGTTAATCTAATCTCCTCTTCATTTTTCTACTTGAAGGTTTCCGTGGTGAACCAGCTAGACATGCAGGTGATCGTATCCAACGTCCCCCCGACGTACGTGGACAAAAACAAAGACAAACTGCTCAGGTAACTCTCACTGTTGGGTCTCACCATCGCTTTTGAACATTTACGGGCAGATGGATTTTTACGGAGCCTGACGGGAGCTTGATCATATTTTTAAACGGGTACAGATAGAAGAGCAGCTCCCCCGCTGTGAGCGGCTGTTTCCAGGGGACACCAATCAATGTTGCGCAGCAGGTGGCGTGTCCTTGCCGTCAGGACTCGAAATCAGATGAAGGAAACGGTTCCTGCGCTAAATTCTCATAAACAGTGTGTTTAACGGGACGGTGTGTTATATTTGACAACTAGATGCCGCTGTGTTGCGCAGTGAAACAAGGCAGGAGAAAAAAATACAAACTACTGACTCTCAAAGTGACCAAAACGCACTGTTTTCCTCCCTTTTGTTAATGTAAGAGTAAAAGAGAGAAGAGAAGTAAAAGAGAAGGAGAACGATGGGGAAAAAATATATGAAATGAAACAGGAAAAACAGAAAAGAAGAAAGGGAAAAGAGTAAGAGGAAAGCAGCAGAGAAGAAATAAGGAAAAGGGAGAAATACAAAAAGCAGAAAGAAAAAGGAGGGAAAAATAAAAATAGAAAATGAATGAAAAATAAAAGATGGAAAAACAGAAGAAAAATAGAAAATCAAAGAAAACAACAGAAAAACGGAGAGAAAGGGAATAGCAGTGTTGGCAAAATGAATGAAAGTAAGATGAGAAATGGAAAAACAGAAAAGAAGAAAGGGAAAAGAGTAAGAGTAAAGCAGAAGAGAAAAAAATAAAGAAAGGGGAGAAAAAAACAGAAAGAAAAAGGAGGGAAAAAACAAATAGAAAATGAAAATAAAAAAATAAAAGAAAAACGGAAGAAAACAGAAAATTGAAGAGAAAAGAGAAACGGAATAGCATTGTTGGCAAAAAGAATGAAAGTAAGGGAAAAGAGTAAGAGCAAAGCAGGAGAGAAAAAAGAAGGACAAGGGAGAAATACAAAAAGCAGAAAGAAATGGAGGGAAAAACCAAATAGAAAATGAAAGAAAAATACAAGATGGAAAAACAGAAGAAAAATAGTAAATCAAAGAAAACAACAGAAAAGAAACAGAGAGAAAGGGAATAGCAGTGTTGGTGAAATGAATGAAAGTTAGATGAGAAATGAAAAAATTATTTGAAAAAACAATACAAAAAAAATGAAAGAAAACAAGAAAAACCGCTTCAGCGACAGACTGCTGTCAGTCTTGTTCCACGGACAGACTGAGGAGATCATTTCTTTCTCATGCCATGAGGCTCTTTAACTCCACCCGGGGGAGTAAAAGCCCACACTAAACCCCACCCCCACATTTGCATATTACCCTATTTTTATTACAGTGTGTATTTTTCGTAACACTATTCAAATGCTCTTTATTAACACACACGCTATATTGTGTATTTTTGTATTCTATATCTTTTATTTTATTTTTTAACACAAGGATACTGCTGGAAGTGTAAATTTCCCTATGAGGATGAATAAAGTATCTCTCTCTCTCTCTCTCTCTCCAACTCTATATATATCTATATTTATCTAAATATCTATCTATATCTATGTTTCTATCTATCAATCTATCTTCAGTATCTATCTATCTAATTATCTATCTCTCTATACAGCTATATCTATCCATCTCTATGCATCTATATCTATCTATCTATCTCTCTATATATAAATATATGTATATATATATATACTGTATATCCCTACCCAACTCTATCTTTCTCTATCTATAAATATATCTATATATATCTAAATGTCTATCTATCTCTATCTATCTAATTATCTATCAATCTATCTCTCTATACAGCTATATCTATCCATCTATCTTTCTCTATGCATCTATATCTACCTCTCTCTCTCTCTATCATCCATCCATCTAACTATCTATCTATCTCTATCTCTATCTATAGACCTATATCTATCCATCTCTATCGATCTATATATATATATATATATATATATATATATATCTGTCTCTATCTATCGATCTATATATATATATATATATATATATATATATATATATATATATATATGTCGTCCAATTTCGTTGTCACAGCATATCCCATGTTGTAACAATGACAATAAAGGCATATTCTATTCTATTCTATCTCTCTCTCTCTATATCCATCTATCTATATATCTCTATCTCTATCCATCTATCTTGATATTTCTATCTCTATCTATCTATGTATCTCTATCAATAGACCTATATCTATCTCTATCGATCTATATAATATATAAATATACATATATTTATCCATCTATCTGTCTCTATCTCTATCTTTCTATCTTTATCTATCTCTATCGATCGATCGTTCTATATATATATATATATATATATATATATATATATATATATATATATATATACATATAGTTATCTCTATATATCTATCTCTATCTATCTCTATCTTTATACATCTATCTATATCTACCTATATCTATCTCTATCTGTATCTATCTATATCTATCTACCTATCTCTATATCTATCTTTCTATCTTTATCTATCCATATCTATATATATATATATATATATATATATATCAATCTCTATCTCTATCTTTCTATTTCTATCTATCTATATCGCTATCGATCTATATACATCTATCTATACTTATCTCTATATATTTATATCTATCTATCTATATCCATCTACCTATCTATCTATATCTATCTATCTATCTAACTATCTATCTATCTAACTAACTATCTAACTATCTTTTTCCCTTTGTCAGTATATTGGAGCACTACGTTCAAGAGCAGATCCCGGGCGCCAAAGTATTCGTGGAAAGCATCGGTCCCCATCGTCACGGCGAGGGACTGCAACAAGAAGACTACGGCAAATCCGACCTGATGATTTACGCCATCGACCCGCTGACCAATCGAGCCGTGGCCAGGCAGGAGCTTCACAAGTAAGCTCCGCGGACGGCCGACGAGCCGGGACGCGCTCTCACTCGGACGTTTCCGTGTTTGTCCAAGGTTCATCGACGGGAAACTCCTGGATATCAACAAGGAATTCCAGCCTTTCATGCCCCCCGGAGGGCGCGTCCTGGAGATCCGGACCCCTCAGGCGGTGACCAGCGTCAAGAAGGCGGTGCAAACTGTCGGGTACACAGAGGGGGCGCTGTTGGCATTGGCAGTGATTATTATCATCTGCTGTGTGCCTGCCATCCTCGTCGTTATCATCACCTACAGGCAGTGCGTAGAATATTATCTTCAAGTCCCTCTCATTCTCGTCTCCTCTGTCCCTCTCTCTCTCATTCTTGTCTCCTCTGTCTCTCTCTCTCTCTCTCTCTCTCTCATTCTCGTCTCCTCTGTCGTTCTCTCTCTCTCATTTTCGTCTCCTCTGTCCCTCATTCTCGTCTCCTCTGTCGCTCTCTCTCTCATTCTCGTCTCCTCTGTCGCTCTGTCTCATTCTTGTCTCCTTTGTCGCTTTCTCTCTCTCTCTCTCTCTCGCTCATTCTCATCTCCTCTGTCATTGTCTCTCTCTCTCATTCTCGTCTTCTCTGTCCCCCTCTCATTCTGGTCTCATCTGTCCCTCTCTCTCTCATTCTCGCCTCATCTGTCCCTCTCTCATTCTGGTCTCATCTGTCCCTCTCTCTCTCATTCTCGTCTCATCTGTCACTCTCCCTCTCTCTCATTTTCGTCTCCTCTGTCCCTCTCTCATTCTCATCTCTTCTGTCCCTCTCTCCCTCTCCCATTCTTGTCTCCTCTGTCTCTCTCTCTCATTCTCGTCTCCTCTGTCGCTCTCTCTCTCTCTCATTTTCGTCTTCTCTGTCCATCCCTCATTCTCATGTCTTCTGTCTCTCTCTCTCTCATTCTCATCTCCTCTGTCCCTCTCTCTCTCGTTCTCATCTCCTCTGTCATTCTCTCTCTCTCATTCTCGTCTCCTCTGTCCCTCTCTTATTCTGGTCTCATCTGTCCCTCTCTCTCTCATTCTCGTCTCATCTCTCCCTCTCTTTCCTTTTTACAAAAGGGTGGTGATCACTAGACTGTTGAATAACTCCATTTTGAAACAATTGTCCCCGGTGTGATTGATGCTAATTTGTCTTTTTCTCTTTTTCTTCCCTCGTTTCTCCATTCGACGTTTGATCGGCAGATTTAAAGAGTGAGTATAGTTTTTATGCAATGGTGTCAACTGGGAATCGGTGACCACTTGAAATTGTATTTGGAGGCTAATAATAAAAATATTAATATCCCGGGAATATAAAATAAAATAAAACAATTTAAAATATTAAATTAAATTAACAATTTACTTTACCTTCAAGCAGCGTTCCAATCTTACAAGAATTTCCTTCATTGACTTGATCATTAATGTCATGGTTTTCCACATTTTTTTATCACTGACTTTTTATACCTATTCCTATGGGCAAAAAAACACTAAATCACAATAAAATTAGATGTGGTCTCAAACACAATCAGGACAGGGCTGACTGACCAGGAAGAAGAGATAGGGGCGAGGGGGTAGCATGAGGACAGGGCGCGGCCGTGAGCCATTAGGTTGCCTGGGTGGTAATGCATGCCTCTTTGTGTTCATTTTGTTTTATGCATGTTGTGGATTAACTGTAAGTCAGCAGCCTTGGAGTTGACAATAGGCTATTGTGTGTAAACATCTGGCGGAAGTCATGGCAGCATGTTATTGCAGGAAGTCACGGGCTGTTGTGCTGAGCGATCGGGGCTGGAAAAAGTTTGTTTTGAACACACTATGAATGCCCAATGTGGGGCGCCACTTATTTTGGAGAGAACGTCGTTGGGCGTCGCCCCAAAATATACGCAGAGATGAGATATGGCAAAGAGGGAACGCTCTTTATTGCATTCGAGCAGCAACGTACATTCAATATTCGAGCGATGTTCGAGCCATGTTCATCGTTTCTCTTTTCACGTCAGCATTTAAATTCATTATTCTAAAAATATGGCATTAAAATATCTAAAAATGTAAACGCATTAACAAGATTTATATTTGTTTGAACTGAAAGGGTTTAGTAACATTTATCAATTGTATTTTTCAATAATTTAGCACATTAGCAGAAGTGTCAAAACGGTGATGTGGTTTCAGTCGGACGCATGTCTTAGGTCTACCCACAATATTTGTGTTTTTTGGGGTTTTGTTTGTTTCAATTGTGTTTCTCTGTAGACATGGTCTTGAACTTGATTTCCAAAGGCATTAAAATTGTCTTTAAAAAGTCTCGAATTTAACTTGTCCTAAGATTTAGGAACCCTGTTCATTGCCTCACGATCTACCCACACCATCGTTGGGATCAACTGTTAGATCACGAGCCACATATTGGGCACCCCTGATTTAGAGGATTTCCCGTCTTTGGCATGGAGTCCTTGTCAAGGACACTTGCATTCACTGGCCGTTTTTAAGATGCTGATTCAGATTTTAACTTCTACATCCTCTGCAGACGGCAGGAAGAGTGTGCCAAAACTGCCCGCATCCAGATGGCGATGCCGAGCTGCAAACCCGGAGGGGGCACCGCCAACAACTTGTACGAAGAACTGGGTGACAACGCCATGTAAGTTTTGAAAAAGTTGTCGAGAATTTTGGGGCTTAACTCTCTTTTGTTATGCGTTCTTTTGATGATTTTCAGTGTGATTTTACTGTTGGCCATTAGATGGTGCTACACATTTACCCCATTCAATGTCGACTAAATAGACTTTGAACATATCAAAAGAAAGCTTCAATCCTCATCTTTCATTACAACAAAAATAATGTTTCTAGCTTTTACTGTTGTTTAGTAAACAAAACTGGGACGTTGCTAAGTTTCTTGAAAATACTCGTTTCGAAGAAAGGATTCATTTCAATCACAAATTTCACTTTTTTGCATACCTCCAATATCTAAACAATTATTTCCCAAATAACAATTTATTGCTAAAACACTGAACTTCGAAAGACGTTTTCAGCATCCGATATTTCCGCTGATGTGATCGCACAATTTCGGTCTCCATGGCGATTGTGTTCCCGCAGACCTGCACAAAACTTCATCCCTCTCGGCCCCGACAATGATGAAGAAAATTGCTTAAATAATAATAATAATTTCCTTGTATTGTCATTCTGTGTAACAATGTACACAGAACGAAATGTCGATTGCACCTGACCCGTTGTAGCGAGCCGATGCAGCCGCAGCCAACAGAGGGCGCCGCCGACCACTTTTTAAGTCTTAGGAATGACTCGGCCGGGGCGCGAACCCGAACCTCCCAGTCTAGCGCTCGCGATCTGTACTCATCCATATATTTGCTACTCCGACCACACTATTTCACTATGCCTGTACTCACCATACAGGTTGCCTACACACTTCAGGAAGAAAGACTGGAAAGTGGGGGGTCCCCTTAATGTGTGGACAATGTATCAGCCTTTGTGTATCTAATAGGGATAAATCATTCCCAGTGGCTTGATAGCCACTGATGAGCTGCGACAAAAACGTAATAATCATTTTTCTTTTTAAAAAAAACGCTTCGGGACAATGCTTCTGAAAAGATATTCATAAGTTATGGTTCTGAATGATTTAGGTTCCATATTTTCTAGAGAATAAGGAGCACCCGGTCATAATGGGCAAGTCTTAAAACATTCCTCTGTGAACCTGTTTTTCAGCACTGGACTATAAGACGCATGAAATTAAAAAGTACAGTAGTCATTGGAACATAAATATTAGGAAATGTGGTTTTACAATGAACACAAATTGATTCATTCATAAATAGTTACCAAATGTATTTCCAATTTTATTAATAAATAAATAAATAATTTCCTTGTATTGTCATTGACAGTATCTCCGCTCTGTAAGGCACACTGGATTAAAAAACACACTTTTCTAGCAGATTTTAAGGTTCAAGGTGCCTTTAGAGTACGGAAATTTATTTTCCATGTTTTCCATTATCCTATTTTCCCAGGCCTCCAAACCTGATGATTGAATACAAATCCAAAGAATAACGGATAAGTTAAATAACACATTTATATACCAATTTAGAGGCCCCTTTTCAAGGTTTCTTTATTTTCCTCATGTTGAGTTTTCCCTTGCCCTCATGTCGGTTTTAGATCAGGGGATGGTGTTAATGAAACCTGTGCAGTCCTTTGAGGCATTTTGTGATTAAGGACGTCACAAAGAAATGGGACTTGACTTGATCAAAGAGGGAGAGGGAGAGTAAAGAGTAGGTGACAGAGAATAAAAGAGAGAAATAGATATAGAAAAAAAATGTAGCAGGAAAGAAAGAGTGAGCAGAGCATAGAGACAGAGAAAGAGGGAGAAAGAAAAAAAGTAAAAAAATAGAGAGTTGGAAAGAAAGCAAGAGCGAGAAAGTGAAAGAGCAAGGGAGTAAAATAGAGAAAAAAAGAGAAAGAAAAGGAAAGCAAGAGAGTAAAATAGAGAGAAAGAAAAAGAGAGCAAGATAGTAAAAGAGAGAGAAAAAGAAACTACAGCAAAGGAATGAGAAGAGAAATAAAGAAAAGAGAAAAATGGGAAAGACAGGGGAGAAGAGAGAAAGATAGGGTAGAGAGAGAGAGAGAGAGAGAGAGTGACAGAGACATATTTGGAGAAGGAGACATAGAAAAAAAGAAAATGAGGAAAAAAGAAGGAAACATGAGTAGAAAAAAGATCGGAAAAAGACAAAAGAGAAAAAAGACGGGAAGAAAAAAAGACAGAGAGAGATACTGCGAGAGAGAGTTAAAGAACTAAAGCTCCAGTTTTTTTGTGAGAAGCTTGACCTTGTTTTCACATCAACATATTTAAAAATGCAGCTTGTTTTTTCCGCTTGCACTTCTCAGCATTGTTTCGCATGGCCAGATTTAATCAGTTGGTGGGCCTGATCCGGCCCACCGGCTGTAGTTTGCCCACCCCTTGCTTAAAAGGGGTCTTCCGAAGTCATTACCTTTGCGTATTGCTATTTTTTTTCCACGTGACCTCACAACCTAGTTTTCCACCTTTACCAATAGGCTTACCATTGGTTGCATCTCCCTCTGTAGGTTTACGTCATCTTGACATTTTCCTCTTTCCAGCGATTCAAACAGCCGTGCCTTATTAATTTCCATCCGCAGGTTTTAACGAGCCAGCCCACTCGAGGCGCCGCGTGCGATAGTTTCATTTTAATTTCGATTCCGAGACACAAAGACGAAGTTTCGAGGAAGCTCTTATCAGCATTCCGCGCATCCCGCTCTCCCGTCTGTTTTTCACACGCTTTCACGCCGGCATTGACATGCGTGTGCATCCTAAATTAAAGGACAAGGCAGACTCAACGTGAAGTAATCAACATCGAGATAGGATAATGGAAATAAATGCCACTAATGTTTAAGAAGGCGGCGAACATTAGTTCCACTGATAAGACACAGACTTTGTAAAGTGAGCATGACGGTATTTTCCATAACACACAGTTCCTAACGAAAGTATTGGCCTTTCAAGAACCTATGGCCACATTTCAGACTTCAAATTTCGAGATAAAAAAATGAAAATAACCAAGAACCAACAACATTGATAAAACTGAAAAGTGGGTGTTTCACTTTTTTGCATACCTCCAATATCTAAACAATTATTTCCAAAATAACATTTTATTGCTAAAACACTGAACTTTAAAGGCGTTTTCAGCATCCGATATTTCCGCTGACGTGATCGCACAATTTCGGTCTCCGTGGCGATTGTGTTCCCTGCACAAAACTTCATCCCTCTCGACCTTGACAACGATGAAGAAAAAAGCCTAAAGCGCTTGCGATCTGTACTTATCCATATATTTGCTACTCTGACCACACTATTTCACTACACACTTCAGGAAGCAAGACTGGGAAGTGGGGGGTCCCCTCAATGTGTGGACAAAGTATCAGCCTTTGTGTATTTAATGGGGACTTTTCATTCTGAAATCATTCCCAGAGGCTTGATACTTACTGATAAGCTGCGACAAAAACGTAATAATCGTTAAACCCAAATACTCTCAGCTCAGCCAACTGACTGAAGTTTCCAGATGAATTCTGAATGATCCAACACCAATTAATTGACTAAGAATGACAAATAAATGCACCTGCTCCGTGATGGGCTCAGAGGTTTTTGGAGAGGGCGTCGCCCCAAAATATACGCAGAGACAGAGATATGGCAAAAAGGGAACATCCTTTATTGCATCCGTTCATTCATCCAAGCCACGTTCGAAATCCGTCAAAGAGACGCTGGCTTTATACTGTGCTCAAAAATATCACTTGATGTTTTTCTCGGATTCAAAAGTGTTTTTTCCGGCCTCGACTCGCTCAGTCAACAACTTGTGACTTCTTGTATCAACATTATCTCAAAACATCCTGCCAAATGTCTGCACACAAAGGGTTACTGTCAACTCGAAGGCTGCTGACTTACAGTTACTCCACAACAAGGTCAGCAAAAGCAGACACTGGAGAACAATGATCATTCTGAAGACCAAAATTACACAGCAGGGAGGTTCAGGATGATGTTGTGGAAAAGTTTAAAGCAGATAGAGGATACAAGAAGATTTTGCAATATTGACATATCTTCCGGAACAGTTTTCAATCAATAATGTCGAAATGTGTTGAGCATAAAATCACTGCAAACCTACAAAGACCTGGCCATCCTTATAAACTTTCGGCCAAAACAAGGAGAAAACTAATCAGGGAAGCAACCAAGAAGCCCATAATCACATTGGATGACCAGCAGGCATACAAAGCTGAGGTGGGACAATCTGTGCATAACACAACTATAAGACATACTCTGCATACTTCTGCTGTTTATGACGAGTGGCAAGAAGAAAGCTTTTTCTGAAATAATACCATAAAAAGGCTCCTTTGACGTTTGCAAGAAGCCACATGGTGGACAAAAATCACATGCGGAAAAAGGTGCTCTGGTCAGATGAGACCAAAATTGAACTTAAAGGGCTGATTGGAAAGCGTTATGTCTGGCGTAATAGTACCATTGCACCTTAATACCATCCGACTGTCAAACATGGTTGTGGCAGCATCATGGTCTGAGGTTATTTTTCTTCAGCAGGGACTGGAAGATTGTTAGAGTTGATGGGAAGATTGATGGAGCCAAACACGTTGCGATTCTTTTTAAGAGACTTGAATATGGGGAGCAGGTTCAACTTCCAACTGCAACCCTAAATATAAAGCAAAATCTACAGTAGAATGGTTTAAAAATAACAAGGGGTTGGCATGGCCAAGCCAATGTCCAGACCTCATTCCTTTATAGCGTTTGTGGAAAAGATCTGAAAACTGCTTAGGGAACTTGAGCTGTTTTTTAAGGAAGAATGGGCCACTTTTTTTCGTTTTAAGATGTGCAAAAACATAGAGATACCCTTTTTGGGGGTGGTGGGGTCAATACTTTCGCAAGGCATCATATGTGTGCACAATTAATCAAAGAACGATGCAGAATTTTAAACAGGCAGACTCACACGAAATAATCAACATGGAGATAGTATAATTGAAATAAATGCCGCTAATAATTCAAAAGTCGACTCACTCGGGCGACCATTAGTTCCACTGATAAGACGCAGACTAATTGTTTGCTGAGTTTGTGTCTAAGTGAGCGTGATATTCTTTTCCATAACTGAATACAGCAAGACATATTACAAAATGCCAGCATGTCCTAATGTTTGCGTATTCGAGAATGAATTTGCTGAACTGTCTGTCAGATTACTTTAGAAACATATGATAACTGTAATAGGGACACTTGAGGATACTCTAAGTGAGTAGCTTGTCATATTTGTTGCCTATCTTATAAATCATCTTTGTTTCACTCAAGGCTAACACATCAACCTTAATTTTAGTCATCATCCTTCCGATCGCCTCTTACTTCCACTCAGTCGCTTTACTTCCACATCCTCTCACATTTAGTGACCCTATAACTAGGGTTTGCAAGACTTTTCAGTGTTCCGCCCCCTTAAGTTGCCTTGCTGTCTCTTAGAAAGTAGAGATAGAGAGGAGAGGATCCCCATCCCCTCGCTCCCTCCAAGATAGATAGATAGATACAATCTTATAAATCAACTAAGAGAAAAAACATTTGTATGTTGTATTCAGAAAGTTCTTGCAATTGGTGGATTCAATTTAATAACTTCCCCTCTGCATCATTTTTACCCCTCATTTTAGCAAATGGGGTTCACGATGGAAGTAAAAATGTCTGAATCCTTCCCAATGTGTAAAGTAGGTGTAAGAGTGAGAGACACCACCCTCTTTTCACCAAGTCAGCTTGGGAGCGGCCTAGTTACTTTGTAACCACACACTCCGGACCAGGTGAAAGCAATTGTGGGAGGGAATGAACCAAGTATATGTGTTTATTCTGTGTTATGATATTGAACATAAATTCCTACAGAGGGTGCAGAAAGACAATCACAGAGGTGCAGGAATGGTGAATGAATGAATGAAAACTTTATTTTGAACATTAAAATAAAAACAGAACAATAACAATAACTCAACAACAAAATAATGTTACATAACATGTTCGAAAAGGGGTAGTAAGAAGCAGATGCTTATATTCCCTAGCCCTTCATCTTCCCTATTAAATACACCAATGATAATAACAACAATAGTAATACAACAACAAAGTTAACCATGATTCTAGACGCACTATTCCCAATCTCTCGTATCACTCATACCCATATTTTCTTCATCTCTGTATTCCGCCAGTAATGTTTTTTGTATTTAAATTTGAACACGTGAATAGTTGGACATTGTTGGATCTCGTCTTGTAAATTGTTTGACTCCGCACACAGACACACACATACTTTTCCTGGTGGTTCTCACCTTTAGGATTATGAATTCTTTAATTTCCCTCTTTCCGAATGAATAATCTTTGGAGTTCCAGAGAGGAAGAATGAACAATAGTGAAGCGCAGCATTAATTCGGCATCAGGTTTTTTTTGTTTTTGTGTTTACAGTTTAAACACGTCATCTTATTTTTGCAGCCGGTTCCAATGTTTCTAAATCAAAAGAAAAAGAAAACAAAGGGAAAGAACAATGGTTGAGTATGATACGTCACACCAAAGTGATGAGGTGGTTTTCAGTAAAGATGTTCCTAATTCCTACACTAATCGTTTCAATGTCCCAACAAAGAGTAGAAGGGGGAGGAGAACAGTAAACAAATCTGATTGGTTAGGTGAAAATGGAAGTAATGAGAATGAGCCTTGGGGTATGTTATATCCAGCGTTTTAAAAAAAATGTGTTTTACTATATGGGCAGCACGGCGGCGCAGTGGTTAAGCGCGTGTGCAGCACAGTTCTGAGGTCATGGGAACCTCCTACGTGGGTTCAAATCCAGCTCCCGGCCTTACTGTTCGGAGTTTGTATGTTCTCCCCGTGCTTGCGTGGGTTTCCTCCGGGCACTCCGGTTTCCTCCCTAAAAAACTTGCATTTCAGGTGGATTGGCCGGTCCAAATTGTCCCTAGGTGTGACTGAGCGAGTGAGTTGTCTGTCCCTGTTTGCCCTGCAATTGGCTGGCAACCAGTTCAGGGTGTCCCCTGCCCACTGCCCGATGATTGCTGGGATGGGCTCCAGCACCCCCGCGACCTTACAGAGGATAAGCGGTGCAGCTGATGAGATGTGTTTTACTATTTGAAACCTGTGCTCCATAACCGATTTTTCTTCTCCTGTTTGTTCTCAATATTATCTATAACCCTTCTTTTTCTCCTACTGTCTTTCCGAAAAATGGACAGACAAAAGTGAGTAAAATGTTCATAGTGTTCGTCTCCTCCTCTCTTAGCTTTTAGTCTGTAGATTGTTTAGTGTGTCCTGTCATAGGTTGTACTTTAGATACATACGTAGAACAAGGTTGAAGAAACTTTTCAAGGTACTTTGGAAGTCTGCAAAGTTGAGTTGTCCATCGGCGAGAAGCGATTCTCCAAATAACGGAGAGCGCATTCATTTGGTCGTTTGTCAAAAGGAAATCTGCAAACTCTCAGAGCACGGCGAAAAACCATTGATCCTTGTTGTCATTGATAGCTTTAGTGCACCTCTTGCAGTCTACATTGTTTGCATCCATCATCCGTTAGATGCGAGGTTGTAGCAATGATATTGAGTTTTATACCCTTTCGACTGCCATTGTAACTTTCTCAGTCGAACGGAGATGTCCTCCAAAGGGGGGAAGAATCCTAATTTGGATGGATGTCCTCACAGATTCAGACACAAGTGTTTGATAATGTTGTCTACAGAATTCCCCATAGTCTTGAAAGTTTGACTCTTCTTGGTTGTTGAAATTGTTCTACCATCAATCTTTGGGCGGTGGTAAACAACTGATGGTGTGCCTGCCTAGCTAAAATTATTTGGCCACCCTTGCCATAGGGGTGAGAGTTTATCTTGGGGATTAAAGGAGCGTGAATGCCTTGGACCAGGGGTCGCTAACCCGGTCCTGGAGAGCCGCACATCCAGGTGACGCCAACTTTCAGCTTGTTAGCAGGCTTTGTGAGAGCTTGATAACGATCCAGGTGATTGGAATAACCTGCGTATTGTTGTGGATTATTGGAGTCGAGCTTGACATAAGGAGAACGCATTAGTTTAAAACGGGAAATTCCAGGCTTGTTTCTCCCGAGTGTAAATGTCAGCAAATGTTATTTTTAATCGCCTTAAGCTGCCGAGTAATAACATTCTTCTTGGCTTCGAACATGTGGTAAAGCCAGGAATTTGGATGTCAAGCCGACCCCAATAATCCACAACACCTCCAAAATATGCAGGATGTGCGGCTCTCTAGGACTGGGTTAGCCACCCCTGCCTTAGACATTAATAGACATCAACAATGAAGAACAGTCAAGTTGAGTCTATTCCACTTTGGCAGTGTATCACTACTTAGATGATTTAGAATCTGACAAATCATTCTCATCATTCCAACTTTCATTTCTACTTTCTCCTTCCCTGCCTCCTTGCGCCAGTCGTTCCGGTCGCAGTGCTGGTAGCGTGGATGAAAGCGATCGCCAACGACTCATCTCCGATTTTGCCACTCGGGCGATCGCAGCCCACCGGCAGTGTGTCGCGAACGGAGGTGTTCTTAACAAACTTCCCAAGTCCGAGTCCAGTATCACCTTTCTGTCCGACGAAAACCCTCTCACCATTAAAAATCCCATCTACCACGAGGATGGAACCTTGAGCAGTCCAGAGACCCTCGGACGAAGCCAGAGGAGGAGAGATCTTCTCGGTCACTTCTCTCCTTCTGGAAAAAGTCTTCGAGAGGCCTGGTTGAGGATTAGTTCCCCTGGAGGAGACAGGGGATTCAGTGTGTGCAGTGGCAGTGACAGCGGGAGGGGGTCAGGGGGCGGCCACAGCTGGACCCTCCCGTCGAGGCTACATCGCAGAGAGATGTACGATGCTTTGAGAAGACAAGTGGTTATGGATCCCGTGCAGTGGGAACTGGAGCTTCTAAAAGCCGAATTCAAGGAAAGCAGAGACGCCGGCCTGGATTCAGGATTCGAACACGGCTTGGACTCGGATCAGATGGCGAGCCCGGGCCTCGAGCCAAAGTTAACCGTCAAACAACAGGCTCGACAGTTCGAACAGCAGGCGGTGCAGGAAATGAGACAAAAGCTCAACCGAGACTTGCGGGCGTCTCTCTCACCTGATATCGTAGTTTCTGTTTTCCCGGACTCCCCTCAAGATACCAAGCGCATCTCTATTCCTAACATTTCAAATCTCCAGCATAGAGAGAGTCCCCCATGTATCATTGTCACCCAAACGGATGGAGGGACTCCTCCGCCGAGTCACAAACCAACTCCTCCTGTGTTAAGACGCTTTGTGGCCGGTTTGACTGAAAAGCAGAATCCGGAAGACAGACTACAGGTGCACTTAGACATTATCCCCGATCCTCCTTCCACACCACCTCCACCGCCCCCGTCTGCTCCGGCACCTTTACCGCCACCTCCACCCCCTGCCCCTCCACCTCCCGTCCACCCACCATCTCCACCTCCTCCTCCTCTTTCGCCATCATCTCCCTCAAGACGACCTCCTCTCCCTCAGCCTCCCCCTCCGCCACCGCTCCCTCCCTCGCTGTCGCCTTCGCTCCTGAGACCCTCTACCTTTGTGCTCCCTTCGTTTTCGGAGGCACCAGCCCTCCGACCGGTGTCCCTCCGTCGTCCGCCGCCGCCGCCCCCGCCCGTGGAGCCAGAACCTCCTCGCAAAGAGCTGAAAGGCATCTTGAAAAATATCCAGAATATCGCAGACATTGAGAAGTCCGTCGCCAACATGTTCAGCCAGATTGATCAGAAGCAGATCCCTCTAACGAGGGTCATGAAGAACCGAGCGTCTTCTGATACCCCGGAGTCTCTCGACTCTTCAGAAGTATTAGCCGGGAGCCGAGAAGGGGCGGAGGCAGGGGAAGGAGGCGAGGTTCACCCGCCGACTCCACAGATTCAGACAAACTCAAACATGAACTCTGTTGTGGTTGAGCTTGAAAAACGGTTCCCACCTCAGTCTACAGTTCTCTAGACTCTGGATTTTGCCTTGCTATCCTGAACTTATGCTCTTTTGACTTTGAATCATTACTTTTTAGTGATGGAAGGAAAATCACACCCTACCAGACCCTAACGAGCCCACATATACATTTGAGATCTGATGTTACGGTAAAAGAATATCACATAAAATAGGAGTCAATTATATTATTACGAAGCTTTCTGCTCACCACAACTCTGAACTGGCCAAGGACTAACAGCCAAAGGGCCATTATTTCCAAACGGAGCACTGAGTGGGTTCTTCACTGTCAAGTATCTAAAGGATAGTCTCTCAAACTGAACTGAACCGTTTTAAGGTTCTCATGATTTCCTGGGAACTTTGCTGAACTGGTTTTTATTTTTTCTGGATGATGATTTCGTTTCGATTTTTACAATTCGATTTATACTGCATTATTATGCTGTTGTTTTTTGTTTTGTGACTTAGTTTCTGTCCTGTCCAATGTCCCAAATACTTTTCATTCAAATTGCATTTGAACACACTTTTTGGAGCTAACTACGAAGAAATTAAGTTATCCAGTAGTTTTTGTCGCATATTTATTTATTTAGCATAGCATTTTTCGTGACATTTTTCGATTGTTCCCTATTTTGATCAGTTGTCTCAGATTTTTTGTCAATAAAATGAATGGACCTCATCTACCAACATCAGTTTATGACTTTCTCAGCTATTAGGATGGAGATATCAGGACCAGAACGGAGACAGGACCCACTTGCGTGCGTTTCCGTAGATCACTGGTCACGGGGAGCATCTTGCTCAGACGTGGAAGTGGTATTTCCGTGGTGAGCGATGGCGGTGTCTAGAGCGGGAAAAAACAGGTCAGAAGCCGGGACAGGAGACCCAAAAATCGCGGTCGAGATCAGAAAATGGGTCGGAGCCGGGAAACGGACGTGGGCCAGAACAGGAGTGAGTCAGGACGCGGGAAGCTTGCCTAGCGTGAACTGAGGTACGCAGATGGACTGACAACCGGTGACAGAAAGACTGGGGTTTAGATAGTGACAGGGAGCCAATCAGAGTCGGAGCGGGCACAGGTGAATAACATAGGTAATCATGACAGGAGAAGGTTTGAGCACGTGCTTTTAAATTAATAAAGACAATACAGAATTCAAAGCTGTTGTGTCTTTAAAGTCAGGACACTTTAAAAATAATTGCTTTTATCACATGTATCGGTGATTGTCAAACACAATACAGTTGCTTGAAAAATGTTTTCGTGTTCATGTTTACAGAATTTTAGTGATTGTGGGTTCATTTCAGAAAGAAGGTTTAGTTAGAACCCTGTTTTTTTTAACCCTGAAATGAGAAAAACACGAGTTTTTCCTTTCATAAAGCTGGGTAACCAGAGAAATAGGGATTAGGTAACTCGAGCTCTAGACCAGTTACTGTTACGATTTCTGGTGAACTCATTTGTGGGGAAGCAGGAACAGAATGAGGCATGCTAAAAAAGATGCTTGTTCAATAACAAACCCAGGTACAAAAAAACAAACGGGTGGTCACAAAACAACCAACAAAGTCTCCAAACAGAAAACAAACCAAGGAAAGAGACAATGACCCAACAATTTCTGGTATCAGAGCCAGTCAATATAAGGAACTGCAATAATGAGGTGCAGGTGTGGACCCTGATCCACTGCAGGAGGGCACTTTCCAGCCACTCCCCTCCTTAATTTAGAATGGAATGCCAGATCCTGACAGTTACCATAGTCACAGTATTTTTAAAACTACCTTCTTCCTTTTTATGTCATTTTCGGGACTCTGTGTTAGCTTTCTTGTTCAGCAGGAGTCAAAAACGGCAGTCTTAGCTTCCCGGTTGCTCTGAAGACCAGTCTATTTATGCTTCATTTTATTAAGCACCAGTGATCCAGTTTTAAATACACTGACTTGCATGAAGTGACTCAAATTTTCTGCCTTGGACTGTGTGTTTTCTATCTCAGGCTGGTTGAAAGCAGACCCCAGGGTTAGATTAAGGGCACCTTGAACCTCTTTTGTGAACTAGACCCCAAAAACAGGAACTTGCATTAAGAATGTCTGTCAAACTACTTTTTCCGGGATTTTCAAAACAACTACACTAATCTGCAAGGTAGCGTCACACCTTCATAAAAGCCCCAAGGGCTAAACTTACCCTGAGATGAAATCTTACCGACTGAGAGTATACAAATGTAGCAAAGTAGCAACTATACATGTGTAAAACGGCACACAGAATTGCAGTGTAATGAATGTTCTTTATTAGCATGATACAAAAGTACAATCAAACTAGAAGGTTTCTCCTTTCAGAGTATGAAAGTGATTTAGAGAGCGGCTGGCTAGGTGCACGCTACCATCAGGTAACTTCGAATTCAGCCAGGTCTCCGCGAAGATTAAAATACAACCATCCAACTCGTTGTCGCTCCAGGTCATCCGTTTCATGGGTAATGGATATTGCATTGGTAAGATGGGTGGCTTACGAGAGTTGTTAGCCTAGCCTTAGCTGTAAGCCGAACCTGCAGCTTCGCTATTGCATTTCCCGACGACGCCTCAGACTCTTCCCGAACCCATTAACACCATTTCTTTGTGCTCTTCTGGCTTTCTCCAGAGTCCAATTTCATTGATGAGTTCCTTTTCATTGTAAAGAGTTGCTAAAAGCTAGTTGTCGCCATGCTTCTCAGTTAATTTTGGGTGAACACATCGACTTCTGCGCCAGCTCTGTTAATGTTGGGTCAAAAGAGACCTGATGTTTGGGAGAGCTATGAAAGTTAGCTAACTCTAGAATGAAATTCAGGCAAAGACTTGTTTTGTTTTTTAACAACTGCAGCTGGAGAAGAAGCATAGCAGGAACGGATAAATTACTCACTCTCGTCTCGCTGGTCACGCTCATTCTGGCTTTTCCCCAGTCTGCCTTTGTGTTTATTGAAATAAGAAGACATGGAAAAGTACTGGTATGTTGAAACAAAAGGCAAAAGACCACCCCCTGGAAAAGTACCAACGCTTTCAAACAAATACAGGAAGACCAAGAGATGCCAAAAGGAACATCAAACTGATTAGAAATACACACCTTGAGTAAATACGTTTAAGCCTACTTTACAGTTAAACTGACAGCGTACACCAGGCTATCACAGTCACACACACCCATAAAGTCTTGACTAACCTGTCCCTCTGCTAGCGTTGCGCAGAACACAATGCACGATACGTTGATATCAATGACAATAAAGACAATTAAATTCAAAATCCCCGAAGCATTGGACCGAAGCACGAAGTAGCAAGGGATAAAATAGTGATTGACACTTAAAATGACAAAATGAAAGAAGGCTCAACCTTATGCCCCAACCGAAGACCTGTGAAAGGTGTGGAGAATGAAAGAAAAATGACATGCGAAAGAGCACGACTTTCAGGGCATTGTAGTCTGTTCTGAAGAAACTAATAACGTTTTACGTTATTGTGTCTCTGTCACTCGCAAAAACACACAGCCGGCGAAGGTGGAGAGGATATAAAAGAGTCAATCATTCCAGGAGCGTTTGCGACAGAGCACAGATTGTCTGCGGGGATTTTGTCTCCAGAGGACCTCATAATGTGCCTGTCAGAGCAATGAGGGCACAAGGATAGACTCATCTTAGCGTTCACAGACAAAGACACGCCCAAGTCAAGTGTTTGTTTATGTTTGAAATGGAGACTGACCTGTGAAACATCTTTTAACCCTCCTCTTGTCACCCGTGTCTTCAATCAGCTGTTAGATACGCGAAATGGTAAATGGTTTGCTTTTCTATAGCGAGTTTCAAGTCAATGAAAGCGCTTTACAATGTGCTTCACACTTACCCATTTACACACACACACACCAATAGGGAGTCAGCCTCCAAACGTTTTGAGGATAATCAAGATGCTAAATGGTAAATGGACTGCATTTTTATAGCGCTTTTCAAATAAATGAAGAGCTCCCAAAGTGCTTTACAATGTGCTTTACACTTACCATTTCACACACACACACACACACACACACGCACACACACACACACACACACACACACACACACACACCAATAGGGAGTCAGCATCCAAACGTTTTGAGGATAATCAAGATGCTAAATGGTACATGGTAAATGGTCTGCATTTCTATAGCGCTTTTCAAGTCAATGAAGGCCTCCCAAAGCGCTTGACAATGTGCTTAACACTTACCCATTCACACACACACTCACACACCAATAGGGAGTCAGCCATGCAAGGCGCCTACCTGATTATTGGGGGCTTTAGGGATTCAGTGTCTTGCCCAAGGACACTTCAACATAGTTGGGAATCGAACCTGTGACCTCTTGATGCCAAGACGAGCGCTCTACCTCCGGAGCTAATGCCAATCTTTTATCTAATCTTTTAGTTACAGTACCTTAGTAGGCTTCCTTATCCATGAAAATGATGTAGGGGTTTCTACCTTTGTTGAGGGTCTTTGGGTTTATTCGATGCCAGTATACAAAGCCCCTCAATCTCAAGTTTGAAACATCTTAAAATTAACCTTAAAATATTGATATGAATAAAATGTTTTTTTCTTGTTATCTATTCCTTAGGGGTATTTTGACAGATCTACTAGTGCTTTCCGTAAATCACCATCGCAGCCTGTGTCAAGCTCCTTTAGTTGCGCGTGCTAGTATGTGAAATTCTTAGACGCCCTCAAATAGGTGGTCATTTGGACTGCATCTCAAACAACCCCTTTCTTACTTTCACTATTTTCATCCTAGAATAAAAGAAAACAGTGAGCATGCGCATTAAATCACTTGACTCCCCTCGTCCCACCGCCTCCTTTCCTATAGCGTATTGTACTCTAAACACCGATGACAAAACTAAGATAAAAGCAGATAAACGTTGTGGTGGAAAAAATATTAAGGCTTTTTGAACTCAGGCATTCAGTAGAGAAGATGCATGTGTGGCAAAAAAGTGACACTTTTAGAGATATTACTTCCAGTCGATGTACAATATGTCCAGTACACTTAGGATTACAGCTGTAGCTAGCGTTTTATAATCTTGTTTTTATAGCCGGGTCGAAACAGACCCTAACAATACCAATGTAGTCATTTCAATTACATCGTTTTATATCGTAGAGATTTTTGTTTGTTTGTCTTGACTTGATTTTTTATTTTTTTTAATAGACATTCCTGACAAAGTTGATCGGCCTTGATACAATAAACAAATGTATATGTTTTTATATGCATTTAAGGCCCAACCCAAAACTGGTCTTGCAATTTCATCATCCTCGTCCGAACGTCCTCCATCTTTGCCCTTCGTACCTTTAATTCAGCACATTCAGATTCAGATTCAGATTCAGATCTACTTTATTGTCATTCTAGTACACGTGTATACAGAACGAAATGTCGATGCATCTGACCCCCACAGTTTCCTTGAATGTACAGATATAAATAATGTTGTATTGTATTTTGGCTACGTATAGTATTTTACCATAGTGCCGATAGTGCAAGAAGAGTAGCTAACCATATGCGCAAAATGGGCAGTCAGGTTAACAAGTCAGGTACACAGTAACATTAACACTGTAACAATAACGCTGTAATTACAATAGTGCAGAGAGCAATGTGCAAGGAGTGGCAAGCTATAAAAAAAACTGCCAGTAGTGCAAAAGTCAGATTAGCAGCCGTTTAGATTTAAGTTAACTATATGTTAGATTGACCATTTAACAGTCTAATGGCCAGGGGGACTAGACTATTGCGGAGCCTGGTGGTCCTGCACCGCACACTGCAGTACCTCTTCCCAGAGGCTAGCAGAGTGAACAGTCCATGATGGGGGTGAGAGGGGTCCCCGGTAATGTTTTTAGCATGGGATAGGCAGTGCTTCTGGCCAATGTCCTGAATGGAGGGAAGTGTAGTCCCGATTATTTTCTCTGCTGTCCTCGTTACCCTCCTCACACTACCCCAGTCGGTAGCGCTGCAGCCTCCACACCACACAGAGATACAGCTGGTCAGGATACTCTCTATGGTGCCCCTGTAGAATGTAATGAGGGAGGGTGGGGGCAGGTGGGCTCTCCTCATCCTCCGCAGGAAGTACAGGCGCTGCTGTGCCCTCTTAACCAGTGATGCAGTGTTTACGGACCAGGTGAGTTTGTTTGTAATGTGCACCCCTAGGAACTTGATACTGCTGACAACCTCCACAGCCTTGTTGTTGATGCAAAGTGGGGCATGGTTGGGCTGGTTTTTCCTAAAGTCGACAATGATCTCTTTAGTTTTGTCGACATTCAGGACCAGGCTGTTGTCCCTGCACCAGCCCACCAACTGCTCCACCTCCTCTCTGTAGGCCAGGTCGTTGTCATCCCTGATGAGGCCCACCACTGTTGTGTCGTCAGCATACTTCACGATGTGGTTTGTGGCGGACCTAGGGACGCAGTCGTGTGTCATCAAGGTGAACAGCAAGGGGCTTAGGACGCAGCCTTGGGGGGAGCCCGTGCTGAGGTAGATGACATCTGAACTGTTCTGACCTATCCGCACTGATTGGGGTCTGTCACAGAGGAAGTCCAGCAGCCAGTTCCGCAGGGGGGTGTTGAAACCCAGGAGTCTCATTTTGTCCACCAGATGTTGTGGGATGATGGTGTTGAATGCTGAACTGAAGTCCAGGAACAGCATCCGCACATGGGTGTTCTTCTCCTCTAGATGTGTCAGGCTTAGGTGAAGCGCAGAGGAGATGGCATCCCTGGTGGAGCGGTTTGTCCTGTAGGCAAACTGAAAGGGGTCGAATGAGGAGGGGAGACTGGAGGTGATGTGCTCTTTAACCAGTCTCTCAAAGCACTTCATTATGATAGGAGTCAGTGCAACGGGCCGGTAATCGTTGAGTGATAAGATCTGGGGTTTCTTTGGCACTGGGATGATGTTGGCAAATTTGAAGCATGATGGTACTTTGGCTTGGTCTAGCGAGGTGTTGAAAATGTCTGTTAGTACACAAGCCATAATCTCTTTTTTCCGTCTACTAAAAAGCCATTACATTTTGTGGCAGTTGCAGTCCCAATATTTATGCAATGTTTGAACGTATGAAGGTTACTCTTCTATTTAGTGACAATGTTCGGATGCGTAAATTGAATTTGTTCGTGTTATATTTCGTATGGAATGTATGTTTAAAGCTTATATAAGTCACCTGTATTGTTTTATTCTAAAAAATAAACATTTCATAAAATTATATACTCTATAAAGCTAAATAAAGGTAAGTTTAACTTACTTTTGGGAGATGGGCTTCAAGAGTTAGGTGACTTCTCCCTCTGTAGTAGAACATGGCTGAAAAAAAGCAATCCAACCATCTTCTCAACCGCATCAAGCTTTCTTATTCCACTTTCATTTCAAAAGAAAGGGCTCGCCTACACCAACCGTATTGAATGGATGCATCAGATAATAAACTAGCGCGCTGGAGATACAGTATAGAATGTTTACACGTGAACTAGGAAGAGGAAGCGGATTTGTTCTCGGTGTGGATGCTGGGTGAGCTCTCACAGCGCCACACGCCGGTAGTGGAGGAAAGAAGCACTGCAGTAACATCCTGTACCCCGGATATTTTTCGACACCCTGAAAAAAATGTTCGTATATACAGTTTTTCGTAAGTTGAACGTTCGTAAGTAGGGCAGCTTCTGTAGCTATGTTGATCATTTCAATTCTATCACATTTTCTGGACTAAAAGTCACCCTGGACTACATGTCGGACCATCCATAAAATGCAATGTAAAGAAGGGAAAAAAATCATACATAAGTTGCACTGGAGTATAAGTCATATTAACACATACCAAGAACTGACATGTTATTCCAAATGTAATTGGGATTTCAAATTAAAGGAGGGGCTACAACCAGGCTAAATAGTATTCTTACATATGTTAAAATGTTAAGACTTATTTAAATATTCATGACATTCTCCAGATATAAGCTTAGATGTAAACAGTTCCACTGAGGTTGCAGAACAAATCTCAAAAGGCAGAGCGTTTTATAGGACTGGGCCCCAGATAGGGATGGTTCTTCATCCTGCGGATTTCTTCTTGGCTCTTGGGAACACTAGTAGACCAGCATTTTCAGAGCAAATGCTCCGAAGGGGGGAATGTAATCTGAAAGATATGAGGGAGCAAGTCCATGCATGATTTTGTATACTACCAACAGAACCTTCAAATCACATCTTAAGCTAACAGGGAGCCAATGCAGATTAGCTAAAATCAGGGTAATGTGGTCAAACTTTCTCGTCTTAGTTAAAAGCCTCGCTGCAGCATTTGGTACTAGCTGAAGGCCCTTGATTGTGGATTTCGGGAGACCAGAGAGTAGTGCATTACAGTCATCAAGACGGGAGGTAACAAGCGCGTGGATTATAATACCCGCATCGGACTGGGACAGCATGGGGCGTATTTTAGCAATGTTACATACATGGAAACAAGCTGTTCTGGTCATATTCTTTACGTGTATATGAAGGGACAGATCGGGGTCAAATATGACACCTAAATTTTTGACTGAGTCACTCTGGGTGATATGACATTTGTCAATGTTCAGAGCCGTTTTTGAGAACAACAAACATTTAGAAGGACCAATTACTATCATTTCGGTCTTTTTAGACTTAAGGCGCAAGAAGTTGTGTGACATCTATCCTTTTATCTCAGTGAGGCAGGCCTCCAAATTTCCACAATTTACTGTGGCAGATTCCTCCATCGGAAGATATAGTTGAGTGTCATCTGCGTAGCAATGGAAACTGATATAATACTTGTGAATAATATCACCTCATGGAAGCATATAAATGCTAAAAAGAAGGGGGCCAAGTACTGAACCTTGCGGAACACCACAGGTAACACGAAAGGGCTCCGATGTCATTTCACCATATTTAACACAGTGCGTTCTATCTGAGAGGCAGGGCGATTTGGGTTTTTATAATAAGGTCCACTCTTTTCAATGTGATTGAATTTGAACAGGTTGGAAATGACGAGACCTTCAATATGAATTCAATCATGTCTTTGCTCTTCTCCCTCCTGTGTGTCCTTTTTTTGATGGCAGTCGTAGGTTCGGACAACAGGAGGTAGGTGCCTGCTTGTCGTCCTTTGCACGTGTTCTTTTCTTTCATTTTTTACTTTTCTTTCCTTCTTTGTTTGTTACTCCATCTTCACTCATGAAATCAATTTTCTTTGCTGTTCCTCATCTCCATCTTGGACCTCGAAATGAGAGGAACCCAACTGCACGTTTCTCATTTAAAATGTTGATTTGTGGCCATATATTCATTATTTTTTTAATAAAATAATCTATTGTGGACATTTGAGGCACAAATCCATTACATTTTTTGACTGAGAGTCTCTATCCCTGTGTGGTGACCTCCTGGTTTTCTTCAACCTGGAAGACACAACAACTTCTCCGACCCTCACTTCTCAGGCCTGAGGTACCATATCTCTCTGTGTTTTCGATTTCTTTTTTTACTTTCCTGACTTATTGAGAGAAGCGATTCACGAGCACGTCTGCCTGCTCTCTCTGTGTCGGCGTTTTATGCACTGTCCGTCCAAACAGGAGTTATCCATGGAGTCTGGCATCGACCCGGGTCAGGACTACTATACCCAGGATTACTACAGCTACGATCACGGGTTGGTATTGTGTTTTGAATTTGGTGTCAGGGACGGAAAAAAACGGGTCGGTAGCTAGGACTGGGAGAACAAGGCGAGTCGTAAGCCAGAACAGGAGACTAGACGTAGTCGGGGACAAAAAGAGGTCGTAAGCCGGGCCGGGAGAACAGACGTGGTCAGGAGCAAAACAGGTTGTCGCCAAAGACAAACGAGAGCAAAAACGGGACAGGCGAGAGTCAGGGGTCAAAAAAGGCTAGCCTACTATACACGGAGGTTCACAGACGGACTGACAAAAGGAGAGTGACAAGACTGGGTTCAAATAGCAGGGAAGCCAATCTGTCAACAAGTCGCAGCTGGCGCCACAGGGCCGGGGCCAATTGGGCGCCATGGCAACCGTGACAATATTCCTGATAAGGTTGAATAATCAAAATAAACCACATACTGCAAAACAGACAATGGCAATGCACATAGTTGTGAGGACCAGAACGGAAACAGGACCCAATTGCGTTACTGGTTGCCAGCCAGTCGCAGGGCACACAGAGACATCCAATTCACTCTCTCATTAGCACCTAGGGACAATTTGGACCGGCCGATTAACCTGACACGCATGTTTTGGGAATGTGGGAGGAAACCGGAGTGCCCGGAGGAAACCCACGCAAGCACGGGGAGAACATGCAAACTCCACACAGGAGGTCCGATCTCATGACCTCAGAACTGTGCCGCACGCGCGCTAACCACTGCCCCGCTGTGCTGCCCACAAGCATTTACAAGCACTTTCCAATTTTTGAAAACACAACATGGAAATTCAAGCATTTTTAAGGATTTCAAGCACCTGTCCAAACACTGTTATTTCTACCCAGCCTCTAATAATCACAACCTTGTAATAACCTATCCAAAATCAGGTAATACTAATCAGTAAAAAATTATTCAATCCATCCATCCATCAATTATCTGCACCACTTATCCTCAGTAGGGTCGCGGGGGTGCTGGGGCCCATCCCACCTATCTTCGGGCAGTGGGCAGGGGACACAGGGACAGACAACTCGCTCGCCCATTCACACCTAGGGACAATTTGGACGGGTCAATGAACCTAACACGCATGTTTTTGGAATGTCGGCTCCTCCCATGGGCGTGCCAGGAAACGTCCCCACGCCTCGATGTCTGAACCCCGAGCGTTTCCACATCATCAGGGCCGTCTGCTTCGAGAAGCGCTGATTATCGTATCAACCCTTTGTCCCAGTTCCCCGCTGTTCCTGTAAACATCATTCTTCACAAGGTCGCAATGACCTCGCCCCAGGGCTCAGCCAGTGAATATCTTTTGTATTTAAATGTAATTTGTATTTGATCGTACAAAATCCCTTATCCCTTAAAGTCAAATGTATAAAATCCTTCAACCTTTTCCCCCGAAGGCGAAGTCGTCCGCGGTGTATGCTGGGATACATATGCCGGCGTTTCATTTCCCAGCCAATGTGTCAATCATCATTTGAATCAATCACTATTGGCTAAAGTTATTCGGAGGTAAAGGGGCGGATCCTTTTTATCATTTACAGGCTCGCATAGGCTAAAGGGGCAAAACAAAGCCTGCAATTGGCCGAAAAAGATGAATGTGAATAGCAGGATTTGGTTGTCTACGGCATAGATAAAACATGTCTTACTATTCTGTATTTGTAAATATTTTACTCTCCTGGATTTACTACACTCACGGATATAAGAGGACCATGGTTGCACATTATTATCGAACGCAACGACTTCGGTAAGCTACTCCGGCTATATATTTTCCCAGTATCTTGTTTCAGAGTGATATCGATGTTTCTGTGATGGGTCTTTTTTAAATTAAACTCAATTCCAAGTGTTTATTGTCATATGCACAGTAAAGTTGCGAGCGAAAAAGAAAATAGAAACTAAGGAATGGTTGGCATTTCTTGAATCCCAAGACCTTAACCTTCCGAATGATATTTGGAACGATGCATTTGAGTGACATCGTACAGATACTGTTTCAGTATATGTCTGAGACACGTATTTGCTTCTCTGCAAGCTTTGGGAATGTTAAGGGGGGAATAAGTTGGACTGAACTATCTGACTGTTTTGTCCACGTTCCCATTGTAGCGCCTTATAATCCGGTGCGCCTTATGTATGGAAGATATAGGACCAAAAACTATTTTTTGGGGGTGCGCCCTATAACCCGGTGCGCCCTGTAGTGCAGAAAATACGGTACTTGTTATTTGAAGTCCATAATTCTGAAAAAGCTTTATTGCTCTTACAATCTTGACGCATGTTACTATAAAAGCCTTCCATTGGCAAAGCAAGGCCAGTGCATTAAACGCAAAAGGAAGCGTTCCATCAAAGCATTTGTGAACAAGACAATGACGGATTACCACCACAAAGTGTGCGCCGGTGCGCGTTCATTTTATGCACCCCGACTGCCAACACGGAGGCATTGTGTGAATTGCGTTTGGGTCTTACACCGCCACCCACATTAATCCACACTGGTGCAACAGAAGTGCGCCAACTGTGAGATTTGCTCATTATTTCTACATCACTTTCTTCGCGCACCCCCATAAACAGACACCAAGCTCATTTAGTCTTGGTAGCGTAGCAGCAGCGCTAATCAGGCTTCCTGCCACGGAGAAACACAAACCCAGACATTCACAATAGGCCAGATGTCGCCCGCTCGCAGCGAAATCCACTTTTCCAACGTCTACATAAACGACCCGATGGCAGGGAAGCGACCCCGCGGGATTCAAATCTAATCGCCGTGTCTGTTGCGTTCGTTGGGGTTCGTGCTTTGCTGGAGTACAAAACCCCTAACCAAGTTGCCCACCGACACAGTACACAACGAAACGCCACCGGACAAAAGGAGTTGAAGAAAGAGATGGACAAAGAGAAAAAGAGATGGATAGCAAATGAGAGAAAAGGGGAAGGAGTGAAAAAGAAAAGGGAGAGCGATGAAGAGGAAAAGAGAGGGAGAGGAAACAGGGAGAAAACGAAAAAGGATAGAGTTAATGACAGAGATGAAAAGAGAGAAAGAGAGCAAGAAAAAAAAGAGTTAAATAGAAAGTCATTGAGAAAAGGAGAGGGGAGAAATAGAGAAAAAAGAGAGTTGAAGAGTGACAAAGAGAAAAAAACATGCTGGACAGACAGAAATTAAGAGAGAAAAATAGATAGAAGAGAAGGGAGAGTTGAAAAGAGAGAGGGGAGAGAAAAGAAGAGGGGCGGGGAAAAGAGAATAATGTGAGAGTTAAAAAAATAGAAGGAAACAGAGCAAGAAAGTGAGATAAAAACAGAGAAAGAGCAAGAAAGAAAAAACGAGGGATAGACAGCGAGAAAGAAAAAATCAAAAGGGAGAAAACAAAAAAAGATAGTTAAAGAAAGAGATGAAAAGAGAGAAAGAGAGCAGGAAAAAGAGTGAAATAGAAGGTCATTGAGAAAAGGAGAAGGGAGAAATGGAGAAAAAAAGAGTTGATGAGTGACAAAGAGAAAAAAAACATGCTGGACAGACAGTAATTAAGAGGGATAAAAATAGATTGAAAACAAGGGAGAAGGGAGAGTTGAAAAGAGAGGGGGGAGAGAAAAGCAGAGTGACGGAGATAACAGAGATAGTTAAAGAAAGCGAGGGAGAAAAAAAAGAGGGAGAAAGAGAATAATGTGAGAGTTAAAAAATACATGGAAAGAGAGCAATAAAGTGAGATGAAAAGAGAAAGAAAGCGAGAAAGAAAAAACAAGAGAGAGATAGACAGCGAGAAAGAAAAAATAGAAAGTAATAGAGCAAAAAAGAGTTGAAGAAAGAGATGGACAAAATGAAAAATAGATAGAAAGAGATGAAGAGAAAAAGAGAGGGAGGGAAAAAGAGGGAGAAAACGAAAAAGGATCGAGTTAAAGACAGAAAAGGAAAGAAGGAGCAAAGTGAGATATTAAAAGAGAGAAAGAGCAAGAAAGAAAAAAAGCGATATAGAAAATATAGAGAAAAGGGTAGGGGAGAAATAGAGAACAAAAAAGAGTTGAAGAAAAAGAGTGACAAAAAGAAAAAAAATGCTAGACAAAGAGAAATAAAGAGAGCTGGAGTAAGCAGATAAAGAAAAATAGATTAAAAACGAGGGAAAAGGGAGAGTTGAAAAGAGAAAAGTAGAGGGAGGGAGAAAACGGAAAGAGCTAAAGAAAATAGAGGGAGGGAAATAGAGAGAGAAAAATATTGCAAGAGAGAGATAGAAAACAAGAAATGAAGAGAGGGAGAAATATAGAAAAGGAGAGGGGAGAAATGAATTCAAACTGGCCTTTGATATATTCACCTTACATATATGTATATTATTTACATTTATGATATTAATTCTATTTCCTGTGCGCCCTTATTACTTATTTCAACTTTTGTCACCTTGCATTTGATTAACAAGAGAAAAAAACATCAAAATGTCAATCAATCACTTCTACGATCAATCAATATGTCAAATCGGGAAACGGCCATTCTACTCATGATTCACAATGTCCCCGCTAACACTTAAAACCCAATTTCTAACCCTAACCTGCAACATTTCCTCCAATGTGTGACTACCCCCTAGTGGTCACCGAGAGAACTCCAATCTATGCACTGATGAATCTGCAATTCTCAATGAGCTGTGATTTCTTTGATTTTTCATTGTAAAGTGAAATTTTTTCACTCTCAAAATCACTATTGTGAGGATTACCAGCTCCTCCTTCCCACGTGCTCGCTGAATTGAACTTATTCGATGCCAGACGTTTCTCTCCAATAATAAGAGCCTGACAATGTTTGCCATTTGGACTCATTTTTTCGAAGGCACAGGACATGAAAATGTACTTTATTCGTACAGCTCTTCACAACAGTCCTGTCAGGGGGTGTACTTACTTCAATCACTGATACAGGAATCAAGTCTAGCAAGCGGGTCACTTAATAAGTGGACATACATCTAATCAGAGACTACTGCTATATAATGGGGATTTTTCCTACTGAAATCATTCCCAGAGGCTTGATGGCCGGCTTGTGACACCGTGACTATCATAAGAGACAATTCCCACCCTCATGACATACAATGTTTCACAATGTTAATAGAAATGAGACTAAAGACCAGGGTTGGGTAGGGTTACTTTACCTGGATTACTTTCAATTTCTTTTGGATTACTCTAATACCAAATATGCTAATAAAAGACAAAAGAAAGTAAATATGAATAAAATGACTACATTTTGTGCAGGCTTGGGGAGTAACGGAATACATGGAACGGCAAAACTGTTTGGATTTATTTTCATTTTGTTACTGTCGCATTTGATGTTCGTTTTGCCGGAGATCAAAGAGATCAAAGCCAGGAGAGAAAGCTTACCACGTGTTGTGAGTCATCGTTTGATTCATATTTAGTTTTTTTTTGTCTTTTATTAGCATATTTGGTATTGGAGTCATCCAAAAGTCATTGAAAGTAATCAAGTTAAAGTAACCCTACCCAACCCTCCTAAAGACTAATCATAATATATATTTTTTTAATAAAACTGATCTTTTGTTTACATTTTGGCGTTCAGGGACAATGCTTTACACGTTATGGCACTGAATGAGATTCCACGACATGGCACATACTCGTCACTGTAAAAGCAAGCCAAAGAACTTCTGGCTTGATTTGCGACTTTAATCACAAGGAATCTATTGTGGCCCCGTCATCCTCTTCCGTGCGTGTCATTGGGGTTCTGGCTTCGGGGCCCCAGGTCTATCAGCGCTGATACACGACCGCGTTTCTTTCGCCAGAAGCGAGACGAAAAGAGAAAAATCGATTCCGTGGGGGGATTTTCCTTTTTATTTATTTATAATGTTAGGAAAATTCCTGCAGGCTGGAAAACGCTCCTTTTGTGATGAATTTGGGTTTAGTCAGAATCCAGGGGGGCTCGTTATGTCAACCGCGATCTACTGGTGGATCCCAGAAGTAGTACCGGTAGATCACGGTAAACTATTCCAGGCCTAGGCTTTGTAGGGAGACGCTTCCATTTAGCAGTCGAATGTCCATCCATCCATTATCTGCACAGCTTATCCTCAGTAGGGTCGCGGGGGCGCTGGAGCCCATCCCAGCTGTCTTTGGGCAGTGGGCAGGGGACACCCTGAACTGCTTGCCAGCCGATCGCAGAGCACACGGGGACAGACAACTCTTTCGCTCATTCACACCGAGGGACAATTCGGACCAATCCATTTACCTGACATGAATGTTTTTGAGATGTGGGAGGAAACCCACGCTAGCACGAGGAGAACATGCAAACTCCACACAGAAAGGTTTGATCTCATGACCTCAGAACTGTGTCACACACGCGCTAACCACTTCGCCGCCGTGCTGCTAGTCGGATGTTGGTTCATTATTATTTCTTTGCAACATCATTTACTTTGAAAAAGACGGACTCGAATCGTTGACACTTTTAAGTTTGAGTGTTGTTTATTTTTTTTATTTCGACTTAAGGCTTGCATTGAGAAAATATCTATTTAAATAATTTCAATTAATGTTTGGGTAAATTAAAGCCCGATATGATGTCATATTTGACCACTAGATGTCACTGTATTGTCTAAAACTGTCACGACCAGCACACAGGGGAGACCCAATCGCGTAACATTTTCTCACAATTTTTTGAAAGAAAGAGAAAGGGCAGCGCCCGCGATTTGATGCTTGCTGGGCGCGGGAAGCAAGTCGCTCTCGTACTCTGATTGTGATCCGAACACGGAAGTGGATGTTCCGTAGCGAGTGATGGGGGTGTCAGGGACGGAAAAACGGGTCGTTGGCCGGGACTGGGAGAGCAAAAACGTGGTCGGGATCGGAAACGAGTCGTAACCCAGGACGGGAGAGTAGACTCAATCGGGATCAAAAATGGGTCGTTAGCTGGGACGGGAGAGCAGACGTGGTCAAAAAACGGGTTGGAACAGACTGGAGCAAAAACGGGACAGGTGGGAGTCAGGGTCAAAAAAGGCTTAGGGTAGATCGTTCATATCCTTTTTAAGTAGCTCCTATGCTGAAAACGTGTGTGGAGCCATGCTGCACTCTGCCCGCCCCTGCTCTCAGCAATAGTCGACCTGGGATAATGGATCGGGGCCGCACATGTACTCTTCATTTTAGGTGGAACGAAAGTGGAGGAACAGTCACATGTCTGAGCATTAGTTGACTGGGGATAATAGATTGTGATCAATCCGTTTTAGGCAGGCCGGAACTACACGCTTTAGAGGAAAAAAAAATGCACTCTGCCGGCCTCTGCTCTCAGTAATAGTCGACCTGGGATAATGGATCGCAGCTCCATAATTATTTTCACTGAAAATAAAGGAAAATAGAGTACAAATTTGCCCCCTCTCTCAGCAAATATTGACCAATATTTCACAAGAGACTCATTTTAAGGTGGGCCTAATAGTTCAGGAAATACGGTATCTTAACTTTGTTTCTGTTTTCTGTTTTTCCTTTGCGTGTCCCCAGTTACGACCTTCCTCAGTACGGCAGTCGACGGAAGCTGATCTCGCCTTCGGGCCTCTATGACGAATACGGGGAGGTTGTGGTGGATGATGACGGGAGCTATTACTACAGCCCGCAGGAATCCGACGCAGAGGTAGGCATAAGAAGCAAGGACTGAATACGAGATGAATTGGCCTATCTCGTCTTCCAATTAGTCCCATTCCATCATTCCATTCCATACGTTGACATCACATGCTGGATTTAGCCCACAAAATAACTCAAAGACACAACCGTGGGGCTAAATGTAGTTTAAAATCCAATATTTTCTCCAATAAATATGTGTTACAATGCACAACTAAGTTCAAAGAGCCTTTATATATGTTTCCCATCTTACTTTTACCCTCGGTGTTCCGGCACCGAAGCGCAGGGAAAGGAAGCGGAAACATTTGCTTTATTAGGATTTCAACATCTTCGTTTAGTTTGGAAATTTCGGTTCGTTTGACAATTTGCTCGGCAGCCAATCAGAAGCCTGCATCGAATAACTTCGAGCTTCCGGACTCTCCCGAGTGTTATAATGTCGTGCATTTCCATATCATTTTCCAAAGTAGACGCACAGAGAACACAAGAAAAATGGAGAAGTGGTTCGGAATCAGGCCAAAACCTCAGCCCCAGAAGAAAGATTCAAAAGAAGCTAACACAATTTATGACGCTCCAAAACGTAAACGTACATTAAAAGCATGGTGGAAAGAGGAGTTCACGTGGCTTGTAGCAGACGACGCAACGCAAACATTGCATGAATGAAGATGAGTCAATGCAGGAACATACTGATGGAGCAATGAATGTTATCATTAGATTTACAAAAAAACGTAATTTTAAAGTGTTGTTCTGTCATATGCCCTGCGATTGGCTGGCAACCAGTTCAGGATGTCCTCTGCCCACTGCCTGAAAATGGCTGGATGGGCTCCAGTACCCCCGCGACCCTACTGAGGATAAGCGGTGCAGATAATGGATGGATGGATGTTCTGTCATTTATTTTGATTATCAATCCTCAATACTTTGCAACAATATTTTTTTTGCGATGAGTCGTCTTATTGTGTTTCTAATTGTGAAAAATGGGGCAGGCAACTTTATGGCTGGGCAGGAGACTTTTCAGAGTTGTCTGCCCTTGTGTTCGCTAATTTTTTGTCACGAGTTTCAGACACTGCCATTATATAGCAATAGGCTTTGATTAGATGTATGTCCACTTATTAAGTGACCCACTTGCTAGTCTTGCTTCCTGTATCCAGTGATCAAAGTAAGAAGGCGGCCCCGTATGGTGTGTATAGGCGTAGCAGTGTGGTAGCAGTAGCAAATATATGCTACAGATAGTTAACACTTCGAGCTTTTTTCTTTCTAATGGCAGAAATGAGGGAGAGGGATGACGTTTCGTGAACGTCTGCGGGTACGTTAAACTGTTTTTATGCCGTCCTGACCTTGAGAAAGCCTTAAAAACTCAAGGTTAGATTATTCTAACGCGCTTTAGGTTGGCATCTCCCAGTCGACAGCTGCAACTTTTCTGCCCTGGTGTCAGGGAAATGCGGTACATAGATCCAACTCTAGAAAAATTAAAACATAGACTAGTCCACATTGAATAATATTGAATCCCTGTTTTAAAATACCGTATTTTCCGCACTATAAGGCGCACCGGGTTATAGGGCGCACCCCGAAAAAATAGTTTTTGGTCCTATTTTTGACATACATAAGACGCACCGGATTATAAGGCGCTACCATGGGAACGTGGACAAAACAGTCAGATAGTTCAGTCCAACTGATTACCCCCTTAACATTCCCAAAGCTTGCAAAGACGCAAATACGTGTCGAGAACACGTGCGGATGCGGTGTCCGTACGATGTCACTCAAATGCATCGTTCCATCATTCGGAAGGTTAAAGTCTTGGGATTCAAGAAATGCCAACCATTCCTTAGTTTCTATTTTCTTTTTCGCTCGCAACTTTACCGTGCATATGACAATAAACACTTGGAATTGAGTTTAATTTAAAATAGACACTCCATACCATCCATTATCTGCACCGCTTATCACAGAAACATCGAGTTCAGTCTGAAACAAGATACAGGGACAATATAAAACCCGGAGTAGCTCACCAAAGTCGTTGTGTTCATAATAATGTGCAGCCAATGTCCTCTTATATCCGTGAGGGTAGTAAATTCAGGAGAATAAAATATTTACAAATACAGAATAGAAAAAAATGCTTTCACTATGCCGTCAGCCACGTGGTATACACATTCATCTTTTTCGGCCAATTGCAGGCTTTGTTTTGCCGTTTAAGCCAATGCCAGCCTGTAAATGATAAAAAGGATCCGCCCCCTTTACCTCCGAATAACTTAAGCCAATAGTGATCGATTCAAATGATGATTGACACATTGGTTAGCCAATGAAACGCCGGAAAATAAATCCCAGCATACACCGCGTACTACTTGGCGTTCGGGGGAAAATCTAGTCGGCGGGTGCAAGTTAGTTGGAAAACTTTGCGATTTAATATTGATCCATAAATAAGGCGCACTGTATTATAAGGCGCATGGTCAACTTTTGAAAAAAATAAAGGCTTTTAGGTGCGCCTTATAGTGCGGAAAATACGGTACTAACTTTGGTTTTTGGGATGGTGTCCCTCCGACAGCAGATTAGAAGACAATTTCAAAGAGGCAAATTTCCACCCCAGTTGCCCTACCACCAGACTCGTCCCCCGCCTCCCATCGGTCATGCAGAAACGACCCCGACTGAAAAAACCCAGCCCCGTGGAATTGAGACTGGGCCTGAGCGTCCAGGAACTGCAGCCAAACTAAAGTCTTTCATGAGTTTGCTGCTTCCCTCGGCCGTCCACTTGCCGTGGAAAAAAGCCAGAATCCAGCCGGTGGGTTCTGAAGTTAAGAGAGATAACGGCACTGGAAGACGGGAAGAAGACGGGAGGATTAAAATGGAAACTTGGGCCAGGATTAAGGCAGGGGAGGGATTAAGACTGGATCACAAGGGAGAGCTTCCCGGTTTGGTTCCTAACGGGAGTTATCGGGGACGGTCCGCCGAGGGTATCCGACTGAAACAAAATCCCAATGGCAAACCAAGTCTTATCTCCCTTAAAAGAAGACTCCAAGGCCCCACCAGGGTGGGTGTCGAAGTGCAGGGCGACGGCAGGGCCAGAACAGGCGGGAGGGTTCGGAAGATTTATGACTCGGTCGGAGATCTGAGCGTCTCTGCATCGGTGTCAAGTCGTGGTAGTGCACCAGGGTGGGGTCGGGATGGGAGAGACTGTCCAGAAGGATGGAACCCCAGGCTGAAACCCGGTCGAAGAGATCCGGGGTGGGAATTTAGCGACTCTGACATTCGCAGCTCGAGCGTTTCCAGCGGACGCGAAGAGACCGAATCGGACACGGAAAGCCAGTCCAAGAGCGGCAGCCGGGACGGGGGAGGGGATTCTGAACGGGAGTCGGGATCAGAGAGCGACGGACGTCAAGACTCGGACGGTTTAAAACCTGGGACCAGAAGTGAAGGTGGACCCAAGAGACGAGGTCAAACTCAGAATAAGACTGAAGGTCCAAGATACTCTACTACAGAAGACCCAAAAGAGAACACGCTACCGCAGACCCTAGACCTCTCGGATGCCTTGTCTCCCATCATGGAGGACACCGAAGAGGAGACAAGTGCATAGACTCTATTCCAGATCACTTCCTTCCTTGAAGATATTGCTCTTTGCTAAGAAGTAAGAGTCTGAGTGTCGCCTTTGATGCTTCTCTTGGTTTGGAATTGAGGTGGCGCATTTGATCCTCTAAACAGTTTCTACCAAGAAGTCCACAAAAACTGAACTTCTTGTTGGAAACCATTTTTGGTGTTTTTTCCTGGTCCTGGGGTTGGCAACTTCCTATTCTATCTTCTCGCATCAGATTGCTCATTGACTTTGAAGCGGAAAACCGTTTTTTGGTGTGTGGTGTGTTTGATGTGAGTTTAGAGCAGGGGTGTCAAACTCATTTTCCCTTATTTTGATTTCGTGCAATATCCCTCGAAACCACAGATGTCGAACAGGCGGCCCGTGGGCCAGATCAAGCCCGCTAAGGGATTGAATCCGGCCCGCGAGACAACACTCAGAGAAGCGCAAGAGAAAAACAAGCTGCAGGTTGAAATATGTCAACTTGATGTTGCCGAAGAAGGGTGCCTCTCACAAAGACACTGTACTTGTATTTATTTCTCTCTCTCTCTCTCTCTCTCTCTCTCTCTCTCTCTCTCTCTCTCTCTCTCTCTCTCTCTCTCTCTCTCTCTCTCTCTCTCTCTCTCTCTCTCCGTGTCTCTCTCTCTCCGTGTCTCTCTTTTTCTCTTTCTTTGTTGCTCTTTGTCTCTTTCTCCCTCTGTGTCTATTAACCTCTTTTGCTCTAACTTCATTTTTTCTTTTTCTCTCTTCATACCCTTCTGGCTTTCTTTTCTCTTTTGTCTCCTTTTGTCTTTCTATTTCTCTTTGGATTTCTTTCTTCCTCTCCCTTTCTTTTCCCCCTCTCACGACTTTGTATCTTTTGTTTCTCACGCCCTCTCCCTCCCTCTCTCTCTTTTTCTTTCTTTGTCCTGCCCTCTTTCCTTTTCCCTCCCTCTTTCTCTTATTTATTTATCTCCCTCTTTCTTTCTCTTTAATCTACTAGTCCGGCCCCCGACAGAATGTTTGTTCTATCGTGTGGCCCCCGAGTTAAAATGAGTTTGACACCCCTGTAAGATTAGTCTTAAAAATCCAGGCCCTTGGGTATTAAAGCCCGAAACAGCCCGAGTCCGGCTGATTAACTTAGTTAGAGGGACCGAGCCCGAAGGAAACCCAAAGAGTAACATTTGATGCCCGAACCTGTCCTGAAATTCACCCCCGCTTAGCCCAAAATCTTACCTGGGTTACCTCTGGGTCTGTAGACTCCTTTACCGTTCCATCGCAAGAATTCGCTGCCCTTGACATGTTATTTTTCCCACTCCTCAGCACATCGGTCGAAAGCGTCGGATTAAGCTGGTGGTGGACCGAGACTACGAGACGAGTTCCACCGGTGACGACAGCGCCCCCGAACCCCTTCGTTCTCGCTCCACCTCCACCTTTACCAACCACGTCAACGGCGGCCTCTACGTAGCCCAGAACGGCTCGGTGATCCGCACCCGGCGCTCCGTCACCCCCACCAAGCCCCCTTCGCCCGTCTTCAGCTCCAGGCTGGCCAAGCACTTTAAAAAACTGGACAAAATGGCCGCCACGCTGGAGGAGAAGCTCCCCTTGAACAGTCCCAGGACTTCTGCGGACGGCAGCGTCAAAACCCTGCGCAGCTTCAAAAGCTCGGCGCCGGTCGGCCCCGGGAGCCCTTCCTTCGCTCACTCGGACATCCATAAGACAGTCAACGTGTTCGACACCCGACAATCCAGCGAATCTTCAGAGTCTGCCGAGGTGGAGCCCCGGGCCCACGTGGGCGACGCCGAGGGGGGAATCGAGGCCGACGGACGCCGAGAACCGGCGGAGGGCGTGAAAGAGTCCCGGGTGGATGCCAGTACCAGCGAAGGAGACGATGGCCTGGTCATGAGGGATCTTCCCAGCGAGAGGGGGCGCTCGGACGAGGAGGAGCTTTGGATGGGACCCTGGAACAACCTTCACATCCCCATGACCAAACTTTAACTGACGCCACCGCGGTTGAGCTCGGGGGATGAGAGAGAGAGAGAGAGAGAGAGAGAGAGCCTGAATGAGAAAGAGAGAGCCTGAATGAGAAAGAGAGAGTGAGAGGCTGAATGAGAAAGTGAGAGAGGTTAAAAAAATAGAGAGAATGAAAGTAAGCAAGAGAGAGAAAGTGAAAGAACAAGAGTAAAAGAGAGAGAAAAGAGAAAGAAAAAAAGAGCAAGATAGTAAAAGAGAGAAAAGGAATGAGAAGAGAAATAAAGAAAAGAGAAAAATGGAGGGAAAAGACAGGGGAGAAGAGAGAAAGATAGGGTACAACAAAAGAGAGAAAGAGAGAGAGACTGAATGAGAAAGAAAGTGGGAGAGAGAGAGAGAGAGCCTGAATGACAGAGAAAGAGGGAGAGAGAGAGAGAGGCTGAATGAGAGAGAAAGTGGGAGACAGAGAGAGGCTAAATGGGAGAGAAAGTGGGATAGAGAGAGAGAGGCTGAATAAGAGAGAAAAAGGGAGAGAGAGAGAGGCTGAATGAGAGAGAAAGTGGGAGAGGGAGAGAGGCTGAATGAGAGAGAATGTGGGAGAGGGAGAGAGGCTGAATAAGAGAGAGAGAGAGAGGCTGAATGAGAGAGAAAGAGGGAGAGAGAGAGAAGCTGAATGAGAGAAAAAGAGGGAGAGAGACAGGGGCTGAATGAGAGAGACAGAGAGAGAGATATATGGGGGGGAGAAAGAGAGCGAGAGAGAGAAAAATGGGGGGAGAAAGCGAGCGAGAGAAAGTAAGTGAGAAATATGACGTGAATGAGACAGACAAAAAGAAAGAGAAAAAGAGAGTACAGAGAGAAAAAAGAAAGAAAATGGGAGAGCAAGCAAAAGACGTAAAGCAAAAGAGAGAGAAAAAAAAACTTATAAAAGAAAGAGAAAAAATAAAACAAAATCCAGCTACAACTGTGACATCCAGTGGACATATTTAAAACTGCAGCTCTTTTTTTTCTCTTCGTATGGGATTCAAACCCTCGGCGGGCCTGATCTGACACCTCTGCTGAACAACCTCCGTCTTCATTTGTGCTCAAGTGCCAAAATCATCAAACCGTACGTCGGGACTTCGTTTTTACCCATCGTTTTTATCAAACTTTCAGCTGCGTGTTCCACAAAATCACACAAGCCATGAAAAGTTGCCTTCTATTGGGTCTTTGTGAAGCACCTTTTGTTTGTTTCCGGGTCACGATTCATCTTTAAAAATGTTTCTCTCTTTGCTCCGACTCCTGCCGTCTTGTTTCATTTTTTGTCGAGGTGCTTGGCAGAAAACGCTATTAAATAAAAATGGGAGAATTCGGGCGTCTACCTCGTCTTTATGGACCTCAATGATTGATTTGATGTTTTTATCTACAAAATTAGAGCTGCGACAAATAGATGGATTAAAATGAGTGATTAAAACCATCTAATTCCATCATTCGTTGTATCGTGCGATTTATAAGCCACTAAACATGTTAAATCAAAGCAAATTAGAGTGCATTGAATTTCATTGTGAAATTGATACTTGTAGTACCACTTTAGTCCAGCAGATGGCGCCTCAGCTGTTTTTCATTAAATAAGTAATTTACTGTTTTGATTAACATTGCACGGTGGAGCGGTGGTTCGCGCTTGTGCGGCACACTTCTGGGGTCATGGGTTCAAATCCAGCTACCAACCTTCCTGTGCGGAGTTTGCATGTTCTCCCCGTGCTTGCGTCCCACATTCCAAAACACATGCATGTCAGGTTAATTGGCCGGTTCAAATTGTGCGAGCGAATTGTCTGTCCCTGTGTGCCCTGCGACTGGCTGGCAACCAGTTCAGGGTGTCCCCTACCCACTGCCAGGAGATGGTTGGGATGGGCTCCCCCGTGACCCTACTGAGGATAAGCGGTGCAGATAATGGATGGATGAATTAACATTGCATCATCATAAAACAAATTTGGCAATGTAAGGTTTTATCATTTATTAGACTGAAATCTGACTTCGAAGACACTTCATGTCTTGTCTAAGCCCTTGCAGTTGGAACATATTCAGAAGTCGGAGAAATAATTCAGCCGAACGACGATTATAATCCACATATTAATTGATTTAGCCTAATCAAAGAGTTGAACAAATCGGGACTTTCTGCCGTGCCAAATTACAATCATGAAGAAGACGAGGGGCTTCTATGGTTTTCCCTTGTAATAACACATGGCGATAGCTGCTGTCGATTGGTCCACGCTGTTGCCAAGGCAGACTTCCCAGTCCTCAGGACAGAATGGGGCAAAACACACACTCCAACCCCCCAGGCGAGGTGATAAGTCATTGTTATCTGCACATAATGGAACAAAAGGCACATTCCATCACAAAGCGCGGTTTATGACACCCTTCTGCCAGAGTTTGCACTCAAAGGCTGAAGTCAGGTTTAGGACAAGTATGTTTGAGTTTAAGTAAGATAAAACAGTGTATAAAATAGTGTATAACTTCAGCATGAAACAGTCTAACACTATTAAGTTAAGAGTTTTCAAGGGGAACAGAATGTGCTCCAAAATATAGAGAAAAAAACAAAATAGATTAACGAAATCAAGTAAAAATATAATGCTGACATGATAAACTCGACACATGGGGCAGATGTTTAAGCATAATACAGATCATTTGCACATTGGGAATGTTTATCATATTCAAATATTTCACACAGAAAACAAATTTGTTGACACCATTTTGAAAAGTGGGCTTACAGTTTTGATATATTTTAGTGCATGACAGTGTTTTTTGCTACATCAAATATTTGCTCTTTTATTTGTAGGAGGTCCAAATGTAAAATTATATTTGAATAAGAATGTTTTACATAGTTTCAGGTCTATAGCATTTATTTGCAAATGCTTTTGTTTTTTTTTAAGTTATTGTTTTATATTATAGAAGATTGTGTCCTATGGTCGCTGATTCATCGATTATTTAAATAATTGTTAGTTGCAGCCTTACTAAAAAAATACAGTCTACAATCGCACACCTCGGCAACACAGGGAAGACAGGAACATTGTCTTATCCAATTTTTTTCTCTTATTTCTAAAAGAATATCTGATTTTTCACCCTATTTCGTAACTATTTTATTCATGCAAAAAAAATCAAAAGAAGACAAGTCTTTTTTTAAATGGCAGCAACAATATACATTTGAAAATTAAGAAACATGCGTTTTATATTTCATTTTTAATCAATGAATAAAATCAAATTGGTTTTGAAACACTCGAAACTAAAGCAAAATATCAAATTACGTTCCTAGTTTAATCACGAACTATGATAATTTGCACTTAGAAACAAGAAATGCAAAATGGCTTACTCAGAAGTGTTTTTTTAAATAAATTTGATATTTTGATAATTAAAATAAGTATCTGATTAGACAAATTGCAAGTAAATGCAAGGAAAATGTGTATTTATATAGATATATATGATTATATATTTAACATTTGCCCACCTCTTGCCGCTAATATAACCACGTTAAAAGGCAGTTAGTAATAAATAAATAAAAGTATAATTTCGACACTATTTGTTAGGAAACACATTCTAGTTCATATTTGATCATATAACAAAATTATATTTAAAAAAACAAAACTATTTACTTAGCTAATTACGACTGCTAACTTCCGGTTTCAATAAAGTTTTGTGGCAGAAAAATCTCCCTCAGCTGCGTTCAAAGGCTTTTGATATAACACCGCCATAATGGAGCAACTGCGCTTAGCAGGACGAAATTTGAAAAAAATGTCATTTTAAAAAAGAAAAACACGTTGTTTTTGCCCCAACCGGTGACTATGCCTTTCGGGGATGACGAGCAGCTCAAACGGAACGAGTTTCGGTAAGTCTTTTTCATTTTTTCCCTCTTGTTTTGAAAAGTTGTTGTGATTTACTAAGCTAATGTTGCTCATGGAAACCCGTTGTATCATTTTAAAGCTATTTTGAGATTTCTTCTTAATATTTGACGTAACTGTTGATTAAATTGTTGTGTCGTTGTTTAGTATATGCGTAAATTAATTACTTTAGCAACTACTGTAACTACACGTAGCTGCCATTTGTTGTCAATTTATTGACAGGGATGACATAAAATGGCGGCTATTTCGAGCGCCGAGCCCTTTTAAACACCTGCTAAACTGTTATAAGTACACCGAAAATAAACGGTGATACGAACATATAATCGACATGAGTGCGATTTTAAACATATTGTCAGTCCTACCAACGGATTTATATTCGCTCCGTGAGACTTTGCTGGGAGCAGTACAAGATAAAATATAAGCCGCATTGTGTCAAACAATGACTGTAGTTTTAATTCATTCGATGCTATACATTATTCCCCAAATGGGAAGAGCCTTGCCAGCTTTTGCAATTTGGACTCTTTTTTTCCAAGGCCTTAATGTGTTGATCCTATAGCTAAATAGGCATAGGACCAGTGTTCCCTCTAAGCTGCGCGCGTGCGCAATTGCGCACTGCTCGCACATTCTCAGCGCACAAGAAAATCTAGCCAGCGCACAAAAATGAGGGCTCAAAATTACTAATTAAGAAGTCAAAGTTACAGTGCATGAAGGTAAAAATACTCTGGTTCCCCCGACCTTGTGTCCTAAATGCGGTATTTTGAAGTCGAGTCGAAGTAGAACGAAGTTCAGTAAAGTTAGTAGAGTTTGTCGAGACCCAGCTTCTTTGGCTCGGGTCCTAAACAGCTCTTCAGGTTGTTTTTGCTTCTTTAATCCCAACATGACCAAATATTATGTAAAATTATGCACAAAATGATTTAAAGGAATGGGGGAATAGAACAAAAAAGAAAAAATACCAAAATGAAAAAATAGTAAAAAGCTGAGGAAAAAAAGAAACAAAAGGAAGAGAAAATAAAAAGGAAAAATTTAGAAAAAAAGCCAGAAAATAAAGAAATGTAGGAAAAAAGTAAATAGAGAACAAAAAGAAAAAAGTAACGGCTCAGGAAAAAATAAACACAGAGATTTTTTTAAAGGAATTTAAAAAAAAGTAGGAAAAAACAGAAAAAGAAGTGTTGCATTCAAATAATTTCCAACTATATCAAGTGAATCTTGTCACCAACATTGTACTTCCACTCAAAAATGTGATTAAGTACAGTTCTGTATCTTGCAACCGACTCAATAAGCCCCCCAAAATGTTAGTATTATGCGACAAAATATATCAGGAATAAAAAAGAAATGGATATCTTGTGAAAGAATTGTTGTAAAAACAAACGACGTTTGTAGGCCCTGCAACCTTTGCAATCGTACATGAGTCAATTCATTCCAAAGTGAAAAATAATTTTGCATTGCAGGAAACTCAGCAAAATGTAACTTGATGTCAAGTTTTGGACATGTTTTATAACTATTTATCTTGCCACACTTGGGATTATGGTGGCTCACTGTTGTTTCAAGCGTTGCTCACCGACTTTGTGTAAACACTCAGACCCGTGGAAAATTAGAGGGAACATTGCATAGGACATATAAAAAAAATGCTCCAACCCTCCTCTTTTTTGTTAGAAAGAAAATATGGCGCTAGATTTGACCATTGTTTAGTAAACAATAGTTCAACATTACGGTTCTTGAATACATTCGCTTACAAGAAAACTATTGAGAAAAAATCAAGTCATGTTCATTTTTATGGCCCTTAATCACAAAGAGTCTCAAACAATGACTTTTATATATATCCAGTGGACGTCACCAAAGCCAGGCGCCACTCGTAAAGCATCCGCTGTAGCTGTATTTGGTGACTCCCCTTAATCAACCAGAAAACATTTAGGAAAACTATAGTTATGTTATTTTACTTAAAATTGAAATCATAGATGTGCTATTAAAGCAATACAAAAAAAAAAAATTGAAAGCAACAGATAACACCTGGGTTTCTTTGCGGAAGTTTATCAAGCTTTAGCTCTTTTATAGTAGATATGAAATCTAGCAGCAGAGTCCCCTTATTCCGGGAAACATGTTCATTAAAAAAAAGCGGACTTTCAAACCAATTAAACAAATCATTTAAATTAGTGTTTGTGTGCGCTCTTATTTTCAAAAAGAACTGTATATTAAACCAAACACGCTTTGCTTGCAAAATTACATTTCATCGCACATACACCGTACCTTTGCCTGAACGAAGCAGTAGCTTAGCAAGAAATTTTCAGCGACAGATGATTCAGGTGACTCGGAGTGGGGACTCCTTGATGTGTAGACAAAGATCTGACCAATGCCATTTTAGTCACCTAGTGGTAATTTATCATGCTGTTGTCATTCCCAAAGACTTGATACTCACTGATCAGCACCGCTAAAGCCTTATAAATGGTCTTTTTATTTTTTTAAACAACATATTTTTACACTTTAGCACTCAGGGAGACTGGTTCTGAGAACATTTGTATATGTTTTGGCACTGAAGTTGTTCCTTGCCCGCATGCTGGTTTAAGATCAGGTAATTGTGTAATTTTGTAATTGTAATCCTGTGCATTCCTTTGAGACATTTTTTGTGATTAAGGGCTATATAAATAAATGTAACTTGACTTGAATCAGGTAAATGTATCTACTGGATGTTGCCACTCCAGAGCAAAACGCCCACTGTAGCTAGAATTGATGACTAGTATTTATCAACCAGAGAACATTTGAGGAAACACCATGTTATTTTACTTAAAATTCAAGCCACAGACGCACTGTATGATTGCACTCACGTGTGGTGTTTGGATGTATCTCTTAAAGGGACAGTGTGTACTATTGGACCACGAGATATCGCCGTATGGTGTAGTGTAAGGGGTCCTCAAGTTTTTTACAAGTTCAGAGCTACTTTTTGTTACTAATTAGGAGGGCAAGGGGCATCCATTTTGGTATGTGTTGTTAAAATAACTTCTTATTACTATGTTGCTAGTATTTTATTACCAGGTTAATTGTTGGAAGAAGGCTTACATAGAATGAGTCAACCTCTATAAAATTTACTAGAAAATCACAATGACCCCTGCACTGGCGAGCTTATTTTCAGAACAGGTCTGCGGATACCTCAGTTGTCCTTAGGGAGCACTCTGGTGCCCGCAGGCACCATGTTGGAGACCCCTGGTGTAGTAAATTGTAAACGAGTAATAAAAAGCATGAGGAAAAATACATACTACAGAGACTGGAGGTGACTAAAATGTACCATTTTACAGCTCAATTATTTTTGCCTCCTTTTAGGTACCCGTCTGGCAAGATGGCGGACGATTATGTCGACTACCTATCGGTGTGGCTCATGTTTATATAACATTTATGCTAATTTTTCAGTATACACATATTCAATAAATGCATGTTTATTTGATCACATATTTTTACCTGATATTCTAATATATAATGCATTTTGTTATAAGTAACATTTTACTTCCGGGAAGTACCAAATAATAAAATGCATAATACACACTGTCCCTTTAAGGCAGGGTTGGGAACCTTTTTGACTCAAAGAGCCATAAAAGCAAAATATATTATTTTTTAGAAAGAGCCACACCATATATTAAGAGACAAATTGACCAAATTGCTAAACCCGCGCCCCAGACAAAAGCTTAGTCTTCAGCACATTTATTTTTGATGATTTGATCAAAATGATGAAAAGAGAATAATGCCAGAGCCCGTGTCCCAAAATCAACAAACTTACCACTTTAAACTTGTCTCTTTTTGACCCTTTTTTCATACATATTGGTTTCAAAACCAGATGCAAGCAGTTATTTTGTAAAAACGTCACAACATTCTGCAAACAGTGAGCCTGACGTGCTTACCTTTGGCGCAGACGGCGTAGGGTGAGAGATGGGAGGGAGTGCTTGCACTTTTTGCATAGCTCTACCCATCCCTCCCACTCATCCAATCAAATAACGTTCTCTTCCGGTGTTTTGGCGTATTTACAGTTTGTTCTGTGGATTCGTCATAAGGTATCTGAACCCTGAACACAGATTATATAGTGAGCTTTTATATAAAGGATTCTCTAGCGTTGTACAGCCAAAATAAGTTTTTTTTTTTGGTGTGACACCTTGACTGTAAATTGTTTTGAACGAGATGGAGAAAATTTGCATGTAATTAAATTTGTCTCTGAGCCATAGGTACTCATAGAAAGAGCCATATCTGGCTCGCGAGCCATAGGTTCCCGACCCCTGCTTTAAGGCAATACGGTTTCAGTCACGCGTTTCATGTGCATAGAATTTTCTCTAAAAGGGACACTGTCATATTGGACCTGTTTATCAATGTATTGTGAAGTGCTACAAAGCACAAGGAAGAATACAAACTATTGAGACTCAAAGTGACCAAAATCAACAATCTTCTAATTGTCTCACAGGATTCTGTTTTTTGGGGGTAACCTCAGCAGCAAGATGGCGGACAATCATGTCAGCTCCCTCTACGTGACGTTCATGTCATGTAAAGTCAAGTCATATTTATTTACAACAGAAAGTCTCAAAGGGCTGTACAGAGCTCAACAACAACAAAATAACTAGTAAAATATAACATCAGCTATCTAAAATATTTTTGGAGGAACGTAAATAAATTAAGCAAAATATGGAAAAACTAAAATGTGTAACTTGTTTACATAGAATCCAAATGCCAAATATGATTATATAAATGGTAATAATATTGTAATGTAAAGTTCATACTCGGATCAAAAACTATTTGGAGCTAGATAGCAAGCCAAGATAGTAGAAAAGATAGTGTTAGCTCGATAGCATGCAAAAAATGTAAAAAGCTAGCTCGATAGCTTGCTAAATAGCTAAAAATGTACGAAGATAGCTAGCTACAAAGCTAAAAAAAGTAGCCAGATAGCTAGCTATTTCGCTTTATGAAACCCAATGACTGGATTGCAGTTTTTTGTACCACTAGGAGGCAGTAAATATGAGACACAGTCCCTTTAAAGACTAACACTGCTCCGTAAAATCAATACAAATTTCTTGACCTGCGAGTATTTAAAAAAAAAAAAGAACGTTTACATGATAATTTATTTGACTGTAGCATTTTCTACGAAACTACAATTTTCGTCCCCAGTGATTGCAAATTATATATACTCAATAAATAGCACCTGTGTGTCTTTGCAGAAGATTAAATCAACTTTAGCTCCTTTCTATAATGCATATGAAATCCTAACAGCGAAATTCCCATATTCAGGTCAGCAGTTTCATTAAAACAATTAAAATGAAAAAAGGACATAAATACCCTAAAATCAACAAATCAATCCATTTAGTTAGTTGCACTTATATAAGTGTTGATGTGCTTTTTCTCCCGTTTGTATGAGGTTCCCAGACTTAAAGGGGCAGTGTGTACAATTTATTGCCTCCTAGTGGTTGAAGAAAAACCTCATTCATAAAAGAATAAACAAAAAAAATAATCTGCCAAGTGATTTCTTAACTTGAAGCTGTTTGGTAAGTAAACACATGAAAACGTGTATAGTTATTTTAAAGGGTAAAAAAAATTTTCATTATACTAGTTTTTTTTTTTACATTTTGATGGCCTGGTGAGGGATGGGCGCCACCAGGCTGTACTTGCCCAAGACTCACCACAGGAAATGGTGCCCCTACGACCCGTGTGGTTAAAACTTAAAAGTACGGCCTGGCGATGAAAAATGAGTGTTCAGGTGGACTATTCTTCAAAGGACAATCCACACGTGTAATGCAAAACAAATCGGAATAGTAACAAATTCCGCTCTAAAATTTGAAAGGGAGGGTGTTTTATTGCCTCCTAGTGGCAGAAATTCCTCAACAAAACAATCGCAATTGATACAAGCCAAAACACATGAAATATCGTATAAACCCATATTTATACTTGTAGGTCATTTAATGTACCATAAGTCTCACCTAGATTGCGCTGACATGATTGTTCGCCATCTTTGATGCTAAGGGAACCCAAAAGGGTCAAAAAGGGTGGGCAAACAAATGGAAAAGGAAATTATTGTGTTTTAGTCAGGGTTTGGTAGGGTTACTTTAACTTGATTACTTTCAATTACTTTTGGATTACTCCGATACCAAATATGCTAATAAAAGACAAAATAAACTAAATATGAATAAAATGACTCCATTTTGTGCAGGCTTGGGGAGTAATGGAATACATGGAACGGCAAAAATGATGTTGGCAAGCTGTTCATTTTGTTTCTGTGGCATTTTATGTTCGTTTTGCCGGAGATCAAAGCCAGGAGAGTAAGCTTACCACGTGTTGTGAGTCATCATTTGATTCATATTTACTTTCTTTTGTCTTTTATGAGCATATTTGGTATTGGAGTCATCCAAAAGTCATTGAAAGTAATCAAGTTAAAGTAACCCTACCCAACCCTGGTTTTAGTTACATTCGAATTCTTCCCTGTGCTTTGTCGCCTTCATTTTCGGTTGCACTACACAATGCAGTGAGATCTGGTGGTCAAGTATTACATTGTCCCTTTAAATTTACTGAAGTGGAAATGGATTTGATTGTTTGGCCTTTTTTACAAATGCGCAGTTCATATACACTTCACGGTTCACTTCCTATGGTGTGTTATGTACAAGTACAACTACAAACCTTGGTGAAGGGAGAAAAACATTTTTAATTGTCTCATACTGGATTCTTACACCTCTGAATAATCCTATTTTAATAGTGAGCCTCCCAAAGATCCCCAGCCCTACAGCCAAGTCACACTTTCAATGCCATTCTTTTTTTTTTTCCTGCCATCAATGCATTAAAAGACTGAATGTATTTCTTCTCTTGGCCGTTTCCAGAGGCCAGGTTTTGTCCCCCCCTCCCGGAGAAATGACTTGGACCATCCTCATGGATCCACCATCAGGACTTGGCGGATCCCCCGATCCATTTGAGTTTCACACCAAGATCACGGTAGGAATCGTATTATTCCTTTGCTCTTGACTTAGCCGAACTACGAGAGCCAAATTGTATTTTAGCTTACAATATCGGAATCCTCTTGTCATATATTTTGAATTTGGCGTTGAAATTTAAAGGGGACAATGTGCTCTATATAGTGCTTCCTAGTGGTGAAAAATATACTTGAATAATAGGCAAAAATACATGAAATATACCAATGATAGTTTTGCTAAATATTCATAGGTCAAGAAATGTGTATTTTTGTTTTATAGTGTAATCCCTACCTAGTAGTCACTGCCATGTTTTTTTTTGTTTGCATTAGACAACATAGTGCCATCTAGAGGTCAAATAGTACACAATTTAAATTGTCTTATTGTGTAATTTTAAATTCCACTTTGGGTTGTACAAAAATAGATTTACGTTGGTTTTAACATCCTAGTTGTGCGCATAAACCAATTTGTATATTTAACCAGAGATTAGACGACTGGCCGTTAAACTGAAATAGAAATAAAGCGACATTAACCAAATTAAGTGTTTTTTTGTATACCATAACAAAATTGGGTGTGATCTAACGCTGTGTTTTTCACCCTTTATTGAGCCGGGGCTTAACTGCAAATTGCATCAATTTGTATGTCCTATGACGTGCCATTGCCCCCTATGGGTCATACCCAAAACAAGGCATTTTGAAACGTGTTTTAGTGCAGTGTTTTTCAACCTTGGAAAAGTTTTGTGGCACACCACTAACTAAAAATGACACTGAACAGTATGTTTAATGACAATATAATTTATAATACCCCCAGTTTTTACAGCACAGGCACTTGATGACATCTTTGCAGAAAATGATTTATACAATTTTAAAAAGTGACTTTGGATCTATTCTCACAGCACACGAGTTGAAAATCACTGACTAAAGTACGGTAAAAGTAGTGTTTGTTTTAGTCTATTGTTGAAATTAATCTCTAGTAATTTCCATTACCTAGAAATAGTCCAGTAGCGTTTCCCCCTCTTTCCAAAAAGGGTACTGTACTCGAAATAAATCCATTAAGTGCTATTATACTTAAATTACTATTTATCTTAACATTTAAATTCGTCCCTTGTTTTTAAAACTAATGTAAACAAATATCAAAACAGCAAGCAATAATTCAATAAAATTGTAAATGAGTTTTGGTAGTTACATGATATTTCAACATTTGATACAAGGTAGCAATAAACGCCCAATATAAGATAATCAGGATAGTTGACTGGGTCCAAGTATTTATTTTTTTGACAAACACAGAAGGTGTCAAGATCACTTTTATTCAAGCGAACAAAAACAGGAGCAGTGATCATGATGTATTTGTATTGTTATTCCACTACACCAAAAATATTCACCTAATGAAAAATTCAAGTAAGAAGACAACCTTTCAGTGAATAAAAAAATGGTTAGCGAGCATTTTTATGGAAATGACAGTGTTACACTTGTCCATCTACTCGACCTATTAATAAAAAAAGGAAAAATCCAGAGGAAAGGATGTCGAAAAACAATGTACACAGTCCTTCAAATAAATTACAATGACACGTACAAAAAAACAGTTAAATGCCAACCAGGGCTTAAACATCCAATAAATAACATTAAATCATCACAAGAGGAAACTAGAGATAATGGATAAGCCCTTTACGATGAAAATGGAGCTAACTATAGTTTTCAAAAAAAAAGTAAAATTCGCTTTTTGAATTGGAATGTGAAATATGCCTCCTATTTCGAATAAACAAGATAGGATTCAACAAAACAAATCAGGCATTGTAGTGTATTTTGATTGATTTACGTCTACTAGCACTTAAAAAGCTTCACTAGGCGTCAAGATGACTCACTCAAACCGAAAACTTCTGGGCTGAATTTGAAATAAATAAATATGAGCTTTCCCTAGTTGACCCTCCAATTACATTCAAGCCTCAGGTAAGCAAGTGAAGACACTCTACATAGAAATAAAAGTGCAAAATGCTGCATTTCTTGATTATTATGACACATTTTTACTTACAATTACTCTGGAATAATCATAAAGCAACCAAGAAATGAGCTTTATATCGTCAGTAACTGCAAAATTCAGGAAATGCAAATGACCCCAATAAGTCTGTTTGCATGTCCGGCGTGTGTCCCTTTGCAACCTAAAATGTCTTAAATTCCGGACACCAATTTAGGTGACAGGGAAATAAACAAAAGTCTGCGTCGCCAAGTCAGTGTGAAAAAATAGCCAGAGAGACGTCACATTGGTGAGTTGGAAGCGCTCCCGTTCTTCTGCTTTTATTTGTGGCTTTTCCAGTTTTGGAGGAGTTGAAGTTTCCACGCAGCCTGGCTGAGGCAGAAGGCGGGAAAGTCAGTTCTTTGCCATCCTATCATTGACCGGGGAGGCCCGGTCTTGTCCTCTGCCAATTGTGCCGTCTGTCCAGCGCTCACTGCAAAAAAACACATAACCGCTAGATGGTGCTGTATTGTCTAATGCGAAGAAAACCCATTGCCTTACAGCAAGATGGCAGACAAACATGACAAGGTATGGATTCTGTTATGTAGAGTATAAGTCACGGTTGAAATGTTTTAACCTATAATTTAAAATTAAAATAGAAAAATAGTATGATAGTTACTATTTTTTTGTACCAATAAGGCTAATTTGGTGTGTCTTAAAACTGGGAAAAACACTATCTTAATTATTTGCATAGCTCATAATATTTATCCCAAATTGCACTGTTTAGGTGTGGCGTGATGATGCTTTATAGGATAATACTGTAAAAACTAATGTAAGCTAGAGTTAATCAAATGGAAAGTGAAGACACCAGCATTGGTGTCATTTTTAAGCAGATTTGTTTAAAATCGTGGCAACAATTTAGTTTTTACAAGCACTTTTCAATCCTTAAACGCGTTAACATTTTCAAGGATTTGTACAAACAGTTCGATATGCATTTTAAGATAACAATTTGTATGTGTTTTAGTGCAGTGTTTTTCAATCTTTTTTGAGCCAGGGCACGTTTTTTTAACATTGGAAACATTTCGTGGCACACCACTAAACAGTATGTTTCATTACAGTACAGACACTTGACAATGACATATTTGAAGAAAATGATTCATAAATGTTTTAATAAAATTTTAAAAAGTGACATTGGATAATTTCTCACCACTTTCTTAGTGCATCAATCATGGACATTTATTATGGGCTGCGCAGGAATTGAAGGTAGTGTTTCCTGGTGGAAAAATATGCATCAGTCCCTCAAGGCTTAGCAATTAGTAAATGCCAATTTTCAGTAGAGAGTAATCAGGTTTTCCTGGGTTCAGGCTACATTAGTTTTTATAGCAGTGAAGAGTTGATATTTTTCAGGGATTCTGTGTTGCTATATATTAAAAATTTCACTTTAGAGTGGAGGGGAAAAAAGCTAGAATAATGTAATACTCTGATACTAATATGCATAAAATAACAGAATTAAAAATATTATCTCAGCAGGAGCTGAGCAAGTTCACAGTAGGATAGTCTATAAAAAACCATTTTATTTCATGTACAAACATTGCAATGATCGAGACATACGGGAATATTATCTAAATTGAAATGTTAGATGCAATTTATTAAGAATTGGTACTTGAACCGATATGCATGACAGTGCTATAAAATACTCAATGTATATTGAAGCGATTCAGGTATTATAGTCTATTATAAATGCAAAGTTAATAATACGAGTCTGAGAAGTTGGTAAACACTTAATAGATAATGTTGTTTGTAAACATTGTGTCACTTAGCCTGGAAATAGCTAGGGAAAGACAATTGGTCAAAATACAAAGATGTTATGGGTAATTCCCTATAAGTCAAAACAGTGAAGAAATTAAGCTTTTCTTTCTGCTGGTTTGACAAGATCCCAGTGGTAACTCCTAGTTCATGAAAAGGATGAGATCAGAGCTTCATATCAGGTAAGAGAAATGAAATGTTTAATTGTTGCTATCTGGGCAAAATATCCTTTACTTAGGTTTAGCTTACTGTTAACATGTAGCCTTACAAAGGTTAGGCACACAATCCATTTTTTGGATGCGTTTAATTACCGATGCAAATATAATTGTATTGTGACGCAGAGAGTTGTAGTACGACTTTGGTAAACCGGAGGGTGCAAAGACCATTTATCATTACAAAAACACTGGCAGGAAAGTGTCCACGAAACAGAACATGCTGCAAAGAAATGTTATAATAATAATAACATATTGAACTTTATACAAGGGGCATATGATTATCATATTGGGAATGACACTCCAGTTTTACACATACATAGCTAGGACCCACTTAAACATTTTGTTAATAAAAATGCGTCCAAATATTAGCAAGTATTTTTGTTGTCGATTTTTTATGCACTATCTGTCCAAAATTTTAATATTGGAATAAAGAGGAAATTATAAGTGTCTAGGAATTTAAGCTTTCTATCCATCCATTATCCTCAGTAGGGTTGCAGGGCGTGGCTCTATATTTAATATTAATGATAGACAATAGAAAAATATATAAACTGTTAGTTTGCTTAGTAGTTATTTAAAAAAAATGGTATCTAAAATGTTTGTGCTGTGTTTATTGTAAATATAAAAGAACTCGAGGCAGGATTTTTTTTAATGTTTCAAAATTAGTCATATTTGCAGATGACACTAACAGTTTCTATTCAAATGATAACTATATTGATTTGGTAACCTGCATTAATCGTGAATTAATTAACCTAAAAGTATGGTAATCACAAGGCAAATCAAGATTTAGAAGTAAAAATGGATGGTGCTGCAATCGACATTGTATCAGAAATTAAGCATCTAAAATAATTAATAAAGCCAAATTCATTTTAAACTATAATGCATTGTATTATATTGTTCTCTAGTTCTGCCATACTTAACATATTGTGCAGAAATCTGGGGCAATAATTCCAAAAGTTCTCTCCAGCCCCTTTTAATCCTTCAAAAACGTGCAATAAGAACAATAGACAGGGTAAGATATTGGGATCATACTCATATTTAATTCATGCAGTCCAAATTATTAAAATTGGATGATTTAATCAAATTTTTCACTTCACAACTGTTATTTAAGGTTAACTTGGTTGTTGTTGCTATTATAAATATTTTATTGCCGTTATCATTGGTGGCATTATGATGGATATTACGAAGATAAGTGAATAAAATATGTAATTATTGATATCTGACCTATGTAATAGGTATATCCATTATTAGATTGTTATATTAGACAAAGGAGGAGAAGGGGATTTCTAAAATGTATTTAATAGGCATCTGCTTCTGACTACCCCTTTTCAAACATGTTATGTAACATTATCTGGTTGTTGCCTCATTGTTTTTGTTCGAAATAAAGTTTTCATTCATTCTTTCAAGCTATGTGGGTTCAGATAAGAAAAATACTTTGCCAAAATAATATAACCCTGATAGCAACAATCAAACGTTTAATGTCTCTTACCTGATATGAAGTATACATTGCAAATCTGTTCAATTTACGATTACTCATGTTTTTCTCCGATTCTGGCACACAACATGCTTGGTTTACTCGGTGTTTTGACTCAGGTTGCTTATGTGAGCTATGAAAGGGTCTGTATGCCATCCGAAACACTGCAAATGGGATTGAAGTACGTTACCTCGGTTTCACTCCTCATGCACAAAGCAGAGTACGAGCTTCACTCGTGCAGCTCGGTAAGCGCCACGCAGCATGCGGCCCTCTCCTCCTTACTGTGGGGGGCGCCGTCCGCACTCGCGCCCGTGGTCATGCTGCGACTGCGGCTCGTCAACTTCTTTAGCTCGCTGGCGAACGACATCATTTTCTTCTTGTCCTCTCGTGCCGCCTGCAAAAGATCAAAAAAGTCCATTTCCTGTGGTACAGCAAGTGACAACAAAAAGGGTATGTAAGTGCTTGAGATTGTTGCAATGTTTAACAATTCAGCCTAAAAATGACACAAACACTGTTCTATGGTGGCTTTGATTTGCTATTGCATTACTGGCATCTGCCATTGGTTTTTCTAGTATTATCCTGTGACCAGGGTTGGGTAGGGTTACTTGAACTGGATTACTTTCAATTATTTTGGATTACTCCAATAGCAAATATGCTAATAAAAGACAAAAGAAACTAAATAGGAATCAAATTACAACATTTTGTGCAGGCTTGGGGAGTAACGGAACACATGATGTTGGAAAGCTGTTTGGATTGATTTTCATTTTGTTTCTATCCCATATTATGTTCGTTTTGCCGGGGATCAAAGAGATCAAAGCCAGGAGAGAGAGCTTACCACGTGTTGTGAATCATCATTTTATTCATATTTAGTTTCTCTTGTCTTTTATTAGCATATTTGGTATTAGAGTCATCCAGTTAAAGTAACCCTACCTAACCCTGACGGTAACATGTCATGCCACCCCTAAACAGAGTACTATTAAATGTGTATTATTGCAAATCAAATCGTATTATTTGACCCTATACCTGTTCGGAGAGATGTGTCTTAAAAATCAATTATTGTTAAATGCACACGCAAGATTAGAAATCGCATCTGACTCTGCAAAATACATGATTATTTTAGAATGGTGTCAGAGAAAAAGGGCTTGAATTTGGCCATTAAAGTATTAGCAGTGACAGTGTTTATTCTTTTAGTAAACAATGATAGTCCTATATTGCCATTTCTCCAAATTGTGGTCTATCTGATTTTAAAGGGACAGCGTATATCATTTAGCACCTCTTATTAGTAATAAAACAAACCGTAAGAATATTTTAAATATATATGAATTGTCATGTAAACATGCATTTATCTGACATAACACGAGTCCTGCCGAAAGGGAGCTAACAGAATTGACTGCCATCTTGCTGTAACATGAAAAAATGAGAAGTCAAGTTTGGTCATTTTGAGTCTGAATAATTTGCATTCTACGTCTCTTAAAAAAGTTATACAAATTTTTCTAATGTTCAATATAAAATGACACAAATATTTACTAAAATGACATCTGTGCTATGGAAACAATATTTCGTTTAGTTTGAGAATATGTTTTTAGATTCAAGAATATTACAGCTTGTCTTGACTATTTTGTCCTAAAAGATGGGTGAGCAAAATAGTGCACCGCCTGGTGAATAAAATACTCCTAATACAATTGTTGTTTTCCGTGCCCCTACTGCTCCTTTAGTTTCCCTCAATGATTGCGGAGATAATTGATTCACCAGCTATTTTTCAAATATTTTAGTACTTTTTGAGGATGAAGTGACATACCTGCTCTTTGAGCTTGAGAATGAACTTGCCGGGGCTCCTCCATTGACTCTGCGCTCGATAGACGCACTCGTGATCTAGGAGCACGCGCTGGACGGGCTTGGCGGCAGACATCTTCTTGGAGCCGGCGTCCTTGCTCACCTCCTCCACGAGAACGTAGTCACCGGGGTTGGGGTTGGACAGGATACTGTACGAGTATTTGGCCTTGGAGAGAGTCTGGAGACGAAAGGAGAGCGAGTTCAGAATGTTCAGGAAACTTGGAGCGTTCTCCGCCCCGACCTGCTGTATAATGTCCTGCGCCGAGCTGTTGCGCAGCGCCTTGATAACGGTGTGCGGCTGCTCCGGGGACACCTCGTGCACCTGGACCAGGAAAGTGTCCTCCTCGGGACTTCCTTCTTCACTGTGTCCTCCTCCACCCGTGACGATCACCTCCTCCTCGCCTCCCGCCGCCACGTTCTTCTCATTTCGATTCTAAAAGCGGCAGACTGTATTAGCTAAGTTTACCACAAGAGGGAGACATCGTGTATGAGCCTCTACTTTATTCTACGTATTACAACACTGGTTAACTGCCAGGGCCCATTCCTATCCAGGCCGGTTGTTTGGTCCCCCACATGAAACGTGGCATAGTACTAGTGATACTTTAATATTTCTGTTGAATTTTTGTGGCAGTGTCATTAAATCGTTTACTTTTGACATATTAAAGGCTCTTTGTACCATACAGGACTTAACATAAAATTGACGATAGAAAAACAATTATATGAATTGCGTTTAAGCCAGGGCTGCAACGAACGATTTTCACCACCTATTTTAGTTTTATTTTTTTTTAATTTGGGGAAAAAAATCGTATTCCTATTATCATTCGTGGTATGCTTTATTTTTGTTATACACCAATCTCCCCCTTTTCTTATTTACTTAGACGTTTTAGTTTTCTGGACGGTGGGAATGTGTTGGTGAAAGAGTTGTTTATATGGGAAATAACATGAGCATTGTTTTTCAAATGGTCTTGGGGCGCCCTCTCTTGGACCCAAGTGGTACTACATGGGCTGAGGGCACCGTCTCAACGAATCGATGATGATGAAAATGTTAGCCAATTTTAACAATCGATTTTACCGATTAAATAACGAATAAAATTGAAATGCTTCTTTCAAAAATGAAAGAAATGATTTGAAGTATCTAATTCCTATTTATGCGTGCTCTTGTGATGGAGCTTACATTTTGTTATACTGTACTTGTATAATGACGATCAAGAGATACTTTAGAAATACTCCAAAGGACTTTCTTTTTAACAACCTTATCAATTAATTTGATATTTTGTTTATGAAATAGTTTTTAAAATATGTTAAAAGAAGATTCAGGTATTTCAGTAAAATCATTTTTATCAAACTGGGTATATGTTGCGCAATTGATTAACAGCTACAGACAAAATTTGCGAACTAGCGTGTTAATTGCTGCAACATGTGTTACTTCCCTGTACTGTACAAATGTTTTAAAATTATTTTTAATGTAAGAAATGAGTTCACTTTTATGGCTGTTCATTATTCAAAAAAGTTCAATTTCTTCTTGAAATCTGCGCATTCGGCTTTTATTTCAATGCGCTCAATAGTCAAGAATTTAGGTACTCTTACCTCCTCTTTGGTCTGAAGACAGATCCTCCCGACAAAGCCGTCCTCGCAGTCCCAGCTAGAGATTAGCGGGACCAGAACCTCGTCGGGCGCTAGGGGGCGACGCTGAGCAAGGCGCTTGGCATCGCTGCGTTCTTTGGACAAGGGAAGCTTCTCCTCACATAGGGAGTAGTTGGACGGGTTGGCCTCTGAGGTCACAATCTATTTGGAATCGGCTTATTTAAAAGGACAATCGCAAAAATCCCATATTTTGAGATTTTTCTGACCGTGTCCAAGAGTTGTTTGCTGGTTGTGTGCTCCGCGATGGTGAAGACGGTGAAGGGTTCGGGTCCGGGAGCGCCGTGCACAGTCACTCTATGTTGTTGCCACGGATGTTTCTCTTCCGAGTTGAGCATCTGATGAAGGAACATAGAATAATCACAACATTACAATTCAAGAACACTGAGTGATGCAGATCAAAACGATTACCTGGGACGTAGGACACGAAGCACTCGATGGACTCTCCTCCGTCCTCTTGCTATAGATGAACAAACTGGACACTTCCATGGCCTCGTTGTGTTGCGTCCTCAGCTGCACGTGCCGATAACCTGAAAAACAGAGCGGACGCGTGAGAAGCTGCGAGAGAGAGCGATTCCCGGTGAGGTTCCCGACCTGGCTTGAGGGCTTTGAGGGGCAGGGTCCTCTGCGCGGTGGTCTGGGAACTGTTGTTCTCCACCACAGCCAAGCGCAGGAAGCACAACTCCCGGAAGTGGACGCTGAACTGGAAGCGCTCGCTCCACATGGGGTTGAGCGTGTTGCGGTGGATGGGCTTGCTGCGGAAGTGGCAGCTATCCGTCGGGGCCCCCAGCACGTCCACCTCCACGCAGGGGCTCCCCGAACCGTTGGCCGGACACACGTTCTGACCGGACACGATCTTGGGCAGGAGGAGAGGCGTGACCCAACCACATTCGTTATTTGAAATAAACGGTACAAGGAGAAAAATTGGCAAAATTGGTTTTGCAGTTTAGGTAGAAGAGAATCAAGAGCAAAGGTCACCCACCTTTTTAAAGCCGAGAACTACTATTTTGTTACTGAATGGCGCAAAGGGATGCCTGCTTGATATGCATTAATAATATGATATTACTATACCATTACCGGGTTGTAATTATCAGAGTTTAAAATAGTCATAAAGCTTTAGGCCCTTGGGTTGTGATGTGGAATGGAGTGCGAGGTATTGCACAGAGTGAATCAAATGAAGCAAGGTTTTGGGCGCTCTGAGGAGAGTGATGAGTATGGATGGTAAGAGGGGACTGTATGAGAGTGTGATTGTGTTGTGTGATGCAGAGACTTGTAGCCTCAACGCAGATTTGAGAAGGAAATTCAATGTTTTTGAGATGAAGTGTTTGAGGAGTATGTTCAGAGGGACAAATTGGATAGATTGTGAGAGACAGAACAGGAATAGTAGCAAAACAGAGCAAGCGTGTGGATAGGAGAGTACTCAGTTGGTTTGGACACATGGAGACGATGGATGAGGAGGGAATGTTGAAGAGGATCTACAGAGCAGAAGTCAATGGAAGGAGACCAAGAGGAAGGCCGCCATTGACGTGGATGGATGGGGTTATGAGTGCAGTGCAGGAAAGAGGTCGAAATATAATGGAAGCTAGTGCTCTTGTTGGTGATAGAAAGGATAGTGGGATGTTTGGACGCCTTCTAAGTTGGGCAGGGCACCTTCATGATGCAGTAGGGGTAAACCAGTAAAAGCTGTCAGGCCCTGCTGTTGAACAAAAGAGTGTGTCCCGTTTCATCTGGAGGGACAAAAGCATGACCAACTTGGTTACCGAGGTGCTTAACTTGTTTGTGTGTTTGGGCATTTGGGTTGGCCATGGTCTGTAAAATTTTGTGTGTTTTTTGCTATGTTTCCCCCTTTTTTATTGTATGTGTTTGTCTTGCTGTCGGTCACCCCTCTCGAGGGATATGACCAGGGTAGATAGATAGAAAATAGTCAACCATTAAACGTGATGCCAGTTAGAAAACGCATTTCCATAGACCAGTGATTTTCAATCACTGTGCTGTGAGAAATGATCCTATGTCACTTTTTAAAATCTAAAATGTTATAAAATATTTATGAATCATTTTGTGCAAATATGTCATTGTCAAGTGTCTGCTGTAAAAACTGGGGGTATTATAAATTATATTGTCATTAAACATACTGTTCAGTGTCATTTTATAACATTTTTGTTTAGTGGTGTGCGCAAAATATTTCCAATGTAAAAAACACTGCCATAGACAATACAGTGCCGTCCAATTAACAATTGACTTCAGAGAACACGCCTATATGTATGCAATCGGGAGCACAAGAGGGTCGTTTTCAGGCACTCACCGTGAAGGAATAAACAGCCGGGGGGCCGCTTCTCTCCACGTCTCTCTCCATAGGACAAAACTGCTGGTAGAGGGGGCAACTGCGGTCCCACAGCACGGCCGGTTTCAGGACGTAGCCGCAACCTCCGTTGGCCTCGAACAGCGCCGCGTTCAATTGCATGGGCAGGTCTGAGGACCGAACAAGAGCGTTTTAAGATCTCCCCCCACCCTGTTATCTCTCGTTTGTTTTTTCTCTGACCGTCCGTCTGGTAGTTGAGCGCCACCAGCTGGATGCCGTGCAGCCAGAAGAGCAGCGGGTTGGGGTTGGCCGAGTCGATGCGCGTGGCGGCCGGATAGGTCCTCAGGAGCTGGCAGGCCGTGTGCTGGATCAGTTTCTGCGAGTAGCGCCTGCACAAGCGCTTGGCGGCGTTTTCGTTGACCGAGGAAATGTGGTAACATTTGGGCGTGCGGATGATGGCGCTCAGCGACGTCTGCTGCTGCTCTTCCCAACTCAGACGCTCGGCGCCACCTGCGGGACGGGAGGGACCTCTCAGGTACGCAGACAAAATACCGGAACCGACGCAGCGCTGTCAAATATGCGGCTTGCTGCGGTCTGAATCTGGCCAGCGAGGCAACACTGAAGAGGGGCAAGAGATAAATGAACTGCACTTTCAGATGAATTAAAGCGAGGGGGCACTAGCAAAGCAACTGGCACCGTTATTCTTTCTATTGCTCGCTTTCCTTTTCTTTCTCACTTTCTGTTTTTATCATGTTCTCTCTTCATCCCTCTCTTGGGCACTTCCATCTTCGTCTCTATCTCTTCCTTCCTTTGTCTGTCCCCATCTTTCTCTACCTCTCTTTGTCACTCTGTCTTTTTTTCTACCTCTCTCTCTTTTCAACTCTTTAACCTAATAGTCCGTCTACAATGTGGCACAGGAGCTGAAACATGTTTGACACCCCAGAACTAACTCCTGAAAGCAAATGTTCAACTGTCAACTACTCTATTCCTCGAGTGTTAATTCACCTACATAATCCATAAATCTGGTCAGATTTAAGCATGTTTTGAAGACTTTCAAAGCCAATTTTCCAACCATTCAAGGCAGAAATAATACATTATTTTATTGTTAGTAATAATATGAATTGATTAACTCGTTGAGGGCAGTGACAGTTCACATGACATTGCCATACAAACTAATGCCAGCTGGCATTAATCAAGACTGGCAATGAAATGCAAGAGTAAAGGAAATGCTGCCGAAGAGCAGATTTGGCGTCATTTTTAAGCACACTTGTTTTATTTTTCTTCATTTAATGCGCGGTCTACTGAGTCAGATTGCCAAAAACATGGCAACAATCTCAAACCTTAGCCAGCTCTTTGCCCATAACTCAAGCACGTGCTAACCTTTAAAACACAACATTAAAAATCAAGTGTTTTCAAGGAATCCAAGCATCCATACACACCCTGATAAATGGAGTCAAACTATATTAACTACTAACTCTTGTTATGAGAAATTTGAGATGTCATTCCAGCTAAAAGCGTTCCCAACATACACCAGAAAATCCAGATGCCACCACTAAAGAGCTGAATAGAGGTCAAATCTCACAGTCGTCCAAACACACCCCTCGCCCCGACTCCTCACAAATGACATATGCATTTCTAATTTCCTTGGGCTTGTTTCCTAAAATTCAGTTCATAAATGAAGATATGGAGAGCTTCTTATGATTTGGACGAGAGAAAAATCTTGCAGGGGAAACGAAGACATCCCGATCAAGCTAAAAGCCGACTTCATCGGAGATGTTTGATGGAAACAAACATTTGAAAAACATTCTGGGATCTAAGACAGAAACAACAATCACTGTATCGCTATTTTAAGTGTGCCAAGACATTTTACTGTTCTTGGCTAATAAAGCTTTGCGCCGTACAGTATCTTCATCTTTCGTATTTCTTGTTTTATTTATAGTATGATTACCTATAGGGTAGTTGATGACCTTGGATCTAATAACATGTTTCGATTCCCAATTCAATTCCGAAGTAGAGGTTCTAGTGTCTGCCGCCTTACTTTTCACAGGCGTACGGTTCTGGTTGGAGACCTCTCCCGTCGGGCCGCTGCGAACCGGAGCCGCACCAAATATGGACTTCCTGCTCTTGCTGCGGTCTTTCCCCCTGCCCGAGCCGGATGGAGATAACGTGGACAAGCCTGTGGGTGTTACGCAAATAATGATATTCCTAGTATGCTAAAATGAAAAAGTAGAAACACATCACCTTTTTGGTATTGTAAACAAAAAAGGGGAGACTTGGCAATGTACATTTCAAGCTTTTAAGAGCGAGCTGCTCACCCCGACAGGTCTTTGCTAGAGCTCAGGTCAATGAAATAAAAGGAACAATTCCAAAGGATACAAACATTTCAGGTAAAAATAAACGATTGAATTTACTAATGTATCGGCATCCATCCATCTGTACCACCCTCAATTTTGGACTACAGAACGCAACTGAGCCACAAAAGATTTTTAATTGCACGCCTCAAAAGCCATAAAAATGAACTCGTTTACGTCCGCTTCTAATATTTTAAGACCCACACAAACGCATTTGGTTGAAGCGCCATGCGTTTGTACACCTTTCATCGTTTTCAGCTCTTCTCAGAGTTGTTTATGTCACGTTTTACCATCATGTGACCATTCAAGATTACGGACGAGAACATATTTACTACTGCCAGCCTCTCATTCTTCACGACAGTGCGAGGGCAGCCGTACTGCGGAGAATGTGCTGTTGTGGTCGACGGTGGCCCCAGTAACAGACTAAATCGCATTCGCCTTTTAACGGTCCTCGAAGATTAAAGGAAAGTTTAACCACCTGACATTTATATTGATGAGTGTAGCATTTTTGGGATACTTTAACTTCCACTGCTGTTCAATTCTAGATTTAGAATTTGAGGACTTGATTTGCGGCTGAAAAAGTTGAAATAACGTATGTTGTAAACCACAGGTGTCAAACAGGCGGCCCGCGGGCCAAATCAGGCCCGCTAAGGGATTGAATCCGGCCCGCGAGACAACACTCAGAGAAGCGCAAGACAAAAATGAGCTGCAGGTTGAAACATGTCAACTTGATGTTGCCAAAGCCAGTTGCCTCTCACAAAGACACTGTACTTTTATTTCTTTCTCTCCCTCTGTCTCTTTCCCACCCCTTTTCTCCCACTCTATCTCTTTCACTCTCCGTGTCTCTCTTTTTCTCTTTCTTTTTCTGTGTCTTTTTAACTTCTTTTGCTCTAACTTACTTTTTTCCTTTTCTCTCTTTTCTCTTTCTCTCTTCCTACCCTTCGCACTTTCTTTTCTCTTTTTTCTCCTTCTGTCTTTCTATTTCCCTTTGGATTTCTTTCTTCCTCTCCATTTCTTTTCCCCCTCTCTTACAACTTTTTATCTCTTGTTTCTCACGCTCTCTCCCTCTCTCCCTTTTTTTCTTTATTTGTCCCGCCCTCTCTCCTTTTCCCTCCCTCTTTCTCTTATTTCCTCTTTAATCTACTAGTCTGGCCCCCGACAGAATGTTTGTTCTATCGTGTGGCCCCTGAGTTAAAATGAGTTTGACACCCCTGTTGTAAACATTGAATATAGTACTGATAAAATAAAAATGCATTTTCCGTGCGAGTTTAACCCGCCCCAAAAATCGCAGTGTCTCGCAATGACACAATCGCACGACCTCACATTGCGATACCGATTTGATTTCGGTTCATCGCCGGCCCTGTTTTGCTGTTGCTATGAATCAATATAAAACCATCGACTCATTTCTTCTCAATCAAGGGCAGCATAAATGTTTTGAATTTATATCGCATGAGTTGTGGAAAACCACCAGGAAAACCAAACAGAATGAGCTGCCCCTATGTTTCTGATATAGCAAAAAAGTAGTGGTTTGTAGCCCGGGATTTATAATAATGAGTGTTCTTCCCCTGGAGAGGGAGGGGAATTCATCCTCATGGTGGGTCTTTCAATGAGAAGTGGAAAATCCCCTTTCGGGCTGGCTCTGACCTGGGAATTTGACGGCCTGGCAGTAGATGACCAGGTCAGACAGCTCCTGAGCGATCTGCCGACTTTCCTTCTTATTTTGCGGGAGGTAGAACTCCTCGCCCAGCTCCATGTCGAAAACCTGCGCAAGTTCCGGGAGAGGATTCAGACAAGCGTCCTTTTCCCTTTGCTGCCGAGAGACGTTCGAGTGGCCCGACCTTTCCTTTGCTTTGAGTGTTGCCCTCGGCCTTCTTCATACGCTTGGGCGCTTCGTCCGCAGGCTGCTCCTCTTTGTCCGCAGAGCTCTTCCCTTCCGATTTTTCTTCCAAGAGGTTGTCTAGCAACAGAAATCGGAACAAAAATAAACAATTTCACCCGGATTCTCTCACGACATTGATTTCGGATTCGGGGATGTTAAGCTCAAACACAACGAGTACAAAACGTTCAAACTCGTCTTGATGACACGGGTGGCGCACTTAGTTAATGGAAAGTATTAAAAAGTAGAAAACCTTACAACCATGAAAACCTGAAATGTAAAAATATTAAAAAAGTAATGAAAAGAATACTTAAAAACCGAAATGTAAGAAGTAGAAAATGTACTGAAAGTATGAATAAGTACTAAATTGTATGAAAAAGTACTCAAAAAAAACAAATTTACTGATACGTATGAAAACATTGAAAGTACTAAGAAGTATGAAAAAGTCGTAAATAATATACTAAAATGGTATACATAAATAGTACACTGAAGTATGGATAAAAACTGAAATGTAAAAAAGCGAAAAATGGACTGAAAGAATGACAAAATTCTAAAAAAATTATATGTACTGAAGAGTAAAAAGTTTGTACGTAAACGTATCAAAACATTAAAGGTACTAAAAAGTATGAATACGTACCAAATAGTATGGAAAAGTATGCACAACTACTGTATAGTAGGAAAAACGACTAAAAAGTGGTACTTAAACTGAAATGTGAAAAGGTTTGAAAATAATTAAGAAGGATTCAAATAAAAGTACTATCAATTATGATAAAGTAGTAGAAACCTGAAATGGGAAAAATATACTCAAAATGATTCTAAATACTGTAAAGTATAAAAACTCACTAAAATTCAGTAAATAAACATATGCGAAAAACCATTACAAATGATTAAGAGTATTAAAAAGTACTAAACAGTCTGAAAAATTACAGAAAAGTAATATATAACAAAGTACTGGAAATTAAGAGTACTCTTGCGACATCCGGTGGGCATTTTTAAAACTGCAGGTTAATTACTATCGTTTGTTTACACGAGGCACCTCATTTTTGCTCGTGGTTCTCTAAACGTGGTCTGGTGGTCTGGATTGAACCTGTTGGCAGTCCTGTTCTGGCCTGCGTGCCTTATGTTTGACACCCATGCTGTATGTTCAGGGTTTGTTCGGGGGTTTGAAAACCTTAAATGCTTACATGTCGTTTTCAAGGTTTCAACAGTTCTTCAATTATAGGTGAGGCACTTGTAAATGCTTGATATTGTTGCTATGTGTCTTGGGTTTGGTGTTGTTGCTCAGGTGGGGCTTCAAATAAGGGTGTTTAATTTATTTTATGGTTCTAAAATAGATTGGGGCTTTGGTTGGGAACTAAGGTTTAGGCTCCTTATTGGGGGTCTTAAACTGAATTTAGGGTTGGGGCTGGAGTTAGGGTATGAAACTGCTGGATTTTTTCTTTTAACGGCACTGGAGGAAAAGGGTGTACGACCCGCCATGTTGCTGCAGTGAACGGGAAAACGGTTACGTGCGTGTTTGGCATCAGGAGCGCGGGATAGGGTAATTTCCCCCGGCCTGTTTTCTGTCGTGGGGGCGGCCTAGGGGCAGCGTAGGGCCTGAGAAAGCAGATGCTTCTGTTTTGTTTCCCAGTGGCAGCCAGGTCACACACAAAAACAGGGCGATGCAGCCGCATGGAAAAGGGGAGGTGAAGAAGGAGCATGGACACCATGTCAGGCTTCAGTTATTGAGTGAGAAGCAGCGTGTCATTCCCATTTTGGGAGGGTGGGGGCGACAGGCAACAACACACAGAACACACAACTATGGCTTCAATATGGCCGACTAACTAAAAACCAACACAAACATTCGATTGCCTAACCATCACAACGTCAAATACATGAACACAACAAATCTGGCATCTAGTCTACTGTATTGTGAGTTCCGTCACACGTTAAGAGGACGTTGTAAAAAATGACCACTAGATGTCACTGCAATTTGTAATGCATTGTGATTGCCATTAACCTCTAAAAGGTATAACAAGTGTTACCATGGTAACAGCATGGCAATTTAGAAACACATCATCAGACTGACAGCCCTCCACACTCATCATCTAACAAAAAAGGAGCTCTCAGTTTCAAAAAGGTAGTAAAGTGTTAAAAAGCACAAGAAGTAATACAAACTACAGAGACTCAAAGTGACCAAAACACACCTTTGTATTTCTTATTTTTTAGCCCGGCCCTTTTGAGGTTTTCGGGGACCAGAGCAGCATGATGGAGGACACATGCTATGTAAATCAATATTGTTGTTTGTTTTTTAAATAGGAAAAATGATGCAGTTTGATCACTAAATCTCCATAGTTTGTATTCTTCCTGGTACGTTGTAGCACACATTTTTGTACACTGTACAATACGGCGACATCTAGTGTGTCCCTTTAAATGACCTATGATCTACAGGCGATTAGCAAAGGGTCTAACACAGGGGTGTCAAACTCATTTGAACTCGGGGGCCACACGATAGGACAAATATTCTGTCGGGGGCCGGACTAGCACATGAAAGAGAAAGAAAAAAAGATAAAAAAATAAGAGAAAGCGGGACGGAAAAGGAGAGAGGGCGGGACAAAGAAAGAAAAAGAGAGAGCGTGAGAAACAAAAGAGATCAAAAGTCATGAGAGAGGGGGGAAAGGAAAGGGAGAGGAAGAAAGAAATCCAAAGAGAAATAGAAAGACAGAAGGAGAGAAAAAAAAAAAGAAAAGAAAGCGCAAAGGGTAGGAAGAAGGAAAAAAGGAAGTTAGAGCAAAAGAGGTTAAAAGACACAGAGAGAGAAAGAGACAAAGGGCAACAAAGGAAGAGAAAAAGAGACAAAGAGACAGTGGGAGAAAAGGGGTGGAAGAGAGAGATAGAGAAATACAAGTACAGTGTCTTTGTTCGAGGCACCTGGCTTTGGCAACGTCAAGTTGACATATTTCAACCTGCAGCTAGTTTTTCTCTTGCGCTTCTCTGAGTGTTGTCTCGCGGGCCGGATTTAATCCCTTAGCGGGCCTGATCTGGCCCACGGGCCGCCTATTTGACACCTGTGGTCTAACATAAGTGGCCAAAATGTACCTACATAAATTTACCACCAGAGTGTGCTAGAAATCATATTTGGAATATAAGAACCTGGCTTTCGAAATTGTAACCTGCTGACTGTGATGCCATTTTGATGAAGCAAATATTAAAAAAAAAATCACAGTGAAGCCATAGAAATGTCTCCTAACACAATAAAAATGAGAGCAAGAAACCACACTGTTAGACGTATGAACTGAAGCACTGCAATAATGAACGACAAGGCAACGGTGGTGCACACAGGGGTTTACCTTCCAGCCCATAGGAGGCGGTAGAGGCATTGAGGACATCGGCTAAGTAGAGAAAAGGTCAAATCAGAATGGACAGACAAACCAAGTTAAAAAGACGAATCGCATTGTAAAAGTATTAAAGGGAGTAGAAACGAGAAAGAACGAAAAGTGGAGTGAAATTTCTAGATGCTATGGCTTTAAACGCGCGCTCACCATCCGATAAAGACTCGTAGTCGTAGTCGTAATCGTCTTCTTCGTCCTCCTCTTCTTCGTTGGTGTTGCTTCCGGGAGAGGTGTTTCCTGGGGAGCCGTTGCAGGCCTGGGCCTGTAAGTGGGCCAATTGGTGAGCCTGAAAGAAAAGAATGAGAAAACGCATTTAAGGGTGGTTTCTGTAAAATATTGTGCATTGCAGCTCCTATTGTTGCGCGTGCAAGTATGTGGAAGTGCTTAAATAAACTCTTTTTACATCTTTTTGGTGAGGTGGAATTTTTTTTTTTTTTTTAAACTCAGTTGGGCACCGTTAACATATGCTTAATAGAGCAAATATTTAATGTTAAATCTCCTGCTGGATTCCATAGCTCGCAAAAAAAAAATTGCCTTAAGAATTGTGCCTCATTGCATTTTCAGTGAGTATTTTAACCAGGAGATTAATTTGGAGAAGTACAACAGCTTCTCGGGCTTCCTTTTTTTCAGACCTTTCCCTTTTGATTATGATTGCACGTCCTCGTCTGTGTACCGCTTACGTAATTCTCTTTTGCCTGATTTTAAACGTGATACACTAACGCATGCTGCCAGAAAGCACCTTAACAAGGACAAAACCAAAGGGAGTGCCTACGGTTTTTTACACAAACCTCACTTGTGCCAGTATGTCTATTGGACTCTATTGGACTTCATGATCGCTTCCCACAATTTTTTACCCAGAAAGGGATTTTTTCTGGCTTGAGACCATCTCCCATGTTTTTCTTTTTCTACATGTATTTACCCATGTCTGTGCGCCAGTTCTCATTGACGTGATCTAGAAAATATTGATCTTGTCGGATTAAGCGCACAACTTCCCTAACACAAGTTTAAGCAAAACTGTTTTTTTTCCTCCCTCTCCATATCCCACCTGTGCCTATCTTCCTAGAGATTTGAAGAAAACAAATTCCTAAGAATATTTGAGTTTGTGTGTCTGGATTAAAATATACAGAAATTTGCATCTTGTAAAAAGGTAGAATGAGAGACGGAAAGGGGGGAGAGGGAGAGAAGAGACAAATAGAAAGAACAATGTAAGAGGGTGAGTAAGAAAGAGAGGAGGGAGAGCAAGTCAAAAAGAAAGAGAAGCAAAAGAGAAAAAAAAGAGACCAAGCAAGTGAACAGATTGTGACATGAAGTGGATATATTTCAAACTGCAACTCTTTTTTTTTTCTCTTGGGCCTCTTTCAGTATTGTCTCGCGGGCCGCATGTTTGACACCCCTGCCGGATCCTTAAAGTGACACACCTTCTGCTTGAGCAGGTCCACCGGGGCCTGGTGAGCTTTGAGCTTCTTGTTTTTGAGCAGGATCCTCCTTCGGAGCTGCAGCGGCGAAGGCAAGTGAGGGTCGTCGCTGAAGTCGCCGTCGAAAAGGAAGCCCGTCACCAGACGCTCGCCGAACACCGTCTGCACGTGACCGAGTAAGAGCAGGTGACAATCGAGAAAGAGAGAGAAAAATAGATAGGGAAAGAGAGAGAGAGAGAGAAAGAAAGAGAGAGAGAATAGAAGCTTCAGACGAGGGCTGCTTCCCAAAAAAAACCATCAGCTTCATTCCAATTCACACCAAATCCGATGAAATCTTTGTCCCCGGTGTCGACAACTCCCCCAATTTAGGAGGGAGACGATAAGCCACTTCGGCCTCTTTTTTCCGTTGGTTAAAATGATGGACACAGACCAGGGGCGCCCTCTTGTGGTTTAGTGTGAAACTAACATGCGAAGTGACGTACAATACTGGTAACACAAAGTTCAACCCAATAATGTACTAAAGTGTTAATAATTTTAGTATCACCAGAGTATAAGTCGTGGCACTGGCCAAACCATGAAAAACATTGACTTATAAGGTGTGTTCAACGTGGTGCCCTCTAAGGGCAGCAGAGGTGCCTGGAGACCCGATCTAAAAATGGCTCACCAGTGCTGGGTCATTGTGATTTTCTAGTAAAATGATTTTTGGAGTTTGTCTATATGACCTTACTTGTGATAATGTAGATACAACACAGTTATAACATTATAAGTTATTATTTTAGAAATGCATATCAAACTGGGTGCCCTTTGAGTTAATTAAGTAGAAAAACTAGCTTTCAGCCTGTCGGACTTGCTTCCGTTGTTGGATTTGAATCGGAATCAGTTGATGTGGAAAAAAATCAAATAGTTTTCTTTCAAGCCAGCCCCTCTGCCAATCGTTTCCACTCCATGCGGCCCGGAACCCCAAATGTCTGCCCACCCTTGCTCTTAAGTGCTTCCGCAATTCTTCACGTCCTAACCTTAAAGATGTCGGCCATCTTGCGCTGCTGCGGGAGAGAGCAGTGGTTCTCGATGGACAAGATGACCGGCATGTCCGAATGGACGAACGCGGAGCGGTGGATGGCTTCCACCACTTCCTAAAGAATCGCAGAATCCAAAAAGAATCAAAAACCATCACACCGTAGGGTCGTAACGGTCCCACTCGGGTATTTGTCGATTACCTTGAAAGGGATTTTAGTGGTGAGCGTGTGCCCGTGATAGATGACCGGCATGCCGTCGTCCCCGTCCCAGCAGTCCAGTTCCACGCTCCTGCAACCTTGCAGAAGGACCTTCCAAAGAAAGCACAATCCATGAGGAAAAAAGTACCGATATGGGTCAGTACTTTTCAGGCCAAATTCAAGCACTTTTTAAATGTAATGTTCCAATTCCCCCAGTACCAGAAATCTAGCGTGACTCATGACATTTGCAGAGCCACAACTATATCTATGATATACATACACAATTTCTTTCATCTTAGTCTTATTCATACTTAATCAAATAGCGCTGTGTTTTGGTTCTAAAACGAGACTTTCTTAATAGTAATAGTGGGTAATCTTCCATCACACCCTTGAAAACAGTACAAACAGTAGTGTCATTTAAGACCAAGGCTCGATTTGATTAAATCTTCTGGGGGTTCATTCGAGTTCACGATACTATTTTGTTATTGGCTCGATTAGTGTATCGTAGTCCTGGCTTCAACCTAGAGTTCAAAATGGCTCCCCGGCTAATTTTCCAAACCAACTCCTTTAAAAGCTGATGTCTCTTCATCTCCTCTGACCTGACTATAGAGCTCAACGGAGGACTCTCCTTTGAGCTGATGGCCGGTCAAGTAGGTGTTGTGAGAGGACTCGATGTAGTAGTAAGACAAAGGGTACTGCAGTTCCTCGGGGTTCATCTGAGATTCCTCGTTGCGAGAAGCAAAGTTCTCCTTGTCCATGAGGTACCTGGAAAAAAGAGAGGGGAAGGGTTTCGGCGACATTGACGTTCCTCAGGGTTTGTTTGCCGTGACCGTACCTCGCGAAGCCTTCGAATGACATCCAGCCCATCGACCTCATGTTTGACGACGGCTCGAATGTCTGAAAAACAAATCCGTCGTCTGAAGTGATGTCCAGCTGCCGTTCATTCCGCTTCCTCTTGAGTATCGTTTGCAATAGACCCTTTTAGTGCGTGCTGAGATCGCTAATGGTACCGTCTAATATTCATAGGGCACATTTTAAACTACAGTCACGGTGTCACACCAAAATACCTCGCTTTAACTGTACATCACTAAGGAATCCTTCATAGGAAAGCTTATTATGTCATCCATGTTCACTGTTGGGACACCTTCCGATGAAAATCCACAGAATAAACTGTAAATACGCCAAAACGCCAGCAGAGCCACCGAAACAATTTGATTAGGTGAGCGGTAGGTATGGGTGGAGCCAGGCAAAGAGCACAATCAGTCCATTCTGTCTCTAAATACGTCGAGATCCTCGTTTTTTGGCATCTTTACAAAAAAACTTTGCTCGCACCTTGAAACCATTATACAGTGGAACCTCGGTTCTCGACCATAATCTGTTCCAGAACCCTGTTCGAAAACCGATTTGTTTGATCACCGAAAATCGTTTTTCCCATTAAAAGTAATGTAAAATCGTTTTAATCCGTTCCAACACCCTGAATGTTTACCATGAACGTAAACATGAAGCTAACCCAGGCTAATCGTACATTCGCGTTAGCGTAATCTTCCGTACGAAACATTAACGCTAACATGAACGTGTAAAAATAAAAAAATCGTTTACACGTCATTTAGCACCCGGGTCTCCACAAAAAGTGGTGAGCAGTTAAAGGATAAAGAAAAGAATTATGAATAGGATTTCTTACCTTTGTGGTGGTCTGCAGAAGCCATGCTCTATTCCCTCAAAAGAAGGGAAACTCGCACACCTTCTTCATTTTGCTATTATTTCTTTCTTAAATGCAATAGTTGTACGCACTACTCTTCTTTTTTCACCTGTAGCAACTTTGCCGCTTGCCGACCTTCTTCGGAGGCATAATTAGGGGCTAAAACACTCCGTTCACCGATATTGAAAGCGAAAAGAAGTGCACGCGCACGTCATAACAGTTCTTCACGAGGGGTGGGGTAAATCTACACGATCTACACCCGTACGCCGCTCAGCATCGCACCCTAGCGTACCGGCGTTACAACTCCGATTTTTGGGACGAAAAGCGAAGCAATAATTTCTCGAAATTTTTGGTCGAGAACCGATTTGTTCGAACTGAGAGGCGTTCGAAAACCGAGGTTCCACTGTATATGACAAAGATAATTTTAAGTGGTATATTATATGAAACAAAGACTCTGGCATTATTGTTTATAGATTTTATCAAATGTCTTACAGTGAAATAAAAAGTGCTGAAGAATAAGCTTTAGTCCGAAGAGCGGGTTTAGTAGTTATGTTGAATTTGGTCTTAAAATATATGGCCTGGGTCTTCTAACCCTCATATGCCAGGAAGACGACTGAATGGGTAGATATCTTGCCCAGTTAGTGCTATTATCAGTTTCTCTAAATTGGGCTTTCTGAAAAAATGAGCCACCTCATATGACAGCTGCATTTGTTTGACTACTCATTGCCAACAGTGTTGAATAGTAGCTGTTTTTGTTGTCGTCAACAGTCTACTGGGCTAACCCCTGAATGGTGACAGTTATGGTCAGGTGCGTGCAATGAGTCCACGGCGCTCCTCACCTGGATGATGCTGAGAATCTCGTCGTAGCTAAGATGCTCTCCCTGGCAGTTGACCAGGAAGTCATTGAGCTGCGGGATGGCCAAACCCAGGACGCCCAGCGAAGCGTTCTCCACTCCCGTCCCGTTGGTCACGATGCTGGCGGCGGCGATGGCGTCAGAGATCTGCTTCTGGTTGTCCGACATTTGCTGCCTGGTCCGAAAGAACATGTCGAGGTCGGAGCCGTTCCGAGTCAGGAGATCTAAAAGAAGAACCAAGTTAGAACCGCGCGGATGTGCGCGTAGGCGGTCCGGCGCAGGTTCAGTACCGAGTTCGGGTTGGAGGCCCGCGTCCCTGTCGTCTATCTTCAGGTTGGTGTAGAGAGGAGCGGACTCTTGAGTGGAACGGCTGCAAGGGACCGCGAACGTGTCAAAAAGCTCCTTCAGGTCCTTCCTGCTCCGAATGCTGGCGGAAAATACATGGAAATGTTAACTCGGATTACTTATAAAACGCACCAATGAAAGGGTCTACCTGAAAGATTTAAAAAGTTCCACAAACTCAATGAAGCTCATGGTGCTGTCGGAGATCATGAGGTTCTGGAAACCTTTGAAACAACCTTTTCCGCGACCGTGCCACGACCTGCTGCTCCACGCCCTGTTCCAAAGAAATATCACCCGGTAAACTAAAATCGACCGAGACCGACCGGGCGTCGACGTACCCCGGCAGAGTCTTTGCGGAACCCGAAAGGACCGGAGAGGATTGCGGGCGGGTCTGGTTGCAGCTGGCCATGCTCGAGCAGGAAGAAGAAGAGGATGAAGAGGCGAGCAATCCGGGACTTCCTTTAGTCGCGAGGGAGAACGGTCCAGGGAAATTCTCATCTGTCCAGCGTGAAACCATCAGAGCTAAGAATACGGTGTCAACTGCAGTTACTAAACTGTAATGTAAATGCCACCTGGGTCATCTTGGTCCATACTGTCGGACTCGGGCCCGTTCCGGTAAAATCCCTCTTTGCAGCTGCGGGTTTTCCGGGAGACCATCTCGTCATCGGTGGCATCGCCGCTGTCTCCCTGCGTTCGGACAACCTCGTCATTCTCGATTCCGTCGATAAAGACGGGAAAAGCACTGACCCTGACGAGCGCTTTCTTCTTCTTCTTAGCCTTATCGTTGATTCCCAGCGGGCTGCTTTTGGGGGTTCCCGACTTCTCCCCCCCGCTCGCGCCCATGTTCCACCTGCGCCCGCCAAACAGCTCGATGGCCTGCGCCAGCGTCGGGCCTTCGTATCGACCGTCCTCCTGGTAGCCCGACGGAAACAGAGTCACGGATCTCCTTTGGGAAAAACCGACGAGCGTCCGTACCTGATAGAGACCGACGTACTGCCTCCTCAGCCAATGCATTCGCTGATCCGGAAACTTCTTCATCTTCCTGGTGGCATTGACCAACTCTGACAAACCCCTGTAGAGCATTTGCGCCGTGTGGTTGGGGGCCACAAAGTGCAGCAGTCTGTCAGATTGAACGGAAGGCCCAAGGATGAGTCAAGACCACAGATGCCAACTTCAAAAGCCAACGTGGCTGGAAAAGTGGCCTAATACCGTAAATTCCTGACGACTGAGCGAACCTAATTAAAAGCCGCGTGCTCAAATTCAAGACTGAAAAGCTGTATGTATGGCACCTGTTATCAGTGGTGGTGAGGCCGTAGAGCAGGCTGAGTCCGTTCTCCTCGACGCTCATCTGGCCCAGTTTGTTCTGCAAACACGCCGCCTGGACGTCCACTCCCTGGTGACCGAGGAACACGGCCTGAAAGCACACAAGGTTGCCCAGTGACCGTCCCGTTTCCCGAAAACAAACTGCTCCGTTCCGGTCCCAAGAGACGGACCTTGGCCACGTTGAGGTCCAGCAGACCTTCCGCCAGTCCCGCCAGCACGGCCTGTCCCAGTCCCGGTGGTTGCTCCGTGGGGTTGACGCCTCCGTTCTGAGGTTTCCCTGCCGTAACATTGACAAGATGTTTGCCAGTGGGCCCCGTAATCCTAAGTACGGACTGTTACAGTAAACATGAACTGCTGGGATTTAAGCAAATATAATTAAAACCGGGTGTCAAATGCAACATAATACTCACAAGACGTTTAGCTTTAAAGCAAGGGTCTCAAATTTAGGCCTCGGGAGCTATTTGCAGCCTCAGGGAGTATTTTACTTAAGTTAAAGGGACAATGTGTCATATTTAGTGCCTCCCAGTGGTACCAAAAACTTTCATTTAGTAAAAAAACAACAACATATTTAAATGATTAAAATAATACCATAATAGTGAACTATCATACCAACGTTAGTTTTTCGTCTATAAATATTCATAGGTGGAGACTCTTGCATAGAATCCAGGGGCGTATCCAGGAGGAGGTGGCCATTGCCCAACCACAGACACGTTGCAGCAAGACGGCAGACAATTAAGTCATCTTAACTCGAGGTGAGGCTCGCAATATGTCAAATGGAAATTTCTCAACCTACGAGTGTTTAAAAAAATGCATCGTTATATGATATTTCATGTATTTATCTAAATAAATGACTTGTTTATACCATTAAGAGGCATTGAATGATACATACTGCCCATTTAAGTGCAGCCCTAGCAAATTATGGATTCTTTTATTACTAATGGATTTGAATTTTTAATGGTGTCGTAATGTTGGTGTCGTAATGTTAATGTCGTTTTTAGATCTTATTTTGTGTGGGAATTTTTAAAAAAAGGGTATTTGAAAACAGTAGAATGTTTTTTAGTCAAACTTTAATGTGGAAAATCCAATTTACCTCAATGTCACCCATTCCCTAGATCTGGAACTAAGTTTGTAAACCGTGCTTTAAAGGGATACTGTGTATTATCTAGCGTCTCCTCGTGTTAAAATAAAACAACTTCATTCATTAAAAGAAATAATGATTTAATAGTAAGAAAAAAATAAATGAACTATAATATTATAAGGCTTTATTTAAAAAAAAAAACAACGAGGGGCTGAAGTAATTAGCATTTATATTACACAAAACAAGCCTCACCCAATAAGAACTGACATAATCGTCCACCATTTTGCTGCTACGGGTACCCAAAAACCTCAAAAAGGCCGGACAACAAATGAAGTAAAATGGTGCAGATTGGTCACTTTTTACGCTTGTATTTGTATAATGCTTTTTAGCACTTGTTTTCTGCCTCACTAGAGTCACTAGACCTAACCGTGACATATGAAAGTCAAATAATTCCCTCCGTTCCTTCGAGTTCTTTCAATTCAAAGTTTGTCATCAAAACAAAAGTTCCTAACACTTTCAATGCCACCGACTGCTTCATATACTAAGCCTATTTTTCCTTTCAGTTGTCTTGGCGGCAAATGGCATCACATATCCAATTAACTCGGTTGTCTTCAAAATCACCCGCCATTGACTTGTGTTTGTTTATACTTTATAACATTTCAGGGAATGAACACAGAAAACGGAGGGTTGTCATGGCCAAATTCAAGCACTTTTTAAGGACTTTTAATTTCTCTAGTACCATTAAAGCAAAAGAACCTTGAATCATAACTATATCTGTGATTTATATATGCAATTTTAATCTTGCCTGTGCATTTATCAAGATATAATAAGTTCTTCCCTTTCAAATTTACCACTGGCACAAAATAAATGGATACGTAATCTTTGCAGTAATACATATACATTTCATAGTGCCCCATTGAGGTGAAGCGATGACGCCCTATAGGCCAATAGCGTACAAATTAATGCCAGATGGAGTAAATCATGAGGGAAGATGAAATGCTAAGGCAAAAAGAAGCATTTTTAAACACACTTTTGAGAAACATAGCAAAAATGTCAAGCACTTCACCCGAATTTCAAGCACTTATCAATCCTTGCCAACATCAGAATGTCAGCATTTTCAAGGATTTCAAGCACCCGTTCGAACCCTGTCGCCGCAAAGGTGTTAAGAATTACCCCAAGTGAGCGTGGTGTTGTCCGGCTGGAGTTTAAGCAAACAGCGGGCCGTCAGGTGACTTTCCGGCTCGTAGTGAATGACGGTTGCCCCTTGCAGCAGGAACTGGTGAAGGTCCGGTTGCAGGGACAACACGTACCTTCAAAAACAAAAAAGGGATCCATACTCCTGATACCGAAGGTCGATATCGATAGCGGCCGTCTGCGAAGGCTTTTTCCTCTCACCAAGGAATGAGCTCAGTGCCGTGGCAAAAAGCTTGGTGCGTCTCCTCTGTCCCCCGGAACTCCATTTCGTTGGCTGAGGGCTCCGACGACAAGTCGCCTTCGGAATCGTACTGCTCGCCCACCGCGAACCTGAAAGGGCGGCAAGAGAATCGGGAGGATTACAAGCCGCCGCCATTTTTTGATGCCGATTTGCGAGCCGTAGCCTTTCCACAAATCTTCCTGGCAGCGGTGCCCGTCGGCCAGTGCCTAGGAACTGGCTTGGACCAGGCGAATCAGACTGTTTCATTAAAGCAAAGCATCATGAGGGCTGCAGGCAGGTGTTGACGCGATTTCTGCCAAGTGCCCTGAATGTCAGTGAAGTATTTCAATAACGCGCAAGTAAACGGCGGCCGTAACTATGTACAAAAAGTAACACAATGTGCTGCAATGCATACACTCGTTTATGGACAATGTTCGCAGCAATCAATATTAACTAATTTGGCGTTTGTAGCCCCGAGAACACCCGCAGAGCTAAGCAGGATCCTGGTTAGTAATCGGATGGGAGACCACCTAGGAATACCGTGAACTGTAAATCGGCCCATGCTGCAACAGCACTGAATTTCCCCACCCGGTACAGTTGAAGACAAGGGATTTACCTAAAGCACAGGTGTCAAACAGGCGGCCCACGGGCCAGGTCAAGCCTCTAAGGGATTTAATCCGGCCCGCGAGACACCACTCAGAGAAGCGCAAGAGAAAAACAAGCTGCAGGTTGAAATATGTCAACTTGATGTTGCCAAAGCCAGGTGCCTCGAACAAAGACACTGTACTTGTATCTCTCTCTCTCTCTCGTCTCTCTTCCACTCCTTTTCTCCCACTGTCTCTGTCTCTTTCACTCTCTGTGTCTTTTTCTCTTCATACCCTTTGCGCTTTTTTTCCCTTTTCTCTCCTTCTGTCTTTCTATTTCTCTTTGGATTTCTTTCTTCCACTCCCTTTCTTTTCCCCTCTCTCACGACTTCTCTTTGCATCTCTTTTGTTTCTCACGCTCTCTTCTCTCTCTTTTTTTGTCCTGCCCTCTCTCCTTTTCCCTCCCTCTTTCTCTTATTTCTTTAACTCGTTTCTTTCTCTTTAATCTACTAGTCCGGCCCCCGACAGAATGTTTGTTCTATCGTGTGGGCCCTGGGTCAAAATGAGTTTGACACCTAAAGGGACCAAGTAGATAAAATAATTGTCATGACAAAATAATAACACATAAGCAGAAACAAAACCCAAATGCACTGTACGGACTAAAATTCAGAAACTCGTACAACCACAACAACCTGTACAGTTGCTGTGCCACGCGACAGATATTAAGCTCTCCCAGTCCTTGCGGACATGACAACTCGATAGAGGAGACCAAGTGTTGCTACTGCTACACGACAGTAGTTCCTAACTCAAGAGGGGTGCTCGATATTTATCAGACTGATAACAGCCTTATATAAAGTCAATCTTTGATCGTAATGGAAAAAAATATATAAAATATAGATATATTTAAAAATTCCAAGCATTTATGTGGAATGACTTGTCGCATTCCTGCATATATTTATAATGCCAATTTTATTAAAATCATCTGCTGCGCTAGTTGATTGAGATTGTCAGCGGTGGACGCAGTGTATTATTTACAGCACCATGTGTTACTTTTCTGTACTAGACATTTCCCCGCTGATTTTTTTCCAAATGTAAGAAATGGACGTAAATGAGTTTATTTTTGGGACTGCTTCTTAAAATGGAGCGCGACTTGTACATAAACAAAGCAGAGTCTCTTCCTTCCGTAGTCCGGAATGTTCAGTACACCATTTCAAAGATTGCACACCGCAGAAACTCATTAGATTGAGCAGGAAGAGCAACGATCCAAAAGGGGGCGCACTCCATGCGAAAATTCTCAACACAGCCAAACAAGCCACAGCGAAACAACGTTAGAAATTCAGAGCATGCTCCAGGCAGCCGGCGAAACTATAGCAAAAAAAAACAACTTACGACGACGCTTTGGATTCTCGTGTCGTCCTAAACGATTGGGAACTGGATCCGAAGATATTTAGGAGCAGAAGGAACACAAATGACAGCAGAATGAGAGGGGGGAGCACGAAAGAGAAAATAACATTCGATAACACAAATCCTCCTGTTATCCCGAAGGCTAACGTCAACAAACACTCAAAGAAAAGCACGCAGGAGCGGGGAAGATAAAACAGGCTTCCTTGGCACAAACGCGGCAGGGAACGCTGTCCAAAATTCCAGACGGTGTCGTCGGCCGCGTGAAAAGGAACAGGGGTCCTCTCTTTCCTGTTCTGACGGGAAACCGAACCGCTTTTATTCTCATTGACACCGTAATGTCTTTTGCGTTCATAAACAGTTCTGTTTGTTAGTCATCATCATCATGTTTTACGTTGGGGACGGTCCTGGAGTCTCTCAAACAAACTGAACTGACCCGGTGGGGGGGGACAAAAAAATTGGGTTTTCCTGCGGTGTGAAGCTAGCTTCCGAGGGAGACAATATTGACTACGGGGAACGCATCCTGGCAGGATTTTATAACTCAAAGACATCCTCATGTTGGATATACCTTTTAAGCACTCTGCATTTCAGACAGACACCGATAGCTATTGAATGCTTCCAGTAGCACAGGGAGTGGAAAAAGTGTGCCTCGTGGATTACTTTTTACATTTCGTAATTTTCATCCCTTAGTTCTTGTTTTGTTTATACTATTCAGTATATTTATGAACATTGACTGAACATGAGTGTACCTCCAGGGCAGTTGCAGTTGATTCAATAGGGGTTTGATTGCGTTGTATGACCCTGGAACGGATTAATCCCGTTTCCATTTGTTTTAATGGGAAAATGTGATCCGATTGACAACGTCCCAGCTGGATCCAATTAAGTAGAGGTACCAGTGTATATCAATACATAGACACTATACCTAATTTGTCAATGGTAACTCCACTAGTGTGCACAAATACTTGGAAAATTTAAACCCTGCTGTTATCCTGTTTACTCTATAACAGTGGTCGGCAAGATTTTCTGTACCACAGACAGGTTAAGTGTGACTATATTCTTGCAACCCGACCCAATAACATTATTAATAAAAACAATATGAATAATAATAACAACCCCAAATTCACTGTTTAATCACTTAAGAGCTAGATGACATGGGAAAAAGCATTCAAATTTATTTCATCTTTAAACTATTATGACTCACGGGTACACTTATGCTGTTTTGGCTGGACTCTTTCCCATAATGCTCCATTGCAATGTCATACATCTTGGCACTGTGTATTAAAAAAAACGCGATGAGATGAAATCTAAGGCGGTTTCCTTTGCCGTCGACAATCCTAGTGGGCTAATGGTCAGGGTTCGGAGGAACGCCGCGTTCCCGGTTCGATTCCCGTTGGATTATATGCTGGGCTAATGAAATTGGTCGACCGATGAATCATGACTCAATAACGGAGTTTCATCAGTTTCGGATGTGGAAAAAATGCATTTACTCTCGAATAATTTTTTGCCTTCGCGTGCGGCCAGTACCGAATGATCCATGGCCCGATACCGGCCCGTGGCCCGCTGGTTGCCGACCACTTCTCCATCAAGCGAAACCCACGTGTCAAATATCGTACTCACTGATAGCGATAGCGGTCCCGGAGAGAACTGTTCCTGGAATCTGGAGCCAAGCCTGAAGAAGGACTGGTGATAACCTCATCGGGATCCTCAGCCTCCAAACTACGATTGCAGGACCTGTGCACCAAGCGGACATATGCTACCAATACTGACTGTGCGAGCTACAATCTTGTGAAAAAGGATTTGCCCCCTCACAAAGTTTTCAGATCACCAAATCCATTTTATATCACGCACAGACAACCCAAGGAAATACAAAACGCACTTAGGAAATGTAGATTCCATTTATTAAGGAACACAATGTGTAAAAGTCAATGCCCCCTGAACCTAAGAGCGAGATAGGCCACCTTTAGCAGCTATAGATAGTCTTTCACAAAGCTGTGGATGGATTTAGGCCCACTCTTCTTTGCAAAACTGTTTTAAATCCGCCATATTCATCAACTGCCCATTTAAGGTCACACACCACAGCATCTCAATTGTTTTAAAATCGGGACATTGATTGAGCGACTTTTTTTTTGAGCAATTCAGTGGTGGACTCGTTGGTGTGTTTCAGTTTCATTTTCCTGCTGCATGGTCCAAAAGCACTTGAGCTGAGGGCACCACTGATGGCTGGACTTCAGGATCTTCTGGTAAACACCAAATTTCATTCTGTCAAGCAGAGGCGGTTTTCCTGGTTGTGAAGCAGTAAAGACAATGACACTGCCACCACCATGCCTTACAGTTCGCATCAAGTTATTCTTGTCAAATGCTGTGCTATTTTTACTCCTGATGTGACAGGCTGCACGCCTTCCAAAAAGTTCAACTTTTGACTCATCAATCCACAGATTGCTTTTCCAAAGGTCTTGAGGATAATCAAGATGCTTTTTGGCAAGTAATAGAAAAATCTTTGTTTTTGTGACAGCAGTGGTTTCGCGTAGGAAATCTCCCATTGAAGGCTTTTTTAGCCAGGATAATTTTTATACATGAGTCATGAACACTGACCATAACTGAGGCCAGTGAGGCCTGCCGTTCTTTGGATGTATTTGAGATTATTTTGTAACCTCTTGAATGAGCCGTCAACACACTCTTGGAGTCTTCTTAGAAGGTTGACCACTCCTAGGAAGGTTTGCCACTGTTCACAGTTTTCTCCATTTGTGGATGATGGCAGTGACTGTGGTGCGACTTGGAAATGGCTTTGTGACGTTTTGCAGATCGAGATTTTAAGTTACTTTGGATCCCTCTTTTTTTAGCTTCTTTTAGTTTTTCCACATAGTGCGATAGTTTTTTTTTATTTTTTTGTGCCTTCTTGAGAAACGATATCAAAATCTCGTACTTGTTTTACCTCGGGCGGTCTGCGTGGTACTAAAACCGGTTTGACGATACACAAATACATTTTCACGGCACCGTACGAACCCCAATTTCCGTGGCGACGTACCTTATGATCTGCAGGATGCTGCTGACCGTGGCTTCTTTTTCCGGCACGTGGAGACCGTCGGTGCCGGCGCGGCACAAGAAGTTGTGCTGGCCGCTGTAATCCGAGAGAAACTGCGCAAAAAGCGGAAGTCAGCCGAAAGCTTGACCCGGCAGGGATGTCGGTACCTCTAAGGAGTCCTGGGAGTTGTCTGCGGGCGTCTGGAAACGGATGATGCTGGCCGTGCCGTCTAACGCCTCGCTGAGCTCCTTCAGGAAGACCCCGCAGAAGGGCACCACCTTTGTTTGGAGAGACAACGTTTGCAGGGGTCAAATAAAGACGGTAAACAAAGATGGGGGATGGGGGTGGTTTTTGTCAACTGTGTTTCAGAAATCCAACCAAAACCATTTCATACCGTAAAGCCCCTGTCTGTGGATCGGAATCCACTTCTTAATCCAAAGGATTGAAAAGTGCTTGAACTTTGGGTGAAGTGCTTGCAAATGCTTGACATTGTGAATTGTGTTTTTTCTTAAATTGCAGATACTAAATGTTGTAGCGCTCATCTTCGTTGCACTGTTACGATGCACTATTCTCCATTGCAGTCTGTTTTTCCTAAGTGCTAAGTATTAACTATTATTTCTTTGACCTATTCATCCTTTTCAAAGTCTCTATATTTCATGTTTGACCCTGGAGTGCCACGTCTAATCTCATTGCATACAATGTTTCGCAACATTGATATCAACGACAATAATGACAGTTGCCATGTTTTTAAAAGAAGTCTGCTTAAAAATGCTGTGAAACTGACTTCTGGTGGCTTGGCTTTGCCATTACATTTCTTATTCCCTCATGATAAACTGCAGCTGGCATTATTTTGTATGACATTGTCCTATGAAGCGTCATCGGCATGTTACACCTAAAAATGGCACCATGAAATGTGAAGTAGTACGTATCGATTATAGACATTTATTATAGGCCGTGCAGAAAAATAAAGGTATTGTTTCCCAATGGTAAACTAACTAACCCTAACTTCCTGCAACTGAAAATATAAGCTACCTATGACATTTGACCAAACACCTATATATGAGAGATTTGTCTTAAAAACATATCTGATAATTATTTTTCTTCATAAATGGCATGCACAAGATTAAGAAAATAACTCAGTAAAATGCGTAATTCACACTGGTTTTCTTCTTTCATTGCAGGTTCGATTCCCGGCTCCTCTGTGTTATATGTCGAAGTGTCCTTGAGCAAGACACTGAATCCCTAATGCCCCCTATAAGCAGGTTGGCGCCTTGCATGGCTGACTCCCTATTGGTGTGTGTGTGTGTGTGTGTGTGTGTGTAAGTGTGAAGCACATTGTAAAGTGCCTTGGGGGTCTTCCTTGACTTGAAAAGCCCTATAGAAATGCAGAACATTTACCATTTTCATTGGTACTGGAGAAATTGGAAACTTGGCTTGTAAAGTCCTTAAAAAGGGTTAGAATATGGCTATGAAAGAAGTGTGAAAACCCCACCCACCCATCTCACAGCCTCTTCAAACTGCTACTATCAGTGAAAAGAGTGTCAGAGTCAGGAACCAGCAGGCTCAAGGACAGTTTCTGGTTGTCTCCTTTAGCCTAGTCCAATCTGTCCCCAGTGAGAATGTTTTTTGAGCAATGTATCCCTCAAGCTAAAATGGTTTGACACCCCTGTCTTAATAAATGTCATTTTTAGTCTGCTCACTTTGCATCCTGGGATATTGAGTGCTCGGGTGACCAGCTTCTTGTACTCTGAAGACGTCTCGTGCTGCGCCATGGCGTCTTTCAAGCTCCTCATGGTCTCGATGTCGGACTGGTCCATGAACTGCCACATCTTCAGCACCTTGCGGGACCTGATAGCGGACCCAAACGCAGAGTTGGAGAAAAGACGATACTACCGGCGAGACTTTCTCACGGGTGCCGCTTCCGACCTCAGCCCGGCCAGGAACTCCATGACGCCGTTGTAGTTGCCCGTGTTCCAGCAGCATTTGGCCACGTGGACCAGGTAGGAGAAGACGTCCCGTTTTTCTTCCATGGAGCTTGCCGTCAGCACCAGCCACGTGACCCATGAGCTCACCTGTGTGAAGCGAGTAGTACCGCAAACATGTTGATACCAAATCCGACACAAAAACAAATTCATTGCCAAATTCAAGTTTTTTTTTAAGGGATTTCAAATAGTAAATGAAATGCATTTATAGAGTTCTTAACCGGTCACTGAAGACCTTCAAAGCGCTTTACCATGCACTTCACACCCATTCGGAATTTGAAATCAACTCCTGAATTTTCCTATTTTCCCTGCAAATTCAAAGTTCGACGTACTCCCCCTTTATTTGGAGTGTCTAGTAAACGATTAACTCACCAATAATTATTGGCGATTCAAATACATCCATTTTTCGAAAATTTCAGCTGCTTTAAGCTCTAAACCGGAGGTCACCAACATGGACCAGTTCCTAAAATAGCTCAGCAAATATAAGTCATTGTGATTTTCTAGAAACTAAAAATATGTATACAACAGAAAGGAGTCATGGAAAGTCTTATACTGGTACTGCAGTATCAAAGTGAGGGTTGTGATCATGTTAGTTACCCTAGATGTGAAAATGACAAAAAAGGAAAGTGGTTGACTCAGTACTTCCGCACCCCAATCCAAGGATTTTGTTCTCGGTTTTCCATTGACATGTCCCAATGACCCTGTCGAAAAGGGAAACGCCAACGAAAAATGGTTCCGCGTCTTAACGAGGGTGATGCTCTCATGGCGCAGAGCCATTCTCGTGGTTTTTAATGTCATTTACTAGAGTAACAACAATTAGGTTTGTTGCCAAATGATTACTGCACTTGACTCTTGTTTATTCTTCCTCATTTCCCCGCAATGTGCAATTGACAAATATAGCTGGCTTGACGGAAAATATAAACTCGATTAGTGTAAACATAGGGCGGGAATATAATATTGGAAACATTTTCACTTACAACCCAAAAATGGTTACGCGTGTGAATGCGGGCGATGCTCTAGTGGTGCACAACTCTTCTAGTTTCCAACTGGCATCAAAACTATAAACATGATCAGTCCAGTCACATACATTCATAATTCTAACTCTTTTTAGAATCTAGTTGAATAGTGTGTGTAGTACTTCACAAACTCCCTGACAAGAAGGAAATTGGCTGCCCTAGACTGTGATCCAAGCAAAACAGCGACATCCGTTATGTCCACATAATTCATGTAGCTCTCATTTTCCGTTATCTATGGCTAAAAACAAACTTTTTGGGCCAACACCAGCCAAAAAGGGTTCATGGGCCTTTGAGGTCTGAAAAAGCAACAAAAACATGACCACAGTTGGGAGGGTTACTAGTTATCTGTTGAAAAATGTAATCAGTAATCCAAATACCACGATATTGCAGTAATGTAACTTGATTACATTCAACGACTTTTGGATTACTCAAATCCTGAAATATGCCAATGAAAGACAAAATATATGATAAGAATAAAATGATTTTGTTTAAGATGAATAAACAATGTAACAGTGAAAAGGAATTGAAGGAAACCAATAGGTAGTTGCTTAAAATCCTACAAAAAAGTGCTCAAATTTTAACTTTATTAAGCAAAAAAAACTTTCTCTCACATGGCAGAAAATATGCTCCATTTTGTTCACAATAAGAGGACACGGAGACATTCCTTTGTAGGTATGGATGCATGTTCCTCCGAAACCCATGAAATGGCATGTGGAGTACCACAAGGTTCAATCTTAGGCCCAGTACTTTTTAATCTGAATATGCTTCCCCTTAGTAATGTCATCTAGAGACACAAAGTCAACTTCCATTATTACGCTGATGACACCCCAGCTCTACGTTGGCGTATCCTATAGATACCCTTTTAGAGTTCAGATTTCAGAATTAATGGATGGCTGAAAACTTCCTACAGCTCAACCAGGACACAACAGATGTTTTACTCATGTCAAGTCAAGTCATTTTTATTTGTATAGCCCTTAATCACAAAGAGTCTCAAAGGGCTTCACAGGTTATTATACAGACTATTTTTTCAGACTATTATTACACCATCCCCTAATCTGGAACCAACATGAGGGCAAGGAAAAACTCAAAAAAGCTCGACATGAGGAAAATGAAGAAACCTTGAGAAGGGGCCGCACATGTTGGTCCTAAAAGTCAGAAAGATTAACTATTACCGAAACTACAAGATTTTAGACCTTTTAGATTATATTAGGGATTTTACGGTCTTGTGTGCTAAATGCTTTGAGTGGCATTTGTTTTTGCCTTGAAAGTGCTTAACAAATACATTGGATTTGATACAACAATTAACTGCAAAATATAAAGAGAAGATATTTAAATTTACTCCCTGAACGCATCCGGCGTTTCCCATTCCATATAAAGTCTGTGGCGGGCGCCAAAGTCTAATTACCCCTGACAGAGTCTCGAACTTGCGTTAGAAAAAAATAATATTTTCAAATACATGTGAATAAGAAGTTCGTCAAAATTAACCTTAAAATATCTAATTTAAAAAAAGGATCGCAATCGCCACGGTGTGCCCACTTGCACCCTTTTTTGTCCTTTTTTGTCACTTTTGGTTAATTTGGTTGATTAGACTCCTCATTAAATAAGAGATGGCGAACGCCAGGGTGTTTATTTGTGCTACGCATCTGTCAATCAATAACATCTTCGACCTTGAAAACAGCCAGGTTGTGTTAGACATAAAGGGACAGCGTGTGAAAAAAGCGCGAGACCCATTCAATGACATTGGCTCCAAGCGTTTTTTGAATTTGAAGCTGCGGTGCCTCCGAAATCTGCCTGCTGGCCTCAGACATAAAGGAACAGTGTGGCGATCACAAAAAGTCTTCTAAACCATATTGGCTCAAAGCGTTTTTCATTTCAGATTGCAGAACCGCCGAATACCGCCAGGTGGCTCCGTCCATAAAGGGACAACATGTGAGACCCATTCACTGATATTGGCTCTAAGGGTTTTTAATTTCAGCCTACAGAACTCTTGAGTATTTGTTTTTGAGACAAATCCTTCCCCGTACAAATGCAACAGAAAAATTATAGTGATGTAACTTATATTTTCAGTTGCAGAAGGTTCTTGTCTTTACAATTTACTAGCTGGAAACGCTTCATTAATTTGTTTGCATGGCCCATATTAAATGTCCATCATTGATATGTAATCCTTGCAATCATAAACATTTCATAGTGCCCTGAACAGGTATAGCATGCACATGTTGTTTTAGGCGCAACCCATAGGGGGCGGTCATGCTCCAAAGGACAATGCTGTAGAGTCTATTTGTAGTGTAGACTAATGCCAGCTGCTGTAAAAGTAAAAAGAAAATGCAATGGCAAAGCGAAACCACCAGAGAGCAGTGTTTTCTTCATTTACTGCGTGGGCTTATTGTGTCAGAGTGCCGAGAAACATGGCAACAATTTCAATCATTCACAAGCACTTCACTGACAATTCAATCCCTTTTCTAGCCCTGAAAACTAGATAAAAATCCAAGCATTCTCAAGGAAGAACTCGTTCGAATCCTGTAATACACATTGCATAGTGCCCTGTTTAGGTGTTGCATGCACCTGTCCTTTTCTTAGCCATACAAACTAAAACCAGCCGCCGTTAATCACAAGGGAAGAAAGTGATAACAAAGCAAAGCGACCAGAGAGCAGTGTCTGCATCATTTTGTAGAAGACTTGTGGAGAAACTCGGCAACAATCTCAGACCTTTACAAGCACTTCACCCAAAATTCAAACACTTTTCATTCCTCGAAAACACAACATCCAAATTCAGGACATTTCAAGGATTTCAAGCACCCGTTCAAACCCTGTATATGGCAGGTGTCAAATGATCGTGTTTGAACTGGTTCTTAGTGATATTTACGCCGGTAGACAGGGGTATCTACATTTTCCCATTGGGGCGCAAAATAATCCCACCAAAAAGGGCCACTATGACTAATTTTGGTAAACATTCATTAAAGCATTATTTTATGGACAAAGCAAGAGTAATGAAATACATAGTTTTAGAAGTCAAAATAGAACACGGAAAAGAAAAAAACATTTGCGTATTTCAAAATAAAAATGTGGTATCCAGAGACACCTCGCTACTTCGCGTTTCGGTTATCACTTGTTCACTGCTTGGCAGATTTGAATGGAATACATTGTATTGCAGCAGACAGCACACAGCAAATGCCATCGCGAGGGGCAGGTTAGGAAGGTCTACAAATTTGGCACGCGCTCTGCTGGTACAGTCAGTAAAACGTTTTTTTTAGCATCTCCTATTCTTTTTTTGATGAAACTATCATCTTTGAAAAATCATATTTGAGAAAATGTTGACTGCAGCACGGTGGCGCAGAGGATGACTACATCAAAGGTGAGCTACAGGTGGCCCTGGACCCTCATGCGGCCCTTTGGCGCTCCGTAGTGGCTCAATTGCGCTTTTTCAAAAACATTTGATAATGGGAAATGATATGGTTTCTGTAGGAGGGCAAACATGACACACACATTCTTAACGTTTCCCATAAAGACAGCTATTCATATATAGATCTATCATATATATCAGAGATAGAGAAATAGAGAGATAGATATATCATATAGATATAGTAAAATAGATATATCATATAGAGGTAGAGAGATATATATCATATAGATAGATATATCTATCTATATCTATAATATATCTATCAGAGATAGATAGATATAATCATAAAGATAGAGAGATAGATATATCATAGAGATAAAGAGATGGATATATCAGAGATAGAGGGATGGATATATCACAGAGAGATAGAAAGATAGATAAATCATAGAGATAGAAAGATAGATAAATCAGAGATAAAGAGATGGATATATCATAGAGATAAAGATATGGATATATCAGAGAGAGAGATGGATATATCATAGAGAGATAGATATATCATATAGATAGATATATCATAGAGAGATAGATATATCATATAGATAGATATATCATAGAGATAGATATAGATATGTACATATGATGAAGGGCTATACAAATAAATGTGACTTGACTTAAGGGTACTGAATAAATATTATAAATTAAAAAATGTGTGTTGGGTGGGTCCCTTCATTGTTTTTACCCGAGCTAACTATCAAGCTACATTTTAGCAGTTTGGGAACCAGAAATGCATACGAAAACGGGGTCCCCTTTGCGCTGATTGGTCTCTGGCCATTTCAATTCAGTGGGAGCCTTCAGACACGGGCGAGCGTCAGGCCAATTTCTGTCAGCGGCCGGCTCGCGTTACTCTCACCATCTCAACTTTTCGCGCCAACTGTGCGGCGGCATCCCTTCTGTCATTCCGTAGGATGAAATAGAGCGTGGGTGTCGAACGTACGGCCCGCGGGGCCAGGTCAGGTTTTCCGTTGGGCCCGCGACAAAATACCAGGAGAAGTATAAGAGAAAAAACAGCTGCAGTTTGAAATATGCACACTCGATGTTGACAAAGCCAGGGACTACCCGCAAAGCAACTGGAGCAGTACTACTTCCTCCCTGTGTTTTTTTTTGTTCTTTCTCTTTCTTTCTATTAATCTGTCTTTTCTTTATTTTGAGAGAGCTCTTTGACTTTTTCGCCCTCTCTTACCTCTTTCTGTCTCCCTTTCTGTCTCTAATGTTCTGCTCCTTTGTTCTCTCTTTCACTGTCTCTCTTCCATTTCTTTATCTCTTTTTTCCCTTTTGTCTCCTCTCTCTCTTGTTTTCTCTCCTTTGCTCTCTGTCCTCTTCCTCTCACTTTCTCTGTTCTCTCTTTTGTTCTTTCTTTCCGTTTGTTTTTCTGTTATGTCTCTGTCTCTTTCTCTATGTCTCTGTGTCCGTGTCTGTCCCCGTCTCCCCGTCCGTCTCTCTTCTCTCCTTGACTTGTTCCCCATTTCTTTCTCATTTTCCGTCTGTCTTTTTTTCCTCTTTATTATTATCCGTCTGTCTCCCTTTCTTGTTCTCCTTCTCTTGAATCTACTAGTCCGGCCCCCATCAGTGGTTTTTCTTACCATGTGCCCCCCTAGCTAAAACGACACCCCTGGGACATATCGTGAAAAGTAATACAAGGCGGGAGATCTCTTGTGAAAAGCGAGCCTCTCGCCACAGAGACGTGCGCTGATCCGCCATCGGCTTCTCCTTGATGCACGCGTTGCATAACCTTTGATGACACAGTGCTATCGCAAACCTGCTTTAGACACCCGAACCGTCGTCCCTCCCAAAAAGAAATATAGAACTATAAATATATAAATAATCTTACACGTGAATCTCCTCAGTGGTCAGAACGAATATCTGTACTTAAACATATTTGGGGACGCAATTACCCATGCCACCTCACAGGTAATTTCCAGAGACCTTTTTTTACTGGCGAGGCAAGATGGATCCCTACTCCTAGGGCAGGGGTGTCAAACTCATTTTAACCCGGGGGCCACACGATAGAACAAACATTCTGTCAGGGGCCGGACTAGTAGATTAAAGAGAAAGAAAAAGAGAGCTAAAGAAATAAGAGAAAGAGGGAGGGAAAAGGAGGCCGGGACAAAGAAAGAGAGAGGGAGAAACAAAAGAGATGAAAAGAGAAGTCGTGAGAGAGGGGAAAGGAAAGGGAGTGGAAGAAAGAAATCCAAAGAGAAATAGAAAGACAGAAGGAGAAAAAAGAGTAAAGAAAGCGTGAAGGGTAGGAAGAGAGAAAGAGAAAAGAGAGAAAAAGAAAAAAGATAGAGCAAAAGAAGTTAAAAAGACACAGAGAGAGAAAGAGACAAAGAGCAACAAGGGAAGAGAAATAGAGAGACACAGAGAGTGAAAGAGACGGAGACAGAGAGTGGAAGAAAGAAATACAAGTACAGTGTCTTTGTGAGAGGCACCTGGCTTTGGCAACATCAAGTTTACATATTTCAACATGCAACTTGTTTTTCTCTTGCGCTTCTCCGAGTGTTGTCTCTGAGATTTAATATCGCTTTTTGCAACCGGATGTTCCTCCCTAATTGTTTTGTGATCAATAAGATCAAACTCTCCTGAAGTACATGTCTTATGCCAAACTCTTCTTCGTGTGTCTCTGCCACACTATTTGCATCATAGCGCCACCGTGCTGCCTGGAGCAGCACAATGTCCGTTGAATCCATGTAAAACAAATGCTCATTAATAGAAGTCACCACTGGAATTGTGCATTTTTCAATGGTCGCCCAATCCCGAAATGAAAAGCGTCCGATGTCGGAGGCACGCTAGGTGACATCATCGCCTATCGGTCTGCCTCTGTTCCCTTGGTTTATCCACTCCTCCTCCGCCCGTGTTTATTCTAAGAGTCACTCGGCAGGCACGGCCAAAAAGCGTGCGCCTCCTTGCCTGTGTACCTGTGAAACTCACTTGCGGGTGAGGGATAACGTCTCACTTTATAGCAAAACGAAGTCACGTTGAGGAAAGTGGTACTGTGAATTTGCTGTATGATATCGACATAAACAGTCTTTCTCTTGTAACTTCTACACCTATCACTTAAACATACTGTTTTCTACGTGTTTGGGGTTGTGTAGTCCCACTTTACACGGATCACATATTTTACAGGTAGGTAGAAAATGGTGTTAAGGTACGGTGAAACCAAAATCTTTGGGTTTTTGGGTGCAAACATATCACTGATATTTACTGAAAGCAGTGGTTCTCAACTGGTCCGACTTCAGGAAACTCCATTCTTTGCAACCCAAATCACAAAACTATTTCCGGATTTAATGAATGAAAGAATTGTGCAGTTTAATCCCAATATAGAACATCCTATCCAGTTTTCTTTTGAATCACCATCTAAGCCAAACAACTTAAAATATTCATATTCCCAGCTCAATTAGCTGCATTTCAGGAGCTTCAGCCATTAACAGATTCAATGTAGCTTATCAGTAAGGTACTGAAACCCGAGTGCACTGAAGAAAATGAAGCAGTACTTATTTACGCATTATCTCTGACACTAACCTGAGTTTTGAGGAATTAAAGGGGGAACCGGGCATGCTTTTGCTCCCGTTTGGCTTCGGTTTTGACTGCTTTCATGTGCAAACGCCTTGCTGCACAAGAACTGAGATTTTTGTCATCAGTATGATAAAATCTTCATTTTAGAAAAGCCCATACAGGGAATGGCTAAGAATCGGATTATAAATTTGGCACATTCAGCCTTTCACCAAACAAAACTGTCAAAATATGATATTTTTTTTAAAAATGTCAAAAAAAAAAGTGTTTTTATTATAGTATGTTGGTTTGGTGCAACTCTTGTCCCCAGTGTCCATTTAAATAGCTGGGTACATGTTTCTTTACATTTTTATTAGATATGTATTATATGCATCTAAAGATGTATCAAATTTCATGAAAAAGGTTTTTTCTGGCATATAATTGAATTTAGTAGCTTAAAAAGGGACATGATTATTGACTTTGCTTTAATACTGAGCTGTTAAAAAACAATTTGATGAAAGGGTTTATTTATAGACCGAAAAGAAAAGATGTATATAACAGAGTGTGTTTATCTATAAATGCATATTGTCGCTGCTATTGTTATTTTTATGGGATGAGCAAAAAAACACCCAATCTATCATTTTAAAAGAAAATAGTGACACTCTCACGGCCAGAACGGAATCGGGACCCAAATGCGTAGCGTTAAGTTTATTGATAGAAAGAGCTGGACGCGGGAAGCAAGCCGCTCACGCAATCGGATCGTGATCTGTATACGGAAGTGGATCTTCCGGAAAGGGAGATGGCAGTGTCAAGGACGGAAAAACAGGTCGATCGCCGGGACAGAAGAGCAAAAACGTGGTCGGACGGCTGCAAAATTGGGACAGGCGGAAGTCACGGTCAACAATGCTTGCCTTGTAACAACAGAGCTTTGCTGACGGACTGACAACCGGAGAGTGACAGGACTGGACTTAAAAAGAGACAGGGAACCAATCAGATAGCCCGTCAAATGAGCGGGCACAGCTGATGCTAATCAGTAATCATGACAGATACATCTTTTTCAAAAGGCCTCCATGATCTTTTCCTTTCATATATTGCTGAAGTATTAGATTCGGGACTGTATCTATGGATACAAAAAAATGAACAATCATTTTTTTGGGTCCTCCGGCCCTTGGGCCAATTGTTTGGACACAATGTAGCCCGCCACTCCAAAGTTTCGCCCACCCCTGCTTTGAAATACCAAACCAATAGTATAGCTTCATCTAATAAGCTTAAAAAATAAACGCCTTTGTTTTCCTATTTTCAAAAACGTTTTTCCTGCCTACACCTTGTATCCAGTATCCTCGAGCTCCTAAATATCTCACCTCGTTGAAGCGGGCCACCAGGTCCTCCACCGCGTTATTGCGCCGCGCCGTCCGTGTGGACATATTGGGCGCCGACAACGAGGCCTTAAGGTCCGGGTGCCGCCTGATTGGACCGTCCGGACTGCCGAGGTCTCGTGTGAGGAAGCGCAGGTAGTCCAAGGGAAACACCTGCGTGGTGAGCCACCAGAAAAAGAAAAACAAGGCCAGAGGTAAATACATTTATCCAAATCGCTTCAGGGATCACCGGTTCACTGCTTCGCAGATTTTGAATCGAATTCCAAGTGACTGTCATTGATATCGACGCATCGCGCATTGTGTTCGGAGCGGACGGTACGTAGCAAATGCTATCACCGGGGAAGGTTGGGGAGAGGTCTGGTGTTGGGTGGGCGTGACTGTGATAGGCTAGGTAAGATCTTTAGCCCGAACCTAAATTCAACCCTCACACCTCCTACTGTGTCTTCATGAAGAAAATCTGAAATTCCGGGTTTGCTTCAGTCTCAGTCCCTCTAATAAAGTGAATTGGGCGGGCTGGACCTGGATCTGACATTAATATCCGTAAGCTGCGGAGGTCAATTGGCCTGGATATTTTAGGCCCGATCGACACAAAAGACTGTGACAGACAGCGTCTCGTTACATAGAAAAGAAAATCAATTAAATGGGAAGCCAAGGAAAAACAGAAGAGCTCCGTGAATTATTATTAGGTCTAGAAAGCAACTAATGCAGGGTCAGCAGAGAAGGCAATAGCAGAGCCACAAATTCGGTCTAGGCTATGTAGCAACTCTCTTGAGCCATCCTTGATGAGCTTGTATCACAACAATACAAGATTAATTACCAATAAAGAACTATAACTTGGAGCTACAACTTGTGGGATACCACTACATATGGGACCATTGTATATTAATCATCGCGGAGACCTGGTTCAACCCAAGGATACCTATTGCTAGCAAGCAGCTAGCCAGGCGCTCTTTTACTTACACTGAAAGGAAAATATGTTTTTATCTGGAGATCTATAGTTGTTATTCTGTTACAGTTTTATACTCGAGGTAGTTTGCCCCTCTCATCTTTGTGTCACTCAAGGCTAACACATCAACCTTCCTTTTAGTCATCCTCTTACTTCCACTTAGTCGCTTTACTTCCACATCCTCTCACATTTAGTGAGTCTAGAACTAGGGTTTGCGAGACCTTTCGGTCTACCGCTCCCAAAGTACGAAGTGGGAAGTACAAACGACTTTGCGGATTTGGACTTTTTGCCAGGGTTTCTGGTCCCCATGAACTGCATTAAGGTATTACCGCAGATAGATTTCAGAGCGTCTCACCCGCTGGTAGAGCTGCTGTTCCTGCTGGGTGAGGATGCAGGCGATCTCCTCAGGGAACTGCACCAGGTGCCGCAGCTCGGCCAGCTCCTTGCTGATGCCGCTCACGCCGGCGGGGAGGGCACCGCTGCCGCTGGTCATGCTGCTGGCCAACTGACGCTCTGCAGGGGGCGGTAGGGTACACAAGACAAAAAAATCTTATCGAGTTGTCTGGAAAAGCTAAGATGACGTGTCGATTTAGTAGGGTTTGGATATAAACAATGTACGTGGTACTGTTCCATCCGTTGTGCCTGACATGTCCGGCAGGGGGCAACTTTTAAAGAATAATACCCGATTGCCACCCCATCAACCATTCATCCATTATCTGCACCGCGTATCTTCAGTAGGGTCACGGGGGTGCTGGAGCCCATCCCAACTATCTTCGGGCAGTGGGCAGGGGACACCCTGAACTGGTTGCCGGCCAGTCGCAGGGCAATTCGCTCGCTCATTCACACCTTGGGACAATTTGGACCGGCCGATTAACCTGACATGCATGTTTTTGGAATGTGGGAGGAAACAGGAATCCCCGGAGGAAACCCATGCAAGCACAGGGAGAAAATGCAAACTACACACAGGAGGTTCGATCTCATGACCACAGAACTGTGCTGCCTCACCCCATACGTTTAAAGTCAAATTTCCTCAAAACTTCCAAACCTGTTCTCCAGAATAATAAATAATGGTTTCAGAAGCAAGCAAAGTTCCTTGGTAAAAATGTCGCAAAATACTGCAAATGACGATGCAGACGTACATACCTTCGGCTGAGACAGCACTGCGCGACACAGAGGGAAGGGAGAGCGTGCGCTGGTACATAACTCCACCCGCCCAATCAATTTGCCCCGGGTGCTTTTCTAGTATTTTCTGGTGTTTATGGTTTGTTCTGTGGGTTATCATCATGAAGTGTCTCAAAACTGAACAGCGTTGAATGAGCTTCCATATAAAGGATTCCTTAGCAATGTACAGCCACTACAGGGTCTGTTGTTGAGACACCTTGATTGTCAACTGTAGTTTAAACTTTTTTATATATACAATGACCGACTTCATAGCATTTTTGGCTTTGCATGTACCTCACTTATACTACAAGTGGAATGACAGAAGTTTGCAAGTGCTTCATTTGAACTCCTGAAAAGAGCTGTATTTTGCAGGCGAGCCATAGGTCCCTGACAACATGGATCACCTCTGCCGGTTTCTGTGTTTACATTTCAGTGGGGTCCAACAGTTGGCATACAAAGCATTCATCGGCAGGATGAACGCGGTATAACGGTTTAGTCCTCCGTGCTCGCACGTTCATTGTTTTTTGTTTTTTTCATTCATATTCACGAGCGGCGCTTTCTGGTAAAGCAGTAATGAGATGCGCATTAAATAGTGCGAAGGCCAAACAAATGACACGCACTGCCTTCTGGTTATTGTCAGCGCACCGGCGCACGCATCAAAATAGTGTTTGCGACAAAGGCGGATGCGCTCCAATGGCGTTCTCTCGCCATGGTCGCCACGGAAATAACAGCCATGATCGAGTGAGTTTGGAAAAAAGATTGATGGATGGAGTGACAAGGATAGCTTTTTAATAGCATTTTAAGGACTTTGAAAGCCAATTTTCAATTTCCCCAGCGAGAAACAAAAATCCGGTGTGAATCATGTATTTTGCAGAGCCACGTATATATATGACATTTACATACCCAATTTTTATTCTTGTGCGTACATTTATTACGACGTATGAATGAATGAAAACTTTATTTCGAACATTAACCTAAAAACAGGACAAAAACAATAACTCAACATCAAAATCAAGTTACATGACATGTTCGAAAATGGGTAGTAAGAAGCAGATGCTTATATTCCCTACCCCTTCATCTTCCCTATTAAATACACCAATGATGATAACAACAATAGTAATAATATGAATAATAGCAGTTATGATATGATAATAGTAACAACACAAAGTTAACTAGACGCACTATTCCCAATCTCTCGTATCACCCATTTTCTTCATCTGTATTCCGCCAGTAATGTTTTCTTGTATTTAGATTTGAACAAATGAATAGTTGGACATTGTTTGATTTCGTCTTGTAAATTGTTTCAAAGTTTGACTCCACACACAGACACACACATACTTTTCCTGGCGGTTCTCACCTTTGGGATTATGAATTTACGACAGCCACTTAAATTATAATTTCCCTCTTTCCGAATGAATCATTTCTGGATGTTTTCTGGCACTATGTTTTTGTTGACCTTAAATAGCAGTTGTGCAGTGAAAAATTTGACTAAATTATCTAATTTTAATCATTTGGACTGCAGGAATAAAATATGAGTGTGATCTCGATATCCTACGCAGTGTATGGTTCTAATTGCACGTTTTTGGAGGATAAAAGGGGGCTGTAGTGAACTTTTGTATTGATTGCCCCAGACTTCTGCACAATATCATAAGTAGGGCAGAACTAGAGAACAATATCATAAATACAATGCATTCTAGTTTAAAAGGAATTTGGGTTTATTGATTATTGAAATGCTTTTAGATGCTTTAGTTTGTATGTGTCTGGTGTGTGTGTTCCAGCTTAATTTATTGTCTATTATGACCCCTAAAAATATTATACTGGGTGCCCTTTGTTCTTATTATGAACAAAAAGTAACTCTCAGCTTGAAAAAGGTTAAAGATCCTTGCAGTAGTGACATGAAATCCTAAATAAATCGCTGTCCATTTTTAGCGACAGGCAAATAGTCATCTCAAGTCAATCCCTGTAAACCAAGAACTGGCTAATTAGCAACAGTAGAACAGTTAATAGAACAAATTTGTCCATTTTGTAAAGTTCATTTAGTGGTCAACTGCGAAGTCTTCAACTTGAGTCCTTAAATTTTCTCAACAGTTTGAAGTCGAACCGTTTTTAACAACTCTCGTTTAACGTTTTGACTGATGTTTTTGTTTCGGACTGCATGCGTTTAACCCCTTTATTACCATGGGGGCGCCGGCGCCCCCGTTTAACGAGCCCTATTTGAAGTCCCATTTCTTTGTGACGGTTATGTTTAAAAAAAAATCCAATCAAAGTCATTCTCCAAAACACCCACTAGTTAGCAACAACTTTCTCACAGGAACGCACATGCGGCAACGGATTAATCACAGGCAAGAAATGACATCATACTAAGTAATGCATTTTTAAATCTTTTCTGTTATCAGTAACCAGTAAAAAAACATTAGAATCCTTTGAACAATACTTTATTAGTTTTGATTGTCAAAGGGGCAATTAATTGGAATACTAATTGGTCATGTATGATGCGGGTCAGCTAAACACGAGGGAAGAAGAGAGGCAATGGCAAAGCCAAGTGACCACAGAGCAGTGTCAGCGTCATTTTTAAGCAGACTTGTTGAGAAACATGGCAATAATTTCAAGCATTTACAAGCACTTGACAATCCTTGAAAACACAATACAGTGGAACCTCGGTTTTCGAACGCCTCACGGTTCGAACAAATCGGTGTCCGACCAAAAATGTCAAGAAATTCTTGCTTTGCTGTTCGGTCAAAAAATCGGAGTTCGAACGCCGGTAATGCGTGAATGCGTACGCTAGGGTGCGATGCTGAGCGGCGTACGAGTGTTTCAGCCCCTAATTTTGCCTGCGAAGAAAGTCAGTGCAAGTAGCAAAGTTGCTACAGGTGAAAAAGGAAAAGTAGTGCGTACAACTATTGCATTTAAGAAAGAAATAATAGCCAAATATGAAGGAGGTGTGCGAGCGCCTTCTGCTGACCACCACAAAGGTAAAAAATCCTATTCATAAGATTACCATAACGTGAACGTACGATTAGCCTGGGTAAGCTTTAAGTTTACGTTAAACATTCAGGGTGTTGGAACGGAGCCCAACATTCAGGGTGTTGGAACGGAGCCCCCTTTCCAATGAACCGCTCACCACTTATTGTGGAGACCCAGGTGCTAAATGACTTGTAAACGACCTGATTTTTTTATTTTTACACGTTCATGTTAGCGTAATCTTTCGTACGCAAGATTACGAAAACGCGGACGTACGATTAGCCTGGGTTAGCTTTATGTTACGTTAAACATTCAAGGTAAACATTCAGGGTGTTGGAACGGATTAAAACGATTTGCATTATTTTTAATGGGAAAAATGATTTCGGTGATTGAACAAATCGGTTTTCGAACAGGGTTCTGGAACGGATTATGGTCGAGAACCGAGGTTCCACTGTATTAAAATTCAAGTTTTTTAAGGATTTCAAGCAACCGTACGAACCCTAATGCATTGACCTACGTTATATGCCTTTGTTTCATTTATCGGCGAGTCTTTTTGATTTGGAAAACAGAGGCCGCCTCAAAGGAGAGATATGAATTTCATGACCATTCATTCCGTGATTTATTCCTTCCTTGCCACTGGCGGACAATAAACATCCTCGGCCGAGACGGCCGAAAGGATAAAACACACTGATGTGTTATTTGTTCAAGACGTGGCTAATGAATAAAAAGCAAGTATTTACCGGAAAGGGGATCCTTGACCTCTCTGATGAGGACGGGCTGATGTTTATGCATCGAAAGATCCCATTCGCTAACGTGCAAAAAACGACAAGTCGGTATTCGTCAGCAGACATTTTGATTGAGAATATTTCAAATTTAGTTGCACTGATGTGAGTTACGTGTGCTTTTCTGCAATAGGGACTCCCGCAACGATGCTTTTTCTTCACAGGTACATATTGAACTACCATTATGTATAATCGCAAAACTTGATAGTTACACAAACACCAGAACGAGGTTTGGTGGATAAAAGTGCAAAAATATGGCATAAGAGAGGTTTGGTGTTTAATAGTTCAGGTTTATTTAAGTACACATTGTAAATTTCTCCTTGAAGGGACTACTAAAACTGTTATTTAAAGTTTATCATATGATTAAACAAATAGGGATTGTTTGTCGGATTTTCTAGATTTGTTTAGCATTAAAATATTTAGTAATTAGAAAGATATTTACAGGCATTGGCAGTACCAAAAAGTTCCTGGACACCAACTCTGAAAAGTTGCCTGCCCCATTTTTCACAACTTGAAACACAATAAGACAACTCATCGCAAAAAAAAAAAAAAAATGTTGGAAAGTATTAAGGATTGATAATCAGAATATATAACAGAACAACACTTTCAAATTAATTATAAATCTACTTATAACATTCATTGTATATTTATATGACATGGCTATTTTCCATCTGCCATCAGTATGTACCCGTATTCACTCATCCTTATTCATGCAATGTTTGCTATAAGCCACGTGAACTCCTCTTTCCACGATGCCTTTAATGTACGTTTACGTTTTGGAGCGTCATTAATTGTGTTAGCTTCTTTTGAATCTTTCTTCTGGGGCTGAGGTTTTGGCTTGATTCCTCACCACTCCTCCATTTTTCTTGTTGCCCTGTGCGTCTACTTAAGAAAATGATATGCAAATGCACGACCTTATAACGCTCTGGAGAGTCCAGAAGCACAAAGTTATCCGATGCAGGCTTCCGATTGGCTGCAGAGTATGCAACTTGCTAGACCAGGGGTCGGGAACCTTTTTAACTCAAAGAGCCATAAAAGCAAAATATATCAATTTTATTTTGGGAAAGAGCCACACCATATATTATGAGACAAATTTACTAAATTGCTAAACTCGCGCCCCAGACAAAAGCTTAGTCTTCAGCACATTTATTTTTGATGATTTGATAAAAATTATGAAAAGAGAATAATGCCAGAGCCCGTGTCCCAAAATCAACAAACATACCACTTTAAACTTGTCTCTTTCTTGCAATTACTCAAGATCGGTTAAACTCATTTTGACCCTTTTTTCATACATATTGGTTTCAAAACCAGATGTAAGCAGTTATTTTGTAAAAACGTCACAACATTCTGCAAACAGGGAGCCTGATGTTCTTATCTATGGCGCAGACGGCGTAGGGCGAGAGATGGGAGTGCTTGGAATTTTTGCATAGCTCCACCCATCCCTCCCACTCACCCAATCAAAAAACTTTAAGTTCTCTTCTGGTGTTTTGGCGGATTTACAGTTTGTTCTGTGGATTCATCATAAGGTATCTGAACACTGAAGACAGATAATATAGTGATGTTTTATATAACGGATTATTTAGCGTTGTACAGCCAGAACGAGTTGTTTTTTTTTTTTTTGTGACACCTTGACTGTAAATTGTAGTGAAAAACGTGCCCTATATATACTGCAAAGTACTGCCACATTGTTAGCTTTGGTTTGGCTCTGCGTGTATCTGAACAGGATTAGTAGCTCATGTTTTGGACGAGATGGAGAAAATTTGCATGCAATCAAATTTGTTTCTGAGCCACAGGTACTCATAGAAAGAGCCATATATGGCTCGCGAGCCATAGGTTCCCGACCCCTGTGCTAGACGAACCAAAATTCCGAAATTTACAATTTCGAAATCGGAATAAAGCAAACGTTTGTAACAAGCTATCATTCCATCCAGTTTAAAAATATTTATTTATTTTGTTGGCCACCCGGACAGAGACGTTTTGTAAGATGTACGCCCGACATAAAAGATGCACGCCCCGAGCGTCCGGGCAGACATTATTTCAGACACTGGCATTGACAAAAAAATCTTAACGTTTCGATCCTATTACAAAAACTTGAAATGCGTGCCGATTTACCACATGAATCTGCTGCTAAATGTTATTGCACTATTGTTACAATTTTGGCCGGTCTCCAATAACTACTTTGTAAATTGTTTTGCCTTATATATCCTGCCATTATCAAGTGTTCATCCTGGAGTGCCATGTCTCATTTCATTGCAAAAAATGTTCACGTTTTTAATCACTGACAATAAAAGCAATTTTAATTCTAATTCTAATCTCATCTAAATTTCCACTAGGAAGACTTCAAAGAGAAAAATTTGGCCCATTCCATCATCTGATCCATCCCAATCAGTCTGCTCTCATAGTCCCACTGTCATATATCTTTTTCAATCTGCTGTCATATATCTTTTTCAATCTGCTAGTTTTTGTAACGTAATGCTTGTTGTTTTCCTCCAGTACAGTCAGTGGAAGTGAATTTCCCTAAGGCAGAGGTCGCCATCCTTATTCAAGCTGAGAGCTACTTTTTGTTGTTAGCGCCAAGGGCACCCAGTTTTATCTGGTTTGCCATTCTGACGATTTCAGGTCAAATTAATTGTGTAGAAACGTACCTTTTCTAATTTTGAACTGAATTTATTGTCATTGATAACTGTAAAGTAGGCTTAAACATATTTGCTCAAGGTGTGTATTTCTAATCAGGTGATGTTCCTTTTGGCCGTCTCTTAGTCCTCCTGTCTTTGTTTAAAGGTTTCTGTACTTTTCCATGGGGGTGGTCTTTTGTCTCTGTTTAAACATACTAGAACTTTTCCTATGTCTTGTGGTTTCAATGAAACACAGAGGCAGACGGGGGGTGACCCAGAGTGACTGAGTGGTGGACAAGCTAGTTGCTTGTCCTCCCGCTACTCTCCCTGCTGCAGCTGGTTCAAAACTTAAGTCTTTACCTGATTTTTTTCTACCGTTAGCCAATTTATAGCTGTCCCACACAACAGTGGTCTGCTTCTTAGACCCCACAATAACAACGCAGTAAACATTGTATGCAACAAGATTACACATGGCGCTCCAGGGTAAACATAATAAAGACTTTAAAGAGAAAAAAAAATAAGACTACCAGGATAAAAGGCAGAATTTTGTTATTACCAGGTAAATTATGGGAAGTAGGAGTGAATAGACTCAGTCAACCCCTAAAAAATAATTTCACTACAATATCACAATGACCCATCACTGGTGAGCTATTTTCAGAACAGGTCCGCGGGCACCTCATCTGCCCTTAGGGTGGCACGTCAGAGACCCCTACCCTAAGGGGACCGATACATTAAAACAAATCAAATTCCATTCAAAGAAAAAAATGCCATTTGCTCAGTATCAACTAACAACATACTCATGCTCAAGTGCTGTTAAGGGACCACTGTTTGGGGGGGATCAATAAATCAACACACGAAAAAACTTTTAGAGTCTTAATGGCCGAGTGCTTTATAACTTATTGATACCATGCAAAAAGCCATTAAACACACACACACAAAAAAAATAATCTCCATTATTCTTCCAGCTATTATAAAATGTCCTCATAGAGCAAAATTTGCATTCCCCAGAACACGTCAGCGAGACCCCCGGACTCCGGTACTGAGAACTGTCTTTTTATAACCCCAAGTTCCTCGCTCCACTTGAAAGAAATACAGTCCCTCGAAAAACTCTCTACACCTTGTAAAACGGAGCTATAAGAGGAATGGTCTGCATACCCGGCGAATTCAATGCTGACACATTTACCCGAGGAGAAAAATCACACCCGCATTGATAAAAACACACGCCATTTCTCCCGCCGTCGTGTATATTTTCATCGGCGCCGTCCGGAGATGCCGAGCACGTTCCGGCATCTTTGAAGCCGTCATAAAAGCGCAACCTCGCTAGTGTGGGTCAACGTGACACGACACTCTGTCACGTCTACTGCTGCTGTCAGTAGGGCAAAACGTGCATGGCAACACTGGCAAAACACAAAAGTCTTCAATGTTTATAGATGATTTACGTCTTTGCCCCCAAAATGTTGGCAAAAATGATACAGTATTATTACTAGGGATCAATGTTTCCTGTAATTTTCCTTACGGGTCTGAGCGTTCACACAAAGTCGGTGAGCAACGCTTGAAAGAACAGTGAGCAACCATAATCCCAAGTGTGGCAAGATAATTAATTATCGAACATGTCCAAAACTTGACATCAAGTGACATTTTGCTGAGTTTCCGGCAATGCAAAATTATATTTCTCTTTTGAATGAATTGACTCATGTACTATTGCCTACAAACGTCGTTTGTTCTTACAATTTTTTCACAAGATATCCATTTCTTTTTATTTCCTGATATCTTTTGTCGCATAATTTTAACATTTTTGGGGGCTTATTGAGTCGGTTGCAAGATACAGAACTGTACTTAATCACATTTTTGAGTGGAAGTACAATATTGGCAACCAGATTGACTTGGTATAATTGGAAATTATTTGAATGCAACACAAACTTTTTCTTCTTTTTTCCGTGTTTTTTTTATTTATTATTTTTTTAACTTTTTTTAAATTCTTTTAAAAAAATCTCATTGTGTTTATTTTTTCCGAGCTATTACTTTTTGTTTTTTTTCTCTATTTACTTTTTTCCTACATTTATTTCTTTTCTTTTTTTCTGGCTTTTTTCTCAATTTTCCCTTCTTTTTTTCTCTTCCTTTTGTTTTTTTTTTCTCAGCTTTTCCCTACTTTTTCATTTTGTTCCCCCCTTCTTTTAAGTCATTTTGTGCATAGTTTTACATAATATTTGGTCATGTTGGGATGAAAGAAGCAAAAACAACCTGAAGAGCCGTTTAGGACCCGAAAGAGTTCCTTTTAGTGAGCCGAGCCGAAGAAGCCGGTTCTCGACCAACTCTACTAACTTTACTCAACTTCATTTTACTCTGACTCGACTTCAAAATACCGCATTTAGGACACAACGTCAGGGGAACCCGTGTATTTTTACCTTCATGCACTGTCACTTTGACTTAAGTCGCTTCTTAATTAGTAATTTTGAGCCCTCATTTTTGTGCGCCGGCTAGATTTTCTCGTGCGCAGAGAATGTGCGAGCAGTGCGCAGCTTAGAGGGAACACTGCTAGGGATACACATTAATTATGGGCATTTATTATGGCAAATGCAAAAAATAAAGTTGTGTTTTCCTGTGGTAAATAAACCTACATGGGGGGGAGAGTTGTCCCAAAAACAAATATATTATCAGTATTGTTATAAGAAATTATAACAAAAGATTTGGCGGAGGTAAGGATCAAGCCTCTGGGAAATATTTCAGGGTGGAAAATCAACAATAGTCAAGTCCTGTTTAAGATTATCGAGTGACAGATCACTAAATCGGGAAAAATTCCCTGGACAGCCACCATGTCGCGCATCTATAGATTTCAACCCTTCAACACTGTCTTTAGAAATTTCTTCCCGTATGCATTGAATCTTCTTATGAAAGAAGACATGGACTGAATGGGTAGAACTATCTGGGATAATCTGTTGCCTAGTTAGCGATGCTACAGTGTCGAAAAGGATTTTGGGGTTATTCTTTTGTGCCGCAATCACCTTCGAAAAATAGGCTGATTTTGCAGAGGCAAGGGCTGCTTTATACTTTAACAAGTTGTCACACCAGGTTTGACGGAAAACCTCAAGTTTGGCAGCGCGCCATTTTCTTTCAATTGATGGCAGGAGTGGCTTTAATCGGATATGTGTCCACACATTGAGGGAGCCCCCACTTAGTACAGGGGTGGCCAGCCCGGTCCTCAAGAGTCACATGTCCTGCATGTTTATCGAGTTTCTCTGCTTCAATGCAGGCATTTCCAATCACTAAGATTGCTATCAAGCTCCCACACAGCTTGCTTACAAGCTGATAATTTGTATCACCTGAGTAGAACAAGAGAGACCTCAAAAACATGCAGAACATGGGGGCTCTTGGGGACCGGGTTGGCCACCCCTGTCCTAGTATGTCCTGTGCGCCCGTATAGCTTAAGAACTAAATTTTCTGTAGTCTTTCAAAATTGAGTAAAAATGGAAAAAAAAAATCGGCTGACACTATTCCCATTTAAGAGAAATACCTGGCATCGAGTGAGTTCATCCAGAAATGGAAAATGTTTCCAAGGAAAGGTTCAGAGCCTACGCATGTGCAACACAGTTCTGAGGTCATGAGATCAAACCTCCTGTGTGTAGTTTGCATGTTCTCCCCGTGCTTGCGTGGGTTTCCTCCCGCATCCCCAAAACATGCATATCAGGTTAATTGGCCGGTCCGAATTGTCCCTAGGTATGAATGGGCGAGTGAGTAGTCTGTCTCAGTTCAGGGTGTCCACTTCCCAAAGATAGCTGGGATGGGCTCCAGTCCCCCCGTGACCCTACTGAGGATAAGCGGTGCTGATAATGGATGGATGGATGATTACATTACTCTCATTTGAGCAATAATCAGTGAATCATTATGATCGTTCCTCTTCTTAAAGGGGCTGTCCAGAATTTGAAACTTTGTTACTCTCTCTGTCATCATTCTCCTGATGTACCATCATGATCACAGCCTCAGTCAGTTCACTCCTCAAGTATGTAAAATTTGTAGACATGCTCTAATAAACTACTTTTTTTATCTTTTAGGGGTTTGGGTTGGCATTTAGCCTGTATTCCAACAGCCCTTTTGCCATTCTCATGCTACACAGACAAAAAACCGCGGGGACGAACATGAACTCACTCTGCACCGCTTCCTCCCCCCTGCTCCCTAATGTGTTGCGCGTTGCTATAAGTAATATAAAAGCAAATTACGAAGGCTTTTTGAAGTAGGCATTGTTAACACATAAGTGACAAAATATTCTACTTTTAACGACACTTTATACATGGCACCCCACTTTACTTCACATTTGGAGGGCCTAGATTGTGAACAAATGGATAAAATATAATCTTCAAAGAAATTGCAAGTAAAATTGTATAAAAGAAAAACATTTTATAATATTATTGCCTGTAGTTCGTCTCAAGGAACATTTTCGTTTGTTAAGTGCCGAGTTGCAACTAGTGATTACTCCGTTACTGTTGCTGCTAATAGTGATTGCACAAAACTGAAAATATATACCTTTGTGACTGATTCTGGATTTTTTGGTGCTGCTAAAATTTATTACATGTTTGTTACAAAGCACTATTAAATTCACAACATTGCACAATTATTACAACTGAAGCCGTTCACTAAGCACTACGCTGTAAATATTTTTTCTGCCTTTTATCGTGATAATCTCTTATCCTTTTTTACTCTCTTTAAAGTCTTCAGTACATGTTTACCCTGGAGTGCCATGTCTAATCTTGTTGCATACGGTGTTGTTATCAATGACAATAAATTCCATCCTGAATTAGAAAAGTTATATTTCTACACAAGTAATGTGACCCGAAATTGGCAGTACGGCAAACCAGATTGAGCCTTGCTATACTCCGCCAACGATAACTAATAATAACAGGAAATATTTGGGGGAGCCATCAACTTACACGAAAGAAATTCACTTTCAATGGGGTTGCAGTTCTTGAATAAACAGTTACCTTCAAGCAGTTTCTTTTAAAAAACCTTTCCTGTACAAAACATTTGACATTAAAAATATGTCACTGTCACGGTTGCCATGGCGCCCAATTGGCCCCGCCCATGGGCGCCAGCTGCAGCTTGTTGACAGATTGGCTCCCTGTCAGTATTTAAACTCTGTCCTGTCAGTCCCCTTTTGACAGTCCGTCTGCGAATCTCTGTTTTGACACGGCAAGTCCTTTTTTCGCCTGTTCTGTTTTTTTGCTCCTGTTTGTCTCACGCTACGATCTGTTTTGATCTCGACCACGTGTGCTCTCCCGTCCTGATCTCGACCACGTCTGTTCTCCCGTGCCAATAACGACCCGTTTTTGATCTCGACCGCGCCTACTCTCCTCTCCAGGCTTTCGACTCGTTTCTGATCCCGACCACCTTGGAATAACTGCTGCTCGCGGTTTTCTTTTATCCAAGGATGAAAATGGTGAAAGTAAGAAACGGACTGTTTCAAATGCATTCCAAAAGGCAACTCAAAGAAGATGTGTTAGGCAAGTGTGAGAATTTTACATGCACACGCAACAAAAAGAGTGCAATGATGATTTCAGACAGAATATGGACAGCACATTTAAAGTTTAAAAAAAGGAAAATGTTTTTTGTTTTTTTTTAACACTATCTACGTTGGCAAAATAAATTCCTGCTGACTGGAAAGTTACACCAGGTTCCATTAATCACAAAAAGCCAAACTTGTCATGATTACCAATGTGATGCACCTGCCTCGGACTCTGATTGGCTCCCTGTCACTATTTAAACCCACTCCTTTATGTCACCTGTTGTCGGTCTGTCTGCGAAACTCAGTTTACTCTAGGCAAGCTTTTTTGACCCTGACTCCCACCTGTTTTTGCTCCTGTCTGTTTCCCGGCTTCGACCATTTTTTTTTTATCCTGTCCACGTCTACACTCCTCTCCTGTCTTTCGACTCGTTTCCGACTCCAACCTTGTTTTTACTCTCCTGTCTCGGCTACTGACCCGTTTTTTCCGTTCCCGACACCGCCATCTCTCGCCACGGAAGTCCCACTTCCGCGTTCGGAGCGACCTGCTTCCCGCATCCAGCAAAACTCCAGATCGTGGGCGCAACCCTTTCCCTTTCTTCTAATAAAACTTGTGAGAAACGTTACGCGAGCGGGTGCTCTTTCCGTTGTGGTCTTGACAGTCACAGCAAACTTAATACCCAGATTAATAATGAACTATCGGATTCCATTTTAGTTCTCTCATCAATATAAAAACCTGCGGCAATATAGGCCGACAAATCCGCCGAATCTTCACGAAGCCCCAGATTTGACACGTTAGTCTCGACACGTGCCCGGAAAGGCGCCCGGGAGCGACTGGACTTACTGAACAGCTTGAGGTCGGTTCTATTTGAGTGCTTCATGGCCGCCCGACGCTTCAGTGGCGAGGTGCCCCGGACGCGCTCTCGGGCTACCGGCGCTTCTCTTTACCCTGCAGCTGCTCTCCCGCTCTCATCTCCTCTTGTGCATTGCTGCCTCTCTCCCTTATTCCCTCTCTCTGCCTCTCTCTCTCTCTCTCTCGCCCCTTCCCATCGACGATAAACACTCTTAACATGTCGGTTCCCTCGACTGCGTTCACTCCCTCTATCGCTTTCCATCTTGCTCCCCCGGGCAACGTGCATAGTTCACAGCCATGTGCTAGAGTTCTACCAAGCAGACAACCAACAACACAACCATGGGACTGAGTGTCAGCTCGGGCACTTAAAGCTTAGGCAGCAGGAGACTCACTACAATGTGATATGGGTAGCTTGATAACGAATATTTTCAAAATAATACATGAAAACCTTCCAAACGATAATAAAATACTCTTATTTTGTTGCTGCAAAAGTCAGTCGCACTATTCCTCCTACGTAATGTGTTCCGCATGGGACAGCTTTGCGAAAAGTAAAACGAACGTCAAGATAAAAGCTGAAGAAAAAACGCATATGAGTCCTTTGAATAAATTCAAGCTCTTTTTAAGGACTTTCAAAGCCAATATTCCAATGTTTCCAGTATTAACAGAAGAAGTCCGGTGTGAAGCATTTTTCAGAGCCACAAATATATCTGTGGCTTCCGTATGAGATTTTTAACTTGGGATGTGAATTTATCAAGAGGCATGAATTTTACACTTTTGAGTAAAATATAAGCAGTGTCTGAGATAACGCCTGCCCGGACGCCCGGGGCCTACAACTTACAAAACGTCTCCGCCCAGTGGCCGAAAACTTTCTCAAGAAAAAAAAAACCGAAAGTTTTTTTTCAAAACAGACCTTTGCTTTATTCTGATTTCAAAATCTTTGTTCGGATTTGAAATTTCGGTTCGTTTGGCAATTTGCATACTCGGCAGCCAATCAGAAGCCTGCATCGAATAACTTCGTGCTTCCGGACTTTCCCGAGTGTTATAAGGTCGCACATTTGCATATCATTTTCCAAAGTAGACGCACAGAGAACACAAGAAAAATGGAGAAGTGGTTCGGAATCAAGCCAAAACCTCAGCCCCAGAGTAAAGATTCAAAAGAAGCTAACAAAATTGATGACGCTACAAAACTTAAATGTACATTAAAAGCATCGTGGAAAGAGGAGTTCACGTGGCTTGTGGCAGACGACGCAACACAAACATTTCATGAATAAAGATGAGTAAATACAGGGACATACTGATGGCAGATGGAAAACAGCCATGTCATATACATGCAATGAATGTTATAAGTAAATTTATAATAAACTTAATTTTAAAGTTTTGTTCTGTAATATATTCTAATTGTCAATCCTTAATACTTTACAACAATAGGTTTTTAACGATTAGTCGTCTTACTTTCAAGTTGTGGAAAATGGGTCAGGTAACTTTATGGCTGGGCAGGCAACTTTTCAGAGTTGACTGCCCTGGCGTCCGCTAACTTTTTCGCATGAGTTTCAGACACTGATATAAGCTAGGATTATTCACCACTGAAAATACACAACCTTAATTATTTGCACGGGCTACAATAAATGTCCATATTTGATGCGTTATCCTCGCAATAATACACACGTTTGCCCTGTTAAGGTGTAGCATCCACATGTCCACCTGAGCGCACACCGTAGGGGGCAAAGACTCTTTATAAGACAATGCCGTACAAACTAATGCCAGGTGCAGGATATCACGTGGGAAGAAGCAATGTGATGGCAAAACAAAGCCAGCAGAAATCAGTGTCATTAGTATTTTAAGCAGACTTGTAGAAACAGGTTGAGGAACCAGGCAACAATTTCAAGCATTTACATGCACTCCTTCCCAAATTTAAGCACTTTTCACACCTTGAAAACATTAAAGTTCAAGCATTTTCAAGGATTTCAAGCACCATGCTAGTTGGGAAATGTCAACACATGCTTATCTATCCATCTACCTTGGTCATATCCCTCAAGAGGGGTGACCCACAGCAAGACAAACACATACAATAACAAAAAAATTAAAGGGAAGAAAATAACAAAAAACACACACATTTTTGGACCATGGCCAACCCAAATGCCCAAACACCCAAACAAGTTAGGCACCTCAGCACCTAAGTGTGTCATGCTTTCGTCCCTCCAGATGAAGCGGGACATGAGAAAGCGGCCATCTCACTCGGGTCAGGGTGACACAACACTCTTCTGTTCAACAGCAGGGCCCGACAGCTTTCGCTGGTTTACCCCCGCCGCATCATAGAACGCCTCCACAATCCCACTTTCCTTTCACAACACCTCTCCACTCCTTCCTATCACCAACAAGAACTCTAGCTTCCCTTATATTTAGACCTCTTTACTGCAGTTCATTCATAACACCATCCATCCACGTCAATCGCGGCCTTCCTCTTGGTCCCCTTCCATTGACTCCTGCTCTGTAGATCCTCTTCAACATTCGCTCCTCATCCATCCTCCCCATGTGTCCAAACCAACCAAGCACTCTCTTATCCACACGCTTGCTCAGTTCCACTACTACTCCAGTTCCGTCTCTCACAATTTCATTTTTCAATACATACTTAAGAGAAACATATTTCTACCCTTACCTCAAACAACGCACTTCATCTTTAAGTCAAACACCTCCACACACTTGGAATAACTGCTGCTCGTAATGACATATCCTTTGGAGTCAAGCTACGATTGATGAATACTATCGACTCCTACTGTATTTTCTTTTTGTAGTACTTTGAAGGACAAATAACTCTTCAAAATCGTATTTCTTTATATTCAACAGATTATAAAACTTCTCTCCGGTGGTTGTGAAGAATGTGAGGGTCATAAATCTTAATAACATTTTGCAGCTATATTACAATTATAGAGCCGATCACCCTTTGCCTCAAGAACATTTGTAAAACCTTTGTGTATTTCGACTCCCCGCATCTTCGCCTTTCAGTGGTTTTGAAAATTCAACCGAACGGGAGCAATACCGAGCTGGCTGGGGATTGCAGGCTGACCGACTTCCTTTTCAGCGGAGCGCTAAATTGTGTTACCAAGGAAATGAGACTTCAACTGCTCCCATTTAGAATTTTGCATGCTGAAATCTGGGTGCCCTTCATTCAGCCTTCTGTGATACTTGTTTGTCATTTTTTAGGATCTAGAGAAAATCTGAGATTTTTTGGGGGTCAACTCATTCGAGTACAGACGTTTCTCTCAAGTGGGAAGAGCCAGTTCCATCCCATTTTTTCCATTTTATTTCCTTTTTGAAGGCCTACAGAAAATGTAGTTCCATAGCTCTATATGGGCGTAGCACATGTCATAAGAAACCATTTCATTAAAACAAAAGCATGTTTCTAATCCTTACCATTGTTTGGTAAAAAAAAAAAAAAAACAGAACATTGCTAGCTATTACAAAAAACTCCTTTACAATAAAAATTCTCAGAAAAACGACTTTTTGTGAAAGGATGCTTTTCATTTTTGTGCTTTTTTAGTTTTATTTAAGAAATTATGACAAAGGATTTGGCGGAGGTAAGGATCAAGCCTCTGGGAATTATTTCAGTGTGGAAAATTATATTCGCTAACACACGGGGCTTTCCATAAGCACGAGAGCATTTTCCTTGCAAAATAATGTTTAATTGCAAGATTTCTGAACTTATGCATGAATGCTGCGTGAACTTGCGCCTGATGTTTCCACTGATGGTCACATGATTTCGGTCACCATGCCGATTATGCTCGTAAGGACGTGTCTTCCTTGTCTGCCCAACAGTGACGAAGGGACTTACTCATCCTTTTTTTTTTTTTTTTTTCAAAAACAAATAAACTGTACTCATACACCCCGTGACCCTACTGAGGATATTTCGCTTCTCTAACACATTGCTTCAATACCTGCTTGCCATATGGGGCCGCTTACACTCTTTAATTGCTAGATACAGGAAGTCACACTAGGAAATGTGGCTTCCTCGATGTGTGGACATAAATCTGATCAAAAGCACCTCTGCCATGGAATGGGGATTTATCATACTGAAATCATTCCCAGGGGCTTGATATCTACTGATGAGCTGCGCCAAACCCTTTATAATACTTTATAACTTTATAGTTATGGCACTGAATGAGTTAATGCATCAGGAGAAAATTAGATGGTTTTTTTTTTTGTAGAGAGTCATAACTCCATTGCATTACCATAATTTATACCTTTTTCATGGAGCCCTAAATCCCATAAATAGGTTAAGACATTGCTTGGAGGCTGCTCCTCATCTAAATTATTAGCCTCATAATTTAGAGAATATATTCCTAGTACGTTTATAAGTCCCATGCCAGCATTTATGTTCCCTCCATTTTTATAAGAATCGTTTCAAGGTCTCTGTGTAGCAATTTGGTATTTAAGTATGAAGCTAAATTAAAGAAGAAAAAATATCAATCTAAGAATTTATAGCGGGATTATGACGGTTGTGACAAAAGGCAGGGCAGTGTCATCCCACAAATAGCGCGGGTTCAATTCCCACTGAAAGCTCAAGGTCTATTCCCGAGCGGCGCACACTGTTTGAACGTGCACATCAAACGAGGTGGGCAGCGGGACGAGGCGGCCGCTGGAAAACCATTACCATACATGGTAAGAGAAAAACTGAAAGCAAAAAACAAACCTGGTAAAATCGACATTTTCTTGCGATTTTTGGGGGTTATCTTTTTTTGTTGCGGCAAAATGTTCTTGCACTATTGTTTTTCATTCACGAACCTTATATTATTATAACTTGAGCACTGCGTTGTAAATATATGTTTTCTCCAACAATCATCCTGATAGTCTTATACCTTTTTGCGCTTTGAAGTCTTTATGACATGTTTACCCTGGGGGGCATCTTGTTTCATTTATCAATGACATATAAAACAATCCAATTCTAAAGGCAATTCCAATTCGGTTTGAAAGATGGGAAAAGTGTAGCGAAACGCATGTTGACAGCGCCGAGGGGCCCCCGCGGAGAGACGGCGTGTCCCCTGGAGCGCTGCCAGCCGGCTTTCATGTCGGTCTCGGCTTACACGGGACTCATACATAACACGAATGCGGAGAAGCCGCCACACGAGCAGCTGAGTAACTGACTGGGCCCTTAGTCATACTGTACTGTCATTTGACTTTGTACGGGAGCTTGCTGTGAAGTCAGGTGGCTTTCCTCAAAGGGGCCAGGGAAGACGACTAATATGGACAACCTCCGCTATCAGAGACCAGAAGGGAGACAGGACCCACTTGCGTTACGTTTCTCTCGGTTTTATTGGAAAAAGGAAAGGGTTGCACCCACCATCCGGTCAGTAGCCGGGACAGGAGAGCAAAAAACGTGGTGGGGACCGGAAACAAGTCGAAAGCCAGGAGTGTAGAGTGTTGGGGCGGCATTAGCTCAGGTAGAGCGGTCGTCTTGGGATCAAGAGATCGCAGGTTCGAATCCCGGCTCCTCCGTGTTACATGTCGAAGTGTCCTTGGGTAAGACACTGAACCACTAATGCCCCCAATAAGCAGGTTGGCACCTTGCATGGCTACACGGCCGCTATTGGTGTGTTAATGTGTGTGAATGGATAAATGTGAAGCACATTGCAATGCGCTTTGGGAAGTCTTCATTGACTTGAAAAGCGCTATATAAATGCAGATCATTTCATTTCATTTCATTTCAGACGTGGTCAGGATAAAAAAAAGGGGCGATGCATGAATGTTTCCAGTGACGGTCACACAATTTCAGTTACCATGGTGAAAACGAGTGCTAAAGCACCGGGAAGAATACAAACCACGGAAACTCAAATTGACCCAACCGCATAATTTTGCCTCTATTTTTTTTTTTTTTTGCCTAGCTTGCACAAAGTGTTTGGGTACTCACAGCAGCAAGATGGCAGCCAATCATGTCAGCTCCTTCAAGTTGAGGCCTATATTAGGCAAAATGGATACAAACTCCTCAATCTACAGGTACTTGAAGCCTGATTGTCTTGGAGTACAGGTGGGTATCTTTTGAAGAACTACAAAAGAACTACCCAAGTTTCCATTAGCTTAGCACAGGGCTAGCATGTTCTCAATCCTCCAGTTGCTTAAAATGCCAATACCACTGTGATTCATTCTGTCCGATCCCTCCTACCATCATCATTTTACACATTATATTGGAAACCTTTTAAGTCAAATCATGACACCCACCTTTCAGCACACCGTAGCTGCTGTTCAGGGACTGTCCCAACGGGCAGGGCGAGGCAGAGCGGGCCCCGAGAGCGGCCGTGGCTTCCAGAAGGGCTCCGGTGAGCAGAGAGCACACAGACGTCCTCTGACCGCACGCTAGATAAAATCTAGAAAGGAACGAAAAAGAAGTGAGTCAAAAAGAGGGAGTGTTCCTTTATATTCACACGGGGAAATGAATGAGTATGTATTCAACATACTAGCTTCAGAATCGGTCTTCGGTATTTGGATTCTATGTTACGATCCAGCTGAGCAGGAGCGGAAGTCAGTTGAATGTACACACTTTTGTTTGATGTCGAGTTTGAAAGCAAAACATGAGCTTAAGAAATAGATAAAACAACACAGACATCATAGCAAGTCTTTCGTCTTTGCTAGTGGCAGGGAAAACGCACGCGCCACATTGCTTGGATTCGGAAAACCAAACGTCTCCATTTCTTCGTTTTGACTCCACCCCGGTGACTGTAATTCACAAAGGACGAAAAACCCCATCTAGAGTTCTGTTTCTGTTTATCTTTGTAGTATTAATAGGTTGCGTTGACGAACTAAGAAAATATTGCTCATGACAACAGATTTATATCCAATTTGGGACTCCCTTTTAATATTTGATGTATTGGTTCATTGTATTTGTACATTGTTACTTGACTTGCCTAATTTCATTGGAAAGTTAAGTTATTTTAACAGGTTTGGGCTGTTTCTTGACACTTAGCCGCAGACGGCTCGTCATTGTACAAAACGTATCCTTTCAAAAAAAATACAATATTTTATATACCTTTTTTTTAATTGCTGCTGCTAAATGTTGTTACACTCATTCTCATTGCACTATTGTTACAATGCACTATTATTCATTGCATTATTATTATTATAACTTAGGACAGTATTCCCAAGCACTATGTTGTAGTCGTTGTTGGTGATCGGAATGAGTGGAGAGGTGTTGTAAAAGGATAGTGGGATGTTTGGACGCATTCTAAGGGATGGGCAGGGCACCTCTATGATGCGGTAGGGGTAAACCAGCGAAAGCTGTCGGGCCCTGCTGTTGAACAGAAGAGTGTTGTGTCACCCTGACCCGAGTGACACGGCCGCTTTCTCGTGTCACGTTTCATCTGGAGGGACGAAAGCATGACTGACTTAGGTGCCGAGGTGCCTAACTTGTTTGGGCATTTGGGTTGGCCATGGTCCAAACATTTTTGTGTGTGTTTTTTGCTATTTTTTCCCTTTTTAATTTATTTGTTATTGTATGTATTTCACCCCTCTCGAGGGATATGACCAAGGTAGATAGATAGAACGTTGTAGTTTTTTTTTGCCTATTCATCCTGATAGTCTTCTTTGTCTTCATAGTCTATTACACCTTTACCCTGGAGTGCCATGTCTAATCTCGTTGCATACAATGTTTCACACTATTAATGACAATAAAGACAATTCTAATTCCAATTTCAGAATACCCTTAGGTGTAGCACACACCTGTCCTCTTGGGCACGACCTGTAGGAAAACACCATACAAACTAATGCAAGCTGCCGTTAATCACGGGGGGAGAAGAAATGCATTAGCAAAACGAAGCCACCAAAGCAGGTTGTCGGCGTCATTTTTAAGCAGACTCGTTTCATTTTTCTTCATGTAATGTGTGTTCGTTTGAGTCAGAATGCTTAGAAAGCATTTCAAGCATTAAGAAGCACTTTACTCAAAATGTAAAAATGTTTCAAACCTTGAAAACACAACAGTAAAATACACCATTTTAAAGTATCTCAAGCACGTGTACGAACCCTGCTAACAGCATAGGAGGCTTTGCAGAAGCCAACGTTTGGTGATTAGGTTGAATATACACACTTTGACGTTTATTTAGACAGCAAATCGTAGGCCTTCTTATTGAAAAAAAGATAATTGCGTCTTCATGCCACGAGGCTCTTTAACTCCACCCGGGGGAGTAAAAGCCCACATTAAACCTCACCCCCACATTTGCAAATTACCCTATTTTTATTACAGTGTGTATTTTCCGTAGCACTATTTAAATGGTCTACTGTATATCAACACGTCAGTGTTCTCGTTTGCATGCGTCCCTGCGTCCTAGACGCATCATTTTTGCTGGGGACGCATCGTCTCAAATCAACGTGCGTCCCCGGGACGCAACCTTTTTGCCACAAAATTGTCATTATTACCTGATTACTTTTTTTAACAACGATTTACTGCACTCCAAACCTTTCGTCAGGCAGATCCGCCATCGTTGTTTTGGTCTCGCGGTTCGAGTTTTTGTCTGCACGCCGATCTCGGCCAACGAGATCTCGTTGTTTAGTGAAAGGAAGTCAGTCTTTTTTTAGAGAACCGGCTTTTTTGGCTCAACTCATTAAAAAGAGCCGGCTCTCAAACGGCTCACTTGCTTTGATGATTGATATTACGAATTATGTTGTATATAGAAGTTAATAAAAAAAAAGGAAGTATAAAAGACAGGTTTGTGGCTATCCCTTTGTTCGGTATATTACCAACAATAATTTGATGCAGAAAATGAATTAATAATTTGATGATTAAAACTGAATGAATATATAGATTTATATTATATATTTGTCGCCGATTTACGATTTCAACCTGGATAACACTAAATTTTGGGGAGCCATAGATCTCTGTTGGGACCCATAGATTTTTGAGCATGCGAGTCCCCGGGACCTTTCACTTTTCAGAGGTTAAATGAACGCTGACACGCTATTATTGGGTATTTTTCTATTCTATATCTTTTATTTTATTTTTTTAACACGAGGATACTGCTGGAAGTGTGAATTTCCCTACGGGGATGAATAAAGTATTTATCTATCTATCTATCTATCTATCAATCTATCTGATTATTACCCTCATTCATTCCCAAGGAGTGTCTGCCCCGAAGCGTACAAACCTTTCTGGGTAAGAAAATCCACCGTCGGGATCAGGAAAGCGGACGGGAGCCGGTTCAGGCGGACGCCCGCTGACTGAGCACAGTAGCAAGCCAGAAGGTCTGAGGCTGACGCATCCGGGCCGGAGCAGCAGCAGCTTCTTGGCCGGGTGAGTCAGGTTAAGTGCGGCAGCATCTTGAACACTGTGTGCTACCTGTCCGACAACACAAGTGCACCACTTCAAGTAAAGTGTTACAGAATGCCGCCAGGGTAGGGAGTCGAGAAGCCTCGGTGAGTGGGGTGGGGGAGGACATAATGGATGGAGGCGGCGGACAAAAGTAACATGACAAAGAAGAACATTTGGAGCTTTTTGAACTCCATCCATTCGAGGCAATTTATTACATCAGAACTGCTCTGGATTACTGTTATTCGTCTTTTTGAAGACCCCAAGCACAAAGCAAAGCCCATTAAGTCAGTTTTTTCTTATCTTTGCGTGAAGCTACACATTTTACATAAGTAAAAAAATCATGATACTTGACCCCCCCCAAAATTACAACAGTATACTTGTAACAGTGTCTGAAATATCGTCTGCCCGGACGCCCGGGGCGTGCATCTTTTACGTCAAGCGTACAACTTACAAAACGGCAGACAACTTTTTAGACAGGATGGAATGGTAGCATGTTACAACCTTTGCTTTATTTCGATTTCGAAATCTTCATTCGGTTTGGAAATTTCGGAATTTTGATTCGTTTGGCAATTTGCATACTCTGCAGCCAATCAGAAGCCTGCATCTAACAACTTCCTGCTTCCAGGATTTCCTGAGCCTTATAAGGTTGTGCATTTGCATATTGTTTTCCAAAGTAGACCCAGAGAGAACACAAGAAAAATGGAGAAGTGGTGAGGAATCAAGCCAAAACCTCAGCTCCAGATGAAGGATTCAAAAGAAGCGAACAAAATTGATGACTCTACAAAATGTAAACGTACATTAAGAGCATCGTGGAAAGAGGAGTTCACGTGGCTTGTAGCAGACGACGCAACGCAAACATTGCATGAATGAAGATGAGTAAATACAGGGACATACTGATGGCAGTTGGAAAACAGCGATGTCATATACATTGCAATGAATGTTATAAGTGTAACGGGTGTAATAATAACTTTTGTTTTATTGAAATTCCTGCTGAAATATGTGTATAGTTTTTGGTAAATGTCCTGCAATGATGAATCCAACAGTGCTATCTGCTGGTATGGGGTGGGGTTTGGTTTTGGCTTCTGACATGTGACCGGGAGGCGGGGTTTGTTGGCAGTCTGAGGGGCCGGTCACACTGCCGTTTGCGGCTGAATCACGGCTACAATTTTGCGTTTTTTTTTTGCCCGTGGTTGCCCGGGATGGAAAATGCGCAAATTTGGCCAACCCGCTGTTCATCTGTGGTATGGCCGGAAAAAAGACGCCGGCGACTGTTCCGCTTCCTCATCGCGTCATTTCTGCGTCATTTTCTCGTGTGGACCACGGGTATAAAAGCTCCCGAGCCGGTGTTGTGCCCAAATCCGACTCCTACGCAACAGGCTCACCCCCCCACCCCCTCGCGTGAACGCGCAATCTGCTGCGATCGCTTTTGACTTTTTCATCCACGTTAACAAACGCATTTTGTAGAATACGATCGCACTTTATTGTTTAAATTAACGCGTTATATAGACTAGGATCTCCCACTTGTTATAATTATCTCGCTTTATAGTTTTAATAAGCGTTTTATATAGAATACGATCGCTTTCGTTGGAAGGGCAGCAGAATGCGCGTTCACGCGATGGGGGGGAGGATTTTATATACGGTGTGCATTACTGTTCAATTACGTTCACAACAAAAGCAAAGACGGAGTGGATTAAGTTGTATTACATTTCCAACAAATGCAAGACGATGTGGTTTTAGTTATATGTTCGCCATTACTTTACTTAAAAGTGAGATAAAACGAGGTAAAGGTGGTTGTATTAGCGAGGGGATGCAAATCACGGCACCGGGCTGTAGCAATCTTAACCGCACAAGACACAGTCCCGTAAAGATCAAGATTTCAAGCTATGGCATCAATTTTATTTTGTTATCCTGAGAAGAAATGCCAAGAAATAAATTTGGATTAATACGAGAACACTACGTTGACGGGGGGGGGTGGTTAGGGGAGATCGTTCTATCTTCTTTATTCATTATCCATTATCGATCAGTTCATAATACGCTACAAAGCTCAGGAGCCGGGACTCTTACTCTCAAACCAAAAGGCTAAGCTAAGGTCCCAAAATTAAAGTTTTGCTGCGAATGCACCGAAAGATTTATTCGAAATGAAGAGAAACTACGCTGACGGGGATCCATGTTCACCCCCTTGACGTCACGAGCACAAATGACGTGTGCTCGGCATTCGCGCTGTTTATACGCGGAGAAAGGCGTTTGACTGTCACACGCGTAACACGCTAATTTCACGTAATAACACCGCGATACAGGCGCAGAACATGCTATTACCATGCTCCACCCACGATTACCCGCTGAAATTTCCCGTCCTACCCATGTGTAAGCACGCCCTGGCCGCGGCCAGAGCACGTCGTTCCGCGTCATTTCTGCGTCATTACCTCGTGTTGACCACGTGTGCGGCACGCGGTTTAACACGTGCTCAAACTTTTGAGCAGCTCAAAAGTTTTGAACGCGGCCAACCACGTGAAAATTTCTGACCGCGAGTAAAGCACTGCTCTATCTCGTCTATATGGCGGTCTCTAAACGTCCAACAGCGCTCAACAGCATCTGCTTCACGGCCAGAAATTTCTGGCCGTGGTCCAGCCTCAGTACGCTCGTGAAAGGCTGTGTGCCCGCGCTCTGAAGATTTGAGCAGCGCCAAATAATTTTGCACTGCCATCCGTGCGCGAATTTCCGACTGCGTGTTAAGCACCGCTGTATCTCGTCTGAATGGCGATCTTAATGCGTCCAATGGCGTCCGCCTCAAAGGCAGAATTTTCGGACCGTGATTCGGCCGCAAATGTCTGTGTGACCGGCCCCTTACCAGAGAGAACTGCAATGGTAAGACACATCTTTTGGTGCTCCACAAAAGAAGTTGATTTTAAACATTATAACCCCAGCTGACAAATCTCTCAACATGCACAGTAATGTGATTGATATTGTCAAGCTGTTTAGGTTTATTTTCGTTTTGTTTCTGTTTTACTAAATTATGAATTCCCCTTGTAGAGATCAAAGAGACAAAAACAACAGAAAAACTAATGTTGTGACTCATCCATTTGCAGGTAACTTGTACCCGTTTTTATACTCATTGTTTTTATTTCTATTTTTTCATATACATTAAAAAAGGATGATGTTGGTTAAAATTCAGACGAAAGAAAAATATGTTGAATCCATTGTAAACGTTAAAAATCCACTATACGATCTCTTGTTAAAAGTATCTTGTTAAAATGTAAAGATGTAAAAATGTATTGTGATATTCTAAAATGTATTTTCTGTAAAGTGAAAAGAAAGCTCTTTGATATGTTTTGTGGGCAGTCTACAACGAGCTGCCAACGAGATCAAAGCCAGCAGAGAAGCTTACCACGTGTTGTGTTGTGACTCATTCATTTGCAGCAACTATAATAAAAACCTCATCATCCAGTTCAGCGTGAATGTGGATCTTTGGTGGGACAAGTACACCGCGGTTACATAAGTAGATTTATAATAAACTTCATTTTTGAGTGTTGTTCTGTTAAATATTCTGATTATCAATCCTTAACACTTTGCAAGAGTGTTTTTTTTGCGATTTCTTGTCTTATTGTGTATCAAGTTGTGAAAAATGGGGCGGGCAACTTTTCAGAGTTGTCTGCCCCGGTGTCCGCTAACTTTTTGGCATGAGTTTCAGACACTGCTTCTAATATTTAAGGCTAGTGTTTCTCAACTGGTGGGTCACAAACCTGCTTTCAGTGGGCCGTGAAGATGACGATAATTTGGGCTGCATGTTTAAATGAAATCGAATTACTATTGCGATGTGACGAAGTGCGATGGTGTAATCGCAAGACACTGCTGTTTTTAAGAGAACCACGTTTGCGAGTGATGGAGTCTTTGGCTAACCAGAATTGTCACAGTTCTGGTTTTAACGGCACTAGCCAATAAAGGAGAGTCAAAGATTGCAAGCGGCAGGCCACGCACCCATGTGTGAGCCTGGTGGACGCAGACGGCCACCCTAACCTTTTTCTTTGTTTGGGTCGTGGCTCGTGATTAAGATGCAATATTGGGTCCTTAAGTTATACTAGCTGAGAACCTCTGTTTTAGGCTAGACTAAGAAAGATACATTAAAAAGTTTGAAAATGACTCAAAATTCTAGATCCAGTCGTAAAATTAGATCCCGCAATCCCAGTATTGTAGTTAATTTATCTGAATGGTTAACAGGCTACGGGACGTTTTTGTACTTTGTTTTTTGGGTAACAGTGACCCATTAAGGGTAATGGTTGAGGCCATTGTTAGGATAAACCTCGTCATGAGCGCCTTATTTATAAAAATATGTATCACAAAAGACTATTTTTGCAGGTGTGCCTCATAATCAGGCGCAACATATAGTGCAGAAAATGCAGTAATATGATAAATTGACAAGTCTGTCTCAATTCTTTCACCATCCTACTGTTTAGATACACTGGCCAAACAGTGTTCTAGCTACCCCCCATACTTCCCCTGTATTAAACAAGCATAGCAGGTCCCAACCACAGGGATGGGTTTCCTGCATGGGGCAGTCTGATCAGATCTGGACCCTCCCGAGGGACGGTGGGAGCTACCAGGATGCACGTTTTCACAGGGCGAGTTCCAGTTATGTCATCTGGAGTGAGTCGAAAATCGTGTCAAAAACAGACTTCAAAGGAATAACCTCTTTAAGTAACGTTTGAACTTCTATTGGGAATCTCTGTTCTTTGAAAACTTGTCAAACACCCGAGAGGCAGACAAAATGAACTAGGTTAACAATGCCTTTTTTCCACATTTGAGAGATAAGCTTTGACGGGAAGTAGTGGACTTGGCCTACATCGTGCATAGCCGGCATGCCTTCGTTAACTCATTCCATGGCAGATACATTTCTGAAGGAAATGTTGTTCTATATCTATAAAGGCACAAGACAAATCAAAAGAAAGCTTCGAACAACAGTTGGACATTGCCAAGTTCCTTGGAAATACTCGTTTCCCCCCCAAAAATGGGCTTTTTGTGAGAGGATCTTTGCAAGAACTTTTCAGCGCCTGATGTTTCCAGTGACGTAATCGCACGATTTCAGTTGTGCACGAAACATCATCCCTCTCCGTCCCGACAATGACAGAGGGACTTATTCTTTAAAAAGCGTTAACAGTTCGTCCTTATATCTTCGTTTTTCTCACTATTCTGCTTCACTCCGCCAACTGGCTGTATGGGGCCACCTACACACTCTCATTCGCCTGATATAGGAAGCAACACCAAGAAGTGGGGGGGGTTGAAGAAAGATCTAAACAAAGCCACTTCATGATGATGCCCCAAACACCCGGTAATAGTTTTTCAAAATAAAACAAAACCAAAACAAAAAACATTTTGGCACTCAGGGACAATGCTTCTGAAAACAATTATACGTCCTGGCACTGAAAGAAATAATTTTGCAGTTTGCTGCTCTGAATACTCATTTTTCAATTTTAAAACCCTGGTGACCAAAACGAAACCAGACTTTGTTTCAGTCCTCGGCAAGTATCAAAACACAGTCCACCCTTTGATTAAATCATAAAGGATTAACAGTTTGTCCACCCGGTGTGTCAATTGTCAACAGAATGACCGTTCAATGACGAATGAACTAAAACGTAAGATGGGTCAGAATGATGACTCAAGTGTTAAAACCACACCCCTGAATCCTAGACCGACCAATCAGGTTTTAGAATTGAGTGACATGTTGTTGTTTTTTTTGTTCCTAGTGAAGGATTTTATACATTTTGCTCTAAAGGATTTTATACGATTAAATACAAGTTACATTTATCGATTGCAATGAAGATTTTCACTGAATGGGCTTCAGGTCACGCTGTTCCAAATGCAGAATGTTTTGGCTGGACAATTTTGATAACAGGACTCTGACGAAAGACGTCAGCCATTGTTTTGATAAACGCTCTGCTGTTTTGAGTTTCTCTAGACATCGAGGCGAGGAGGTGGACCCCACGTGGGGTCTTTTCTGGCACGCCCGGGGGAGGAGCCGGCACACCAGCTTGCGGAAAAAAACGTGGGCCGAGAGAAAGAAGCAGAAGATCGAGAGAGGAGGCTTGACGGAGACTCGAGCGACACTAATTCGGCTATATATTCGATGGTTCACTTAGCTAAATTATTTAAGAAATTAAATCTGCCCCCTTGTGGAAATGCCGGTCTCTTGTCCATCTTTTCACTTCAAGAAACGAGCGCGCATCGTTTGGTGAATGTAGGTTTTGTTTGGTTGATGGAGTCAGGTAACTCATTCGAACAATTTGGTTAACGGTACATTTTAATATAAAATCCTTAACTCAAACTAGGAAGATTTGGACTTGTCACTAGTTTCACTTCCTAAAATGATAAGTCAAATTAAAAGAGTTTAAGAGTGTGTACGAGAAGAGATGCCAACCACAAAAGAAAGTACAGGGGGGCGTGTTCCCACCCTTGATGGACACCCAGCAGCTGCCATCACACACAAGCACCGACAAACATTCTTGTCCTCAGATCGTAAGTGAGCACACTGCATGCAGCTCATCATCACGATGTGCAATGCTAACTGCGATGACAGTGTTTCGTCAATCGAAAACTCCAAAATAAGAGTCATGGGAAGGTGTTCCTATGCCATTAGCAGTCAGAAAAAAAAACCCACATTTCAACAAATAAAAGGGCAATACAGTTTAGTCAGCTGAAGTTGTATCACATTCCTTTCACAGAATAAATGAGGATCACTTAATGCACATGTGTCAAACAGATAAGGCCCACCAATGGTTTAAATCTGGCCCGCAAGACAACAGTGAGAGAAGCGCAAGAGGAAAATGAGCTGTGTTTTAAATATTTCCACTGGATGCCACCCAACCAGTTAACACTTGCAAAACAACCGTGGTAGTATTTTTCTATTTCTCTCTCACTTTCTTTATTTTTTTCTCTCCCTCTCTTTCTCCTGTTCACTCTCTCTTTTTCTCTTCTCTATTTATCTCTCACTCTCCAACTCTTTCTCTTTCTATTTCATCTCTCTGTAACTTATGCTGTAATCGTCTTTCTTTCTTTCCATTTTTCTTTCCTTCTCACCCTCTCTTTCTCTCCCCTTTTTTGATCTCTCTCTCTCACCTCACTTTATCTCTCTTTCCCCCCTACTCACTCTCTCTGTTGTTTCATTTCTCTCATTCTTTTTATCCTTCTCGTTTTCTTTCTCTTCATTTCTTTCTTTTTTTCTCTCTTTATTTCTCCATTCATATCTCAATTCTGCACTCTTTTTCTCTCACTCTGTCTCCCTTGATCTCCCTATCTGTTTATCGCTCTCTCTTTCCTTCCCCCTCTTTCTCTCTTTTTCTCCCTCTCTCTTTTCCTAAACTTACTTGTCCGGCCCCCGTGAGATTTTTTTATAGCATTTGTGGCCCCCAGCCAAACCAGTTTGGCACCCCTGACTTAATGGGTCCATAAGACTACAATTCTCACATCCTATTCTCTTTTCAAGTCTTTATCATGGGTTTATGTGCCCTATATTGTATACTGTAACCCAAAAGGATGTCTACAAAGCACAAGGAAGAATACAAACTACAGAGATTCAATGTGACCAAACCGTGCAGTATTTTCTTCTCATTTTTTGCCCAGCCTTTTCGATGTTTTTGGGGACCTGTAGAAGGAAGATGGCCGACAAGGATGTCAGCTCCTTCGAGGTGAGTCTCATGTCATTAAAGGGTTAATGCAAATTTCTCAACCTATGAGGTTTTTTTTTAAATGCTGGTCATTCATATATTTTTGCTTATTATTCAAATCAAATTTATTTTTTTTACCACTAGCAAGCGTTAAATAATAGTCATGTTTATTTGTATAGCCCTTAATCACAAAGAGTCTCAAAGGGCTGCACAGATCAAAGACTTGCAAACGACGGACTATTGTGACACCATCCCCTTATATTTTCAACATAAAATATAGGTTATTCATATGCTATATAGAGTAGAAGTGTGTTTTAAGCCTAGATTTACACAGTTCCACTGAGTTAATAGATCGAATCTCAGGTAGCAGAACATTCCACAGCACGGGGGCCTGAATAGGTTTTTGAATGATTTCCTCTTGGCTCTTGGAATCACTAGTAGACCAGCGTTTTCACAGCAAAGGCTCCGCAACGGTACATAGGGGGAAATTAAATCTGAAAGATATGAGGCAGCAAGTCCATGCATTATTTTGTATACTACCAACAGAAGCTTAAAATCACATCTTAGGCTAACAGGGAGCCAATGCAGGTTAGCTCAAATCGGGGTCATGTGGTCAAACTTTCTTGTCTTCGTTAAAAGCCTCGCTGCAGAATTTTGTACCAGCTGAAGGCTCTTGATTTTGGACTTCAGGAGACCGGAGAGTAGTGCATTACAGTCATCGAGACGGGAAGTAACAAACGCGTGAATTATCATCTCCGCATCCGACTGAGACAGCAGAGAGCGAATTTAGCAAAGTTGTGAAGATGGAAGAAAGCTTTTCTCGTAATATTCTTCACGTGTGTTTGAAGGGAGAGATGGGGTCAAAAACGACACCTAAATTTTTGACAGAGTCAAAAAAATTACATTTTTTAATGTTCAGAGCCATTTTTTAAAACAAGTCTCGGGATTTAGATGGACAAATAACCAGCATTTCGGTCTTTTTAGAGTCAAGGCGCAAAAAGTTGAGTGACATCCATTATTTTATCTCAGTGAGGCAGGCCTCCAAATTTCCACAATTTAGTGTGGCAGATTCCTTCATCGGAAGATATAGTTGAGTGTCATCTGCGTAGCAATGAAAACTGATATTATACTTGCAAATAATATCACCCAATGGAAGCATGGAAATGCTGAAAAGAAGGGGACCAAGTACTGAACCCTGCGGAACACCACAGAATGTCCCTTTAAGTCCTGATTGCATAAGCAAAAAATTCCAATAAACTTCATGAGCAGTAATTCCAAGCATATTTAAAAATGGAGTAGCTTCATGTATTTGTATCAGTCACGTATCCATTTACATAGCCTGTGACGAAATAATCAATGGTTAGGGAGAAAATAAATATATGGGGAAAACAAACATCGTTTATATAGGCCATTTAGTACATTAAATGCAAAATCTAAATCTATTTCATCCCTAAAAAAAATCACCTAATGAAACTGGCAAGTCATAGTGGTTACATTATGTGTCCAATTTTGTTTAGTTATTAAAGTCACTGCCTACAAACACTAGTCACAAATCCCATTCCTAATTCCAGCCACAAAAATATGCATTTATGCATGTAAAACCTTATTAAAACATAATGACACCGATGCACCAAGAACCCTCCGTACTTCGGTTATCACTGGTTCACTGCTTGGCAGATTTTTGATTGAATCGACCTTTATAGTCTTCAATATCAACGTATCGATCATTGTGATCAGACAGCACACAAAAAATGCTGTCATGGGGACAGGTTAGGGAGGGCTTTGTGTGTTGGGTGGGCAGCCTAAGAATGGGGCGGGCACACAAGTGGCCACCGAAACAAATGGCGAAGGATGGCGTCAGATAACTTAGCAGCTTTACATTGAAAATAAATGTGTTCATTAAATCGAACTCTGGAAGAAAGCCAGAAGAGCGCAAACAAATGGTGCTCTGTGGATTATTATCTGGAAGCGACTAAGGCGGCGTTGGGAGGGAAGACAGCAACGAGGCTGAAGGTATAGCCTACTGCTACAGCTAGGCTAAAAACTCTCTTAAGCCACCCCTTCCGAGCCTGTATCTTACAATTCAAGATCAGTTACTCATTAGACGGATGACCTGGAGCTACAAGTTGAGGGAAAGTGCTGCATTCTGGACGGTTGTATTTGAATCCTTGCGGAGACCTGGCATTTTACGAGGATACTGATGGTAGCGCGCACCTTGCCAGCTGCTCTCTAAATTGCTTTCTCACACTGAAAGGAGAAGCACTCTTATTTGTATAATGACAATGAATACCATGCATTCGTTCAGCTTCTATTATGGTTTCTGCGTTGTTTTTTTGTAGATCTATAGTTGTTATTGTGCTCCAGTGGTATACTCTCAGTCGGTAAAGCCGTCATCTCGAGGTAAGTTTGACCCTTGAGAGCTTTAATGAAGGCGCGACGCTACTTCGCGGATTCTCAAATTTTATGGGGGGGTTCTGGTTCCTATGAACTGCAATAAACAAGGGATCCCTGTATTAGCGATCTAATGCGTTTAATTCTCTGCCCGGTAACAGCCATTCCAGGAGGGGATTAGCGGGGGGCACAGCAGGGCACCGTGCAGATTGACTGAACTTTGAGTTGGAATGCGCGCATGCAAAGATGACCGAATACGCACACGCAAACTCACTCGTCACGCTTGAGCCAATTTGAGCCTCGTGGTGGACTCTCGGAAGCGTCCTCAATGAAACACAACCACCCTCATTTTGACCTCTTGGCTGGGATGAATGTGACCCACCACAAATACTCCCATAACTCCCTCTCCACAAAACACACATTCACATGTATTACTTATTCATGTTACCGGTCCCTGGAGACCAGATTTTAGTATGTCCAGTGACCATTCTGTTGATACACTTGGAATCCCACAGGGATCAGTACTTGGCCCACTTTTTAGAGTGTATTTTAGTTGCCACATAGCAAAATACACAACTATAACATTAGTAGCTAATCGCGAGCGTAAGAGCTAAGTCACCCGGGTATATTTATACAGAAGATTTTCAGGACTGCAAGGCGCACCTTCGAAAAAAATGTGTAGAAAAAAGTAGAAGGTGCACGGCACTATAAGGTGCGTGAAATTGAAATTAATCCAATGGCTCAGGTTGCTCAAAGAAAGAGCAGAAAATGTGGAAACTTGTTTTATAGAACATAAATTATCCTCATGCAATATTGTTTCACCACTAAGATAAATTTTATAAATGGTTACCAACTTAACGAATTAAGTAGCATTGAATTGTCAATTCCCACAGTTTCCAGTCTATAAGGCCGAATTGGTTTATAAGGTGCACCTGCAAAGTTTCCTGGCAAATTGTTGGTTTTAAGGTGCACCTTGTTTTCTGGAAAATACGGTACTCCAATCCACAGCATTTGTTTTTTAGAAAAAAACTCAATTAAATGTTTGAAATATAGGCAAAAAGTAACGGCATTGAGCTCTTGCGGCAAATGTCGTACAATAACGAATTGGAACCGGATTGAATCACTCTTTCGAACGGAACGGTCCTTGTATCCCTCTTCAAAGGGTATTTTATACTCAGATAGTAATTGGATGCATAGAACAGTGTCTGAAATAACGTCTCCGGCCGTGTGGCCGACAACTTTTTCAGGAAAGAAAAAAAAAAAGCGAAAGATTTTTTTTCCAAATCTAACGTTTGCTTTATTCCGATTTCTAAATCTTCGTTCGGTTTGGAAATTTATGAATTTCGGTTCGTTCGGCAATTTGCATACTCGGCAGCCAATCAGAAGCCTGCATCGAATAACTTCCTGCTTCCGGACTTTCCTGAGCCTTATCGGGTCGTGCATTTGCATATCATTTTCCAAAGTAGACGCACAGAGAACACAAGAAAAATGGAGAAGTGGTGAGGAATCAAGCCAAAACCTCAGCCCCAGAAGAAAGATTCAAAAGAAGCTAACAAAATTGATAGCGCTACAAAACGCAAACATTCATTAAAAACATGGTGGAAAGAGGAGTTCACGTGGCTTGTAGCAGACGACGCAACGCAAACATCGCATGAATGAAGATGAGTAAATACAGGTACATACGGATGGCAGATGGAAAACAGCCATGTCATATACATGCAATGCATGTTATAAGTAGATTTATAATAAACCTAATTTTAAAGCATTGTTCTGTTATATATTCTGATTATCAATCAACAGTCATTCTACGAGAAAAGATTCAAAATATAAAGAAGTTCCTCCAGGACGTTTCGAAACCGGTCTTACTCTCCCACGAATTGTATATTCGAAGAAAAAACCTGCAGTTACATCACTTCTCCTCACAGCTACTTTTAGCCGCTTCTTTAAAGTAAGGCCAAAGGTTGGCCCGGCCTGGCGGGAGAGGGGCTCCTTTGAAAGAACTGTTATTCCTGTCGGTAGTCTCAGGCCTGAGGTCAGCTCAGAGACGTCAGCTGTAACCTTTTCTCTCTCACAGGAGGCCCTTACTGGCCGTGTACAGTGGTTAAATATGGTTACCCACGCTTTCAACTTGTTTTGAAAGTCTGAGCAGGGTTATCAAGCGACAGGGCCTAGCCCAGGGATGTCAAACTCAATTGCACAAGGGGCCAAAATTCAAAACACACTTAAGGTGGCGGGCCAACTAGGATAAACATTTATTGAACACACTTAAACTGAATGTTTTGGGAACATAAATAGTAATTAAAAACAGACAAGAATATTCAATTTAAACCTTAAATCACTTATAAAGTATTTATTATTTTGCTGTAAATAAAAATATCTTGTTAAATGATACAACTTAGAACTTAACTTAAACAACTTAAAATTAAAATAACATTCAAATTCCTTTGCTCCTGTGTCAATGTATATATTAAAAAAAATTAAACATCCCAAAAGATTTTGCTCCCCTTAATATATCTCCTGTCAAAAGTAGAAATATGAAAATGCTACACAAATTATTTTGTAAAAACGTCACAACATACTGAGAAAAGGGAGCCTGATGCGCTTACCTTTGGCGCAGACGGAGTAGGGCGAGAAGGGAGGGAGTGCTTGCACTTTTTGCATAGCTCCACCCATCCCTCCCACTCACCCAATCAAATAACCAAGTTCTCTTCCAGTATTTTGGCGTATTTACAATTTGTTCCGTGAATTCATCAAAAAGTATTTGAACAATGAATACAGATTATAGAGTGAGCTTTTATATAAAGAATTCTTTAGCCTTGGTGTGACACTTTGACTGTAAATTGTAGTGAAAACGTGCCCTATATATTCTGAAAAGTACTACATTGTATTTTAGCTTGGCTTTGCGTGTATCTCAACAGGATCAATGGCTCAAGTTTTGAATGAGATGGAGAAAATTTGCATGCAATTAAATTTGTCTCTGAGCCATAGGTACTCATAGAAAGAGCCATATCTGGCTCGCGAGCCATAGGTTCCCGACCCCTGGTATATAGTATAGTATACGTCATATATGAAGGAATAGGTACAGTGACTAAATTGTCAGAATATGATGTCCAGGGATGGGACGGCATTGTTCATATTGACGGGCCATTAATAATAATATAAAATGGTCTTGCGGGCCGGATATGATTACACGGCGGGCCGGACGTGGCCCGCGGGCCGGGAGTTTGACACAGGTGGCCTATCCAAAGTATTGCCGTAACCTGGCTCCCCACCCCAAATATTGTCATGTTGCCACATTTCAAGCTTCAAACTTAAAGCTAAAAACCGAAGATATTTTATACGAACCAACAACATGTTAGCAACAATCGTGAAGTGAAACAAAAATATTTTAACATTTTATAGTATGTATACAATGAAAAGACTAAAAAAAACTCTAGAATTTCTCGGATAACAATGATCCAATGTCTACCTACATGACTTACAATGACCAACAGAGTGCCCCCGTGCATCATTAAGTCTCAGTTTAAATGCACCTGCTCTGTGATGGGCTCAGAGATCTGTGAAAAATAGACACTGGAGAACAGACAGCATTATAAAACAAAGAACACACCGAGCAGGTACGGGGTAAAATTTGAAAAGTTCAAAGCAGGAATGAGACACAAGAGTTCGCAACATTTACACATCACCCAGAGCACTGTGTGATAGTAGATAGATAGCTAGATAGATAGATAGATAGATAGATAGATACTTTATTCATCCCCGAAGGGAAATTCACATTTCCAGCAGCATCCCTGAGCTGAAAACAATCGAAAACAATCGAAAATAACACGGGAGCTGCTGGAGTGGCTGCCATTCGTGACGGCGCCGGAAGAAACGATTCAATTTGAATCATGTACAAACAAACAAACCGGCCGAATATGAACACAAAACTTTCCTGGTTCTCACCTGTAAGGCCTTTATTGTTGACATATTCCTTGATATCATAAAAAATGTTTTTTCACTTACCATTGTTCACCACATGTAATATCTTCATCATGGTTATTAGTGCTACCTTTCCCTGATCCCATTTAGTATCAACATGGAGAGAGCATAAAACCAGCAGGCAAACACAGCTGAAGTGAGACAATCTGTGCATAAGACAACTATTACTCGTACTTTGCAGAAATCTTCCCTTTATGGAAATATCAAGAAGAAATCCATTCCTCGAAGAATACCATAACACTGCACATCACCCTCAAAGCACCATTACCACTGTCAAACATGGGAGTGCCAACATCATGCCCTGGGTTTGCTTTTTCTTTAGCAGAGATTGGGAAGATGGTTAGAATTAATAGAAATGTGAATGGAACCAAATACAGGATGATTCTGGCAGAAAATCTGTTGGAGTCCGCAAGAGACCTGAGAATGTCTTCCAACAGGATAACAACCTTACACATAAAGCAAAATCTGCAATGAAAGGGTTTCTAACTAACAATACAACGGTGTTAGAATGACCAAAGCAAAGGCCAGACATCAATCCTATAGAGCATTTGTGGAAATACCTGAAAAAATACTGTTCACAAATGATCACTATTAAACTACTGAAGAAGCCTGAAATATAGCATTTTGTTCAAAAATTCTTAGGGGGGCAGTTGTTGTATAAGGCATCGCATGCAGAAAGGCAATCAGAAGAGAGAGAGAGAGAAAGAAAAAAAACATTTCTGCCAACACTGCAATAAAACAGAGCGATCCCACCTAAAAGTGGCTTCAGATCAAAAGTGCTTTTAACCTATTTCAAATGGTGCCAGGTATGTTCAGCAGCTTAGGTATTTGAGAGAGCAGACCCTTTTAAGCCCACCTTCCTTGAACAGCCTGCAAAACGGAATTGGGAGACGGCAACCAGGCACGCTCTCACAAACAAATGGCGCAGGAGATACATTTTTTTTTGTCTTACACTCACAGGCATGGGATTTGATTCCGCACTTGTGATAATGTTTGCATGCTGCAGACAGAATCTGGACTTTCTCAACATGTAAGGGGGAAAAAAACAAAAAACGATTGAATGAGGGCTGACCAACCATTTTCAATCAGAGTACTACTTTTCATTTCCAAATTCAAGTACTTTTTAAGCCAATTATTCAATTTTTCTAGTACAGTGGGACCTCGCTACTTCGCGCTACGACGTTCGCGGATTCAGAGCTTCGCGGGCCTAAAAAATAATAATAATAAAATAATGTATTTGTTTATTTTTTAAACCATTTTTGAAGGGGACTCGCTACTTCGTGGTTCCATGTTCGCGGGTTCAGAGCTTCGCAGGTCTAAAAAATAATAATAAAATAAAATAATAAAAATGTATATATATATATATATATTCTTTTTTTTTTTTAATCATTTTTGAAGGGGTGTCGCTACTTTGCGGATTTTCACTTATCGCGGGTGGTTTTGGTCCCCATTAACAGCGATAACCGAGGTCCCACTGTACCATTAATTAAAGACCTGTCTTAATTATATGCAAGGCCCAAAACTTGTGAAGTCCCTTCTCAAGGTTTCTCTTTTTCCTCACGCTGAGGTTTTGAGTTGTTCCTTGCCCGCATGTTGGTTTAAAATCAGGTCATTGTGTCATTGTAATCCTGTGCAGTCCTTTGGGACATTTTTGTGATTAAGGGCTATATAAATAAATTTGACTTGACTTGACCCAAAATATGGCGGTAATTGACACCTAATCTTTGCTCTAATACACATTTCATAGTACCCTGTTAAGTCGTAGCATGCATATGACCTCTTAGACTATGGGGGCCTTTGTGCTTTATAAGACAATGCCACACAAACTAATGCCCGCTGTCGTTAATCGCGAGTGAAGAAGAAATCCAACGGTATAGCGAATTATAGTATCGTTTTGGGCCCCTGGATGAAGTTTGAGCTCAATTCGTAAAGCATTGCTGAATTTCACAAGGAGTTACCTAAGAAGAGGGGAACCGGAGTCCAGACTGTAGCTTGCGGCATCACGCTGTGTACACAGTACACAGTGCTTTTAGGGACACATGTTAGGAGAGTTGGTAAACAGTGGAGCATAGGGAGAAGTACAAACTATTAAGAGGACTGGATGCATTTACAAATGTAATCATTGAATTGGAGGCAAATAACTACTTTTTATTACTGCACATTTAACGGCGCAACGCAGACAATCAGTATAAACCGTATTACAGATGAGGTCATCCTACAGCGCCTGAAAAATGTTCCTCATAAAGTTAACCCAATCAGGGTGTAGGATTTCTCCGACAATCATGCACACTGGATGGAGCCTACTGGTGGCCCTCTTATCCTCAGGGCAGAAGAAAATGTAGTTCGATTTATAAGGGAAAAGTCAAGTCAAGTTTATTTGTGACGCCCTTAATCACAAGGAGTCTCAATGGGCTGCACAGACCACAGATTATTGCAAAGCACAGACTATTATGACACCATCCCCTGATCTAAAACCTACATGAGGGCAAGGAAAAACTCAAAAACCTGAAGTCATGTTTATTTGTGACGCCCCTTAATCACAAGGCGTCTTAAAGGGCTGCACAGACCACAGACTATTGCAAACTACTATTATGACACCATCCCCTGATCTAAAACCTACACGAGGGCAAGGAAAAACTCAAAAACCTTAAGTCATGTTTATTTGTGATCCCTAATCACAAGGAGTATCAATGGGCTGCACAGACCACAGATTATTGCAAAGCACAGACTATTATGACACCATCCCCTGATCTCAAACCTACATGAGGGCAAGGAAAAACTCAAAAACCTCTAGTCAATTCATCATTATTTGTGACGCCCTTAATCAAAAAGTCTCAAAGGGCTGGAAAAACTCAAAAACCTCAACATGAGGAAAATGAAGAAACCTTGAGAACAGATAACTATTTTCCTTCTTTTACACTAATTAGCTGTTCATGGAGGGAGTAGAGGGAAATATATTAAATGACCTATTTTGTTTGATAAATCCGTTTAAGACTGCATTCACAAAACATAACAAAAAAACAAATAAAGTAGAACATTTGCACATCATTTTGTTGATTTTAATTATATGTTCTTGCTTTGCTAAAAAAGGTGGACTAATCTTGTTCCACAAGCAGATTTTTGCCCATTTCAAGTGTCATTTTTGTTATTTTCACAGCAATCGGGATGGAAAAAAAAGTAAAACTTGAAAAAACAAATTTAAGGGACATAGTGTATCATTATTCCTAGAGGTAAAAAACTGAATTTGTTTGAATAAAACAATATTGATTTGAATTATAAGAAAATATACATAAATTATCATGTATATGTGCATTTTTAGAATATATATATATATATATATATATATATATATATATATATATATATATATATATACATACATACATGAAATGTGAAATGAAATGATCTGCATTTCTATAGCGCTTTTCAAGTCAATGACTTCCCAAAGCGCTTTACATTGTGCTTCACATTTCCCAATAGCGGCCGTGATCTGTGCAACCATGTAAGGCGCTAACCTGCTTATTGGGGGTAATAGGGGGTTCAATGTCTTACCCAAGGACACTTCGACATGTAACACGGACAAGCCGGGATTCGAACTGGGATCCCTTAATCCTAAAACGATCGCTCTACCTCCATACATACATACATGTATATATATTACATGGGGCTCACTTAAAGGGAGCTGACATGATTATCCACCATATTGCTGCTACGGGAACCCCACAAAACAAAAAACCTTGTAAAAAGCTGGGCCAAAAAAATTAGAAAAATATTGTTGCCTGATCACTTTGAGTCACTATAGCTTGTATTCTTCCTTGTGCTTTGTAGCGCTCGTTTTCAGGTAAGTGAAAAGTAACACTAGAAAAAGAAAAAATAATCACGCGATTTTCTGATTTTTACCAGAGATTAGAAGATTCAACAACGTTACAAGTAGATACAAAAGGTTAATTGAATCAGTAATAATACTAATAGTAACAATACAGTTAGGAATAGAGTATGATCATTACAATTATTTGGCTTTTTTTTTTATCTCAACTTTATTTAGACGATCTTGTGCCTGGAGGAAAAACAATCTCTCATTAAAATGCAAAATACTGGGAGAGTGAAAGCGGAAAGGAAAAACAGAAAAAACAATCAACACAGCCCAGAAGATCATCGGACACTCTCTGCCCAGTCCAGACATGGCCAGCTTGTGATACAATAAAAGAAGGAGCAACATTATTAAAGATACTTCCCACCCTATAGTAGGCCCTACAGGTCTCTCAAAACAAGGTCAAACAGGCTCTGAGACAGCTCCTTCCCCAGGGCCGTTACCCTCCTAAACAAGCGCACAAAACTCAAAAAATATCTCGCGTCTTATTTTGTTTGGGTTTTTTTTTTCCTTTTTTGTTGCTGCAAAATTTTATGGCACGAAACGAATATCCTGTGACTTTTTGGGGGGATTTTGTTGCTGCTAAATGTTTGTGCACTATTATTATGATGCACAATATTCGTTTCCATTGCACTAGTATTATAACTTAAGTCTCTAAGCACTACGTTGTAACCATCTTTTTCGGCCTTTTATTCTTTTTTCCCCTTCAAAGTGTTTATTACATGTTTTACCTCAAAGTGCATACAATTTCCGAACCTCGTTGCATACAAACTCTTGCAATTCAATGAACTCCCTCCTGTTATGTCTATTATTCACCCGTCATTGTTCTTCTTGGTCTTTCTGCCTCATTCTAGATTTTTAAGGACGTATTTCAAATTTTAAACCCGTCAAATTGACGAACTGCCTTAAAAAATTTCCCGTCAACTCTCAAAAAATATCCGTCGATGGAAAATTGTCAGTTAATGTAACCGCTGCAGACAGAGAATGATAAAAAATGCAAATGTTTATGCAGTCTTGTTTAATTTTAATTTTGTGACAATGGACAGGCATTAACATGTTATCAAAAATCACCTCTCCACCTCCTGTTAAGGGCTGATTGAGAATGATGACATTTCAATTCAAAATGTTAGAAATTGTCACTATAAAACCCTTCAGAAAAAAAAACAAATCTTCTCTTTGAATTTAGCAAGAAATATCAGGTCAAAACTATCAATCAATTCCAATTTTTTGAACTTTTGGATCGAATCTTCTTTATTGTCATTGATATCAACGTTGTGAAACATGGGAGGTCGGTGGTTCGCGCCCCGGCCGAGTCATTCCTAAGACTTAAAAAGTGGTCGGCGGCGCCCTCTGTTGGCTGCGGCTGCATCGGCTCGCTACAATGGGTCAGGTGCAATCGACATTTCGTTCTGTGTACATTGTTACACAGAATGACAATACAAGGAAATTATTATTATTATTATTATTATTATATTGTATGCAACAAGATTAGACATGGCACTCCAGTGGAAAACATGAATACTTTATAGAGAAAAAAAAACAAGATTTTTAGGTTAAATGGGCAAAAAATAATGCTTGGAAAAACTGGTTATAATAATAATAACGCAATATTATAGAGAGCCTTCAGCTGGTACAAAATGCTGCAGCCAGGCTTTTAACTAAGACAAGAAAGTTTGACCACATGACCCCGATTTTAGCTAACCTGCATTGGCTCCCTGTTAGCTTAAGATGTGAGTTAAAGGTTCTGTTAGTAGTATACAAAATCATGCATGGACTTGCTCCCTTATATCTTTCAGATTTAATTTCCCCTCCATGTTCCGGTCCGGAGCCTTCGCTCTGAAAACGCTGGTCAACAAGTGATCCCAAGAGCCAAGAAGAAATACGCAGGTTTGAGAGCGTTCTCCATTCGGGCCCCGGTGCTGTGGAATGCTCTTCACCCTAAGATTCGATCTGCAACCTCAGTGGAAATGTTTCAATCTAAGCTTAAAACACACTTCTATTCTATAGCATATGAATAACTTATATTTTATGTTGACAATATCTGTGTATTATTTGCCCTAATGTAGGTTTTAGATCAGGGGATGGTGCCATACTAGTTGTAGTTTGCCATAATCTGTGGTCTGTGCAGCCCTTTGACACTCCTTGTGAATAAGGCCGTCACAAATAATGATGACTTGACTAGAGGTTTTTGAGTTTTTCCTTGCCCTCATGAAGGTTTTAGATCAGGGGATGGTGTCAATAGTCTGTGGTTTGCAATAATCTGGTCTGTGCAGCCCTTTGAGACTCCTTGTTATTAAGGGCGTCACAAATAATGATGACTTAACTCGAGGTTTTTGAGTTTTTCCTTGCCCTCGTGTAGGTTCTCGATCAGGGGATGGTATCATAATAGTCTGTGGTTTGCTATAATCTGTGGTCTGTGCAGCCCTTTGAGACTCCTTTTGATGAAGGGCGTCACAAATAAAACTGACTTAACTTGAGGTTTTTGAGTTTTTCCTTTACCTCATGTAGGTTCTAGATCAGGGGATGGTGTCATAATAGTCTGATTTGCAATAATCTGGTCTTTGCAGCCCTTTGAGACTCTTTGTGATTAAGGGCGTCACAAATAAACAGGACTCAAAAAAATAGTACATTGTAACAACAGTGCAATGAAGAAAAATGCAATAACATTTGGCACAGTTAAAAAAAAACAAAAAGCCACAAAGTATATCTTTTAAAAGTTTCCTGCAATAACATTTCCCCAAAACAAGAAATATAGAACCCGCCAGATGCATTTGTTGTCCGATTTTTCACCACGTGTTTGACACAAACCGGAAAGTACAACCGGAAGACTACGCAGTCCCGGCAAGCTGGAAGCCATTACAGATCCTTTCACACCGAGCCCCCTCCTCAATTTACAGTTCTCATGATGTCATACAACACGGGAGCGCAACATCCCTGCTCAGATTGCCGATGTCACCGTCCCGCACTAAAACGATGTTCTTCGGTTCAACACATAGACAAACTTCAGAAAATCTCCCGCCCGTGAGCTAAAGTACATTAAAGTTCACTCATTCAACAAATCCCCTTCATATGTCCGAGAGAATAAAGACATGTAAAACCCATCCCAACAAAATACAATAATTAAAAAAAACTTACTCCTCTGCAACATTTAAGGACTACTCCATGCAAATCCTTCGTTTACTGTAAAAGCTTACAAAAGGCACAGGAAAGCAGGAGTGATGAAGAAAGTGTGGGAGTGCTCGCTCTCTACATCCACATAGCTCGCAAAGAGAGAGAGAGGGAAAGAGAATGAATGTGAAGGACAAACAAAACAAACAAAAAAGAAAAGAGGCTGACATCTCCGCTTAGGGTAACCCCCATATTAGGTTATAATGCGATGGGCCGGCATGATGCTATCGACCGATGCACGCTAAACACACAAGGACGGAGGGGGGAAGACGCCGGGATTCTATCGATTCTCCTCCCGTGGGTGGACTGGCGAGTTTGTTTTGTTTTCAAGACGAATCAAAAGTCTGGGGCAATAATTACAAAAGTTTACTACGGCCCCTTTTTATCCTCCGAAAATGTGCAATTAGATCCATACACAGCGTAGGATATCGAGATCATACTCGTACTTTATTCCTGCAGTCCAAATGATTAAAATTGGATGATTTAGTCTAATTTTTCACTGCACACCTGCTATTTAAGGTCAACAAAATCATAGTGCCAGAAAGATCCAGAAATGATTCATTCGGAAAGAGGGAAATTATAATCTAAGGGGCTGTAGTGAATTCATAATCCCAAAGGAAAAGTATGTGTGTGTCTGTGTGCGGAGTCCAACTTAGGAACAATTTACAAGACGAGATCAAACAATGTCCAACTATTTGTTCAAATTTAAATACAAAAAAAACATTACTGTCGGAATACAGAGATGAAGAAAATGGGGTATGAGTGATACTGGAGATTGGGACTAGTGCGTCTAGTTAACTTTGTGTTATTGTTGCTATTGTCATATCATAACTGTTATTATTAATATTATGTTTATTTTTATTGTTGTTACTATTACTGGTGTATTTAATAGGGAAGATGGAGGGGGAGGGAATATAAGCATTTGCATCTTACTACCCCTTTTCGAACATATTATGTAACATTATTTTGATGTTGAGTTATTGTTTTTGTGGTGTTTTTATTTTGGTCAGACACTTCATGTCGAAAATCCAGATGAAAAAACTGTAAACATGCCAAAACATCATCAGAGAACCCAGGGCAGTTTGGTAGGGATGGGCGGAGCTATTCACAGAAGGCCTGCACTCCCCTCCGTCTCTTAATAAGTTATGATCGTTGTTTGTAGAATATTGTAACATATTTACAAAAGAACTTTGCTTGCACCTTGTTTTGAAACAATCATTTAGGACATAAATGAGCCTTAACACTCACAAGTAACTGTGGGAGGGGGACACGTTTTAAGTGATATAGTAAATTCTAAATTAGACGCTTAAATTCTTATCATTATCATAAGGGCTCTTTGAACTCAGTTGGGCATTGTTAGCATACTTAATGGAGTAAATATTCCACGCAACTTTTTAAGGGCACCTTAAAAGACACGCCCCACCCCTATTAACACGCTAACAATTTAAAGCAAATGTCTTAAAGTGTGTTGCAAAAATCTGTTTTAATTCAGTATGTTGTTTTCAAAGCAATTGCAGTCAGTCATCATGTAAACAAGACGGCCTTCCCATCACTCTTTAATAAAGGTAGTGTTACTTTCTGTATGTCAGGACCAGAACAGAGACAGGACCCACTTGCGTTGCGTTGCGTTTCTCACAAGTTTTATTGGAAGAAAGAGAAGGTTGCGCCCACAAGCAGGTGTTCGCTTGACGCGGGAAGCTGGTCGCTCTGATACCCGGATTGTGCTCCGAACGCGGAATTGGATCTTCCGTTGCGAGAGATAGCGGTTTTGGGGACAGAAAAAAACGTGTCAGTAGCCGGGACACAAGAGCAAAAACCTGGTCGGAAGCAAGTCGTAAGCCAAAATAGGAGACAAGACGTAGTCGGGGACAAAAGAGGTCGAAAGCCGGGACGGGAGAGCAGACGTGGTCAGGATCGAAAACGGGTCAGACGGGAGAAAAAAAAAGGGACAGGTGGGAGACAGGGTTGAAAAAGGCTTGCTTAGTGTTAACTGAGGTTCGCAGACGGACTGACCAAAAGGGACATACAGGACTGGGTTCAAATAGTGACCGGGAGCCAATCAGAACCCGCGGCAGTTGCCGCCAAAGGAGCAGGCACATCTGAGTCACATCAGTAATCAAGACAGTATTACTATGACTATTTACATAGACTTTTTGGGATAACTAGCTTACGAGCTTACTAGCATCCGCTCATTTCTGTTTTCATGTGACTCGAAAAGCGCAGACAATTTTTACTGTTGGATTCATTTCAAAATTTACCAACTTGTATAAAGAACATGTTTGCAGGAAGACCGTTGTAAATATATTTAGCCAGACATTTCCAATCAAGACATTTTCAAGCACAGCTAATGAGGCTAATCAAGCGCAAACATTAGCATGACATCAAAGTCGCCGCTGTAGACAATGCAAACAGCTGGCAACCCCCTCGGCCTTTTGTTTAGCATGTTTTTGATCAACACTCAGCTAGCTTGCTAATAAGGGCTCATTTTCATCATGGATTGTAAACCACTGGCTGTAATTGTCCACAAGAGAGGGAAAAACTGTGTAAATTATGATGACTAATAACAGTATTGATCCGTATGTAGTATCTAGAGCAGGTGTCTGCAACTTTTTTCAAGCCGAGAGCTAATTTTTGTAAGTAGTTAGAACACATGGCAAGAGTTTGATATGCATTTGGAAAAACCTATGTTGTTACCAGGTTAATTTTTATAAGAGTTATTGGTGGGGTCAGTAGTTTGAGGTGTCCTTAAAAAGTTTCAAATTAAATATGTTCTCTATTGATAATTCCCGACTGAGTTCAAAGAGCCTTTATATTTTGTCCCCACCGCGCACTGCTTTTATCTTTTGTTCTGGCCCCTAAGCGCATTATGCTGGAGGAAACCCATCAATGTTCACGTTAACTGTAGGATGAAAATGGTGAAAGTAAGAAAAAGATGAAAAAGCAAGAGTTTAGTCGAGTGCATCTAAAATGTTAACGTACAAAAAAGGGAGTTGTAATGAGGATTTCAGCCAGAAGAGGGCGTCGGCAAGTAGAATTTTGTGAAGTTACATTCACTACCTTTAAATAGGCTCAGTCAACTGCAAGCTGGAAATGCACCTAGCACTGGTGAGCTATTTTCAGAACAGGTCCGCTGGCACCTCAGCTGTCCTTCGGGGGCATCCTGGTGACCGCCAACACCATGTTGGAGACCCCTGATCGAGAGTAAGGGTCGGGGAACTTTTTCACCCAAAGAACCATAATAGCAAAATATTTTTGGGGGAGGGAGAGAGAACCGCACCATATATTTTAAGATAAAATTCAGCATAACCACAAACCCCCTCTCCAGACAAAATCTAATTTTTCACCGCATTTTGTTCCTCTGTGTGACGTTAGATGACTTGATAAAATAAATGAAATAATAATAATGCCACAGCTTTTGTCCCATATCAACAAATATACAACTTTAAACTTCTTCCTCCCACAGCTATTTCAGATCATTGAGGCTCATTTCACAAGTAATGGTTTCAAAACGAGGTGCAAGCAGAGTTCATTTGTAATATGTCACAAAAAACTGCAAACAAAAAATGTATGGATGCATTTCTCTTCAACGTAGTGGGCGCGTGTGAGAGACGGGAGAGTGCTGTGTAGCTCTACCCGCCCCTTCGGCTCACCCAAATTGTTCCGTGGGCTTGCCAAGCATTTGAGGGTAATTACAGTTTGTTGTCTTAACAGTGAACATACATTATTTAATGAGCTTCCATAGACAAAACGGGGGTCTGTAGGACTTTCACTGTAAACTGTAGATAAAACTGTGCCCTTAATATACCGGATAGAGAATTAGAATAGCATGCACCAAACCAGACATAGAGCTTAACACAAACGTAACGCTACGGAAGAGTTTGCACCAGCAGCATCTTTTAAATCGAGCCCAATGTACTCATGAAAGGAGCCATATATGACTCACGAGTCATAGATTTCTGACCCCTGGATCAAGAGTATTCATTTATCTGAAAAAAACTGAGTTAGTAATTCGTCACAATTTGGTATTTTTTTCCTCTTTCCTCTCAAACGGCTAATAAGGGCATGCATGGATGTTTTCATTTTATGGATTCATTATCGACAAAGACAGGACCCACTTGCATGTGTTTTAGTTTTATTAGGAAGAAGGGGAAAAGGTAGTATACACGATCCGTGGATCAGGTTGCTCAGACGCGGAAGTGGTACTTCCGTGGCGAGCGAAGGCAGTGTCGAGAGTGGGGAAAAAACAGATCGATAGCCGGGACGGGGGAGCAAAAACCTCATCAAGTTCGGAAAAGGGGTCGGAGCCGGTAATCAAACAGGAATCAGGACAGGAGAGAGTCAGGGTCGAAAGGGATTGCCTAGCGTGAGCTGAGATTCACAGACGGACTGACAACCGGTGATAGGAAGACGGGGGGTTTAAAAAGTGACAGGCAGCCAATCAGCGTCCAAGGCAGTTGGCGCCAAAGGAGCGGGCTATGTTGATTGCAAGTATGTTGTGATTATTATTTTCTGCCTTTCATCCTGATAGTCTTTTATCTTTCCTTTTTCTCTTACTTGCGGGTTTACCTTTGAGTGCCATGTCCAATCTCATTGCTTACAATGTTTCAAAACGTTCATATCGATGGCAATAAAGAATGTTCAATTCAGCCAACAAAAAAACAACAAATTGATAGTAGGCAGCTCATGGGGAGGGGCGTGGCGTATAAAGGAACAACTAACTATCGGGAAATCGATGGGGCAGAAGTTAGGGTAAAAATGTGCTGAATTTTGGCGGTTTTTATTCGTAAAATTCTTTTTGCAATACACAATGCCTGGAGAGCAAAAAAAATGTCTTGGACAGTACCCATAAACGGAGAAGATTTTCGAATGGTTTGAAGCCCCGAAAGACAAAATGGATATGGAGTATCTTGGCTCAGTGTTACTTTGCAAGCTCTCAAAATTGCACAAGCCAAGGAATATAAAGACTTTGTCCACAATTTGGTTTGCTTTTTTATTTGGTTCCTTTTAGCGGCATTAGGAGAGAGAGTGCTCGTCTTGGGATCAAGAGGTCGCAGGTTCGATTCCCGACTCCTATGTCGAAGTGGCCTTGGGCAAGACACTGAATCCCTAATGCCCCAAATGAACAGGTAGGCGCCTTGCATAGCTGACTCCATATTGGTGTGTGAATGTGTGTGTAAATGGGTGTGAAGCACATTGTAAAGCTCTTTGGGAGGTCTTCATTGACTTGAAAAGTGCTATAGAAATGCAGACTATTTACCATCTTGATTATCCTCAAAACGTTTGGAGGCTGACTCCCTATTGGTGTGTGAGTGTATATGTTTGAATGGGTGAGTGTGAAGCACATTGTAAAGCGCTTTGGGAGCTCTTCATTGACTTGAAAAGCGCTATAGAAATGCAGACCATTTACCATGTCAAAACCCTGTTAGAATATTGGTTACTTTGAAGCCATCTTGTCACATAGTCCTCCCCTCAAGTCGCCTTTTTTTTCCTCACATGGTTAATCTGTGCCTTGCCATTATCTCATCTATTTATTTCCTAAATCACGATTTTAAAAAAATATATATTTTAACCATTGTGTGAGTCAGTGTATTTCATGTTCTGGGTTGTTGGGTGGGGAAAGGGGAAAGGGTTTTACTTCTTGTACATTGAATGTTTTATATAGTGCACTTTGAGTTGAAATGTATTACCGAATAAGTACTAAAAAATAAACTTTGATTGATTGATACAGGATGGGAAAGGCAAAGCTTGTCCTCACATGTGTTGCCTTCTCGTGGCACACGATAATAAAGGGTCCGGATTTAACGTGCACTGCTGACATTTCTCCTCTAGGTGGCGATATAAGGCCACATTCCATATGCTTGATGAATAAATGGATGGACTTGCGTCGTTCAAAGACGACACACCGTTGTTTAGAATTTTATAAGGGAAAAAAACGGCACAGTAATCGATAACACTATAAATTTCCAGGATGTAAGATGCAGCTCTCGGTCTACTGCCCGAAAGTACCTTATTGATTAAACTAAATACCCATTTCCAAAGACCAGAATTTCCTTCCCAGCTCGTTGCAAATCTGATTTACTGCACACAACCTTGACATCAAACTTTTTCTCTCAATTTGGGTAAAACCCTGAATGGCTGAACCCTGGCGTCACAAGTTCTGGAGCAGAAGCTTTTTTTTTAATTGTGCAATTCATCGAATATGCACAAAAATAAAACCCAGCACAACAAATAATAAACATAGCTATTTAAACCGCTTCAAACTGAACCACAGGGTGTTCACATAAATGGTGGGATACCCTCAAAATTGGCCACAGTACTATATCAGGGAAACTAGTCATTTACATAGACATTGAACTTAACAAAACAAAGCAATTTTTTTGTAAATTTTCCAGTCACTGTCAGCGTGATCCTCGTTATATCAGTATGTGTTTCAGGGAAACGACCATATTTTCAGGATTATAAGGTGCATCCCCAAAAGATAGTCTTCTGTAACCTATTTATTCAATATGCATGCGCGTTGGACTATTAAGTCATGGAAATAAAACTACAGTAAGAGCTAAGGTTGCATTCAAATAAACACATACGTTTAAATTAAAAAATTATTCAATTTACATGATGACATTTGGTTTCACCACTAAAATAAATTTTACAAGTTAACCTCAAGAGGGCACTCAAAGGCAAAACAGTTACCGCATGCAGTAACATTTGACAGTACATAAAAAATGTTGCCATGAACACTTCATTTAACAGAAATCAGTTCAAGTAATCATGTGTGATACTTACGGACAATTATTGTCCAAGGCAACAATAAAATAGGATTTGCTATGAGCATTGGAAAGTTGGCGTTTAAGCTGCTATCGAAGTTTTACCCTTCTTTTTTGTTTCCTTTTAGCAACAAAAAAATTACAAATTAACCACAAGATGGCAGCCATGTTATTTTTTTTTCAGAGGCAGAACAGTTACCGTTTGTCAAGTCATATTTATTTGTTTAGTCATTTATCACCAAAAGTCTCAAAGGGCTGCACAGAGCACAACAACTAGTAAAATATAACATCAGCTATATAAAGTACTTTTGTGGGAACGGGAATATTTTAAGCTAAATATGGAAAAAGTAAATATTTTATTTGGTTTACATAGAATCAAAACGCCAAATAGGATTAATACAATGATAATAATTTTGGAATGAATTAATAATTTTTTCCTCACACTGAGGTTTTGAGTTTTTCCTTGCCCGCATGTTGGTTTAAGATCAGGTAATGGTGTAATTGTAATCCTGTGCAGTCCTTTGAGACATTTTTGTGATTAAGGGCTATATAAATAAATGTGACTTGACATGTAAAGTTCATACTCGGGTAAAAAAAACTATAAAGGAGCCAGACCAAAACTAGATGGCTGGCTAGAAAGGAGGCCAAAATTTAGCTTGATGACTAGCAGAAAAAGATAATATATTAGCTCGATTGATTACAAAAACAAAAATGTAAAAAGATAGGTATCTAGCTTGCTAAAAAGCAAAAAAAATGTAGGATGATAGCTAGCTACGAGGCTAAAAAAGTAGCCAGATAGCTAGCTACAAAAATCATTTTTTGCTCATTTGCTTTATAAAACCCATAAATTAGAATTTAGTTTTTATTTCCTGTAAAATAAGTTTGCAGTATTATTTCATTGTAAAGAAGCATTTCCAAATTTGTTCGAGATTTTAGATATTTTGAGGCATACTTAAATTTGTGGCTAATTTATGGTTTTTAGGTGCGCTTTATAGTCCGTAAAATATGCTAAATGACACCCATTTAGCCCAAAATCAATATATTTGGTGGGCACATGCTCTCTCAACCTGTTCCAAATGGACCTCGAACTGAGCATTTCGTGTTCTGCCAGCATACACAAGATACATAGACCTTTTTCATGGCCAAATTATTAATGAGGACTTTCAAAGCAGTTTTTCCAATTTCTCCAGTACCCTCAAAAAATAATTCAGAGACTCATGTATATTGAAGAGCCACAGATATATCTGGGATTTACATATGCAATTTTTAATCTTGCGTGTAAAGTGATATTTAGATCTCGAGTAAATCAAATATCTGCCGATATTGGTGTTGGCAGTAATTTCTAGCTTACATTTACAGTTGCAGGAAGTTCTTATTACCACTTGGAAACGCCGCCTTAATTTTTTGCATGGCCCATAAAAAAATGTTCATAATTGATACGTAACCCTTGCACTAATACATTTCATAGTGCTCTGTTTTGGTGAAGCATGCAACTGTCCTGTACAAGCCGATGACACTACATTGGACAATGCCACACAAACTAATGCCAGCTATAGTTGATCGCAACAGAAGAAAATGAAAAGGCAAAGAGAAGCCACCAGAGAGCAGTGTCATCGTCATTTTTAAGCAGTCTTGAGAAACATGGCGGCAATTTCAAGAATTTACAAGCAGGGAAAGGACAAAGCCGACTGTACTTCCTCAGAAGGCTGGCGTCCTTCAACATCTGCAAAAAGCTCCTGCAAATGTTCTAAGAGACTGTTGTGGCAAGCGCCCTCTTCTATGCGGCAGCGTGTTGGGGAGCAGCGCTAAGAAGAAGGATACCTCTCGCCTTAATAAACTGGTGAGGAAGGCGGGCTCTGTTGTGGGCACAGAGCTGGACAGCCTGACAACTGTAGCTGAGAGACGGACACTGAAAAAGCTGCGGTCAATCATGGACAATTCATCACATCCACTACACAGCATCATCTCCTAACAGAAGAGCAGCTTCAGCGACAGACTGCTGTCACAGTCTTGCTCCACAGACAAACTGAGGTGATCAAATCTTTCTCATGCCATGAGGCTCTTTAACTCCACCCGGTGGAGTAAAAGCTCACATTAAACCCCACCCCCACATTTGCATATTACCCTATTTTCATTGTGTGTATTTTTCATAGCACTTTTTAAATACTCTATATCGACACGTTATATTGGGTATTTTTGTATTCTATATCTTTTGTTTTATCATTTTATTTTTTTCAACACAAGGATACTGCTGGAATTTCCCTACGGGGATGAATAAAGTATCTACCGTAAATTCCGGACTATAAGCCGCTACTTTTTTCCCTAACTTTCAACCCTGAGGCTTATTCAGTGATGCGGCCAATTCATGTAAATTTTCTAACGGCCGCTAGCGGCGCTCGAGTGTTGCTACCATTAACTGCCCTGTCAAAGCTATATTATTATTAAAGCTTTGGAAACTCTCTCGGTGTACCGTCTTTCTTTGTAAATATGTGTAATCCATATATAATATGTATTTGCAACTGTATATTATTGTAATGTATTTATTTGTATTTATTTTTGACACTTATTCTGATATGTTTTGCACGTGTGAACGAAAAATGAGGGGCGGAACAAACGCGGGGTGCCGAGTTTAAGTGGGGACCGCTAAAGGTGAGGGACAGACAAGGAAAGTAGTGGGGGTAAAAAGTTGGTTAAAGAAAACGGAGTTGTGTCAGTAAATGTGTTTCTGATATATTTTTCCCACCCTTACCTTTGGAAATATACACTTTTTTCCTTGGATTACTTTCAACGGGACCCGGACTCTGCAGGTCTGCATCAAACCTTAACTACCGGTATCATTTTCCGTTCATTTTGCCGGCTGTGATTTTTGGACTGTGGGCTTTAATGAAGGACGTTGTGGAACTGAGTACTTTATGCTATGGATTCATGTTGGCCTTGATGCCAGGTCCTTAGCTTGGCCTTTGCCATGATCTTTGATTTTTGCATTCCGGAGATGGAATAAGAGCTTGCTCTGTCCACTCCACGCATCGGCCCGGTATTGCAGTACCTCCGGGAACGGTGCATTCGCAATGATCGCAGCAAGGCTTTAGGGCTAGGACCTTAGCTTGGCCTTTTGGCTGAGAGTAAGTGTCCCGGCTCCTAGGCTTTGTAGCGTATTATGAACTGACCGATAACGGATAATGGATAATGAATAACGAAGATAGATCAATAACCCTTAAAAACCCCACGTTAAAAAAACATACCATATCTGTAGTAAGACAAGGCTTTGATGCTAGGTCCTTAGCTTGGCCTTGATGCTAGGTCCTTAGCTTGGCCTTGTGGCAAGGCTTTGATGCTATGTTCTTAGCTTGGCCTTTGAAGTCACTATCTTTGATTTTTGCATTTCGGAGATGGAATATGAGCTTGCTCTGTCCACTCCACGCATCGGCCCGGTATTGCAGTACCTCCGGGAACGGTGCATTCGCAATGATCGCAGCAAGGCTTTAGGGCTAGGACCTCAGCTTGGCCTTTTGGCTGAGAGTAAGTGTCCCGGCTCCTAGGCTTTGTAGCGTATTATGAACTGACCGATAACGGATAATGGATTCAGATTCAGATTCAGATTCAGATTTATTGTCATTCGTGTACACGTGTATACAGAACGAAATGTCGATACATCTGACCCGCACAGTTTCTTTGAACGTCAGCCGGGATAGATAAGATTAACCATGTCTTCGTCAGAATTTTAGCGCAGCAGTTCGTCATCTCGCGGTTCGATGCCTCTTCCAGTTGTTAAATGGTCCAGTTTATTGTCCAGAGAGCGAATGTTAGAGGGGTTAGCCTTTAGCCTAGCTGTTAGCCCGGCCCGCTTCGTCGAGGGGTTAGCCTTTAGCCTAGCTGTTAGCCCGGCCCGCTTCTTCTTCGCGCCGCTGTCTTGCCACTCTGCTTCGCTGCTTTGTAGGCCGCTGGTCTTGTAGGTCTTGTTGACATAGCAGTCCGTGGCTAATAAACACTCCCGAGTGGTCGTAGCACCGAGCGCTTGATGTCGAGTGGTCGTAGCACCGAGCGCTTGATGTCCTCGTTCGGCGGTAACGCCGCCGTCTTGCCACTCTGCTTCGCTGCCTTGTAGGCTGCTGGGTCTTGTCGACATAGCAGTCCGTGGCTAATACACATCAAGCGCTTGATGTCTGGATGATCGCATATCCAGCAAAAAAAACTGCGATCGTAACTTAATCTGCAGTTCGAGCCGACTTTGTGCGCCATCAAAACTGAGTCGAAGACTGGATCTTATGGCCGACGCGTAAAAAAACCGTTGCAAGTCGATGCGGCCGCAGCCATCAGGGCGCCGCCATCTGATAATGAATAACGAAGATAGATCAATAACCCTTAAAAACCCCAAAACCCCATTTAGTTTCAATCGCGGGACTTGAAGTCGGGTTTGTGTTAATTTTCTGTTTGTGTTACATGTTTAAATGTTGGCACATGCGGCTTATATACAGGTGCGGCTTGTGTATGTACAAAATCGGTTTACCTCTCAAAATGTGGTGGGTGCGGCTTATAATCAGTTGCGCTCTACAGTCCGGAATTTAGGGTATCTATCAATTCACCCAAAAATTCAAGCACTTTCAACCCTTAAAAACATAACATTAAAACTTATGTTATTATCATGTTTTAAAACACTCATAAGAACCCAATATACCATAAAATACAATAAACATACAGAGTTCTTCTGAAATCAGAATTTGGTTTTATCATTTAGCCTGGAACGATGACCCTGCAGTTTCCCTGTCTATTTCCACTCAATAAAATGGAGAAAAAAAAACACACTCCGATGCAGTTTTGACACTCCAATGTCGACCGGTCCAGCCAAAACAAACTCCTCTACAGCAACCCTTCCCACTGTTTGAAAGCAAAGCAACAGTTAATGGAGCGGTACGGTTGCGTGCTCCGAACAAATGCTACTAAATGATGTGTTAAGTAGATATTTGAGGAAACAAGAGCGCGTTTTGCACACAAATACCGCAAACGTCACGCATACGCGGGCTAATCTCTCGGCTAAGCCGCGACACGCTGCGGAAAGAGAGAAAGTGGCCTGCTCGGCACATTCCTTTGTAGTGGATCAACACCACCAGAGAACAGAAGAATGATAACAATGGTCGCCGGCCGATTACTTCAACTCGAACAATTTTACTGAAATAATTTAGTAGCATACTCTTTATGTTGCCAAGATACCCCAGTTATTTTTAATGTATTTTTTTTTTTCATATTGAAACCGGGCAGAAAGTGCAAATCAACATTGCAAAAAAAACTTTTAAAAAAAATTCAACTTTGATGCCATCTTCTGGCTGAAATCATCCCTGCAGCCTTAGTCAAGCTCCTTTTGTTTCTCGTGCAAATATGTGAAATTCTTAGACGCACTGGCAAAAACTCTTTTTGGGGAGTTTGGGTTGGCATTTCGACTGTATTTGAAACAGTGCTTCTCTTACTTTCGCCATTTTCATCCTAGAATTAAATACAAAAAATGAGCGTGAAATCAGTGTATCACGACCCATTTAGTATCTAATATTATATGTAAATCGTTGAGAAGCTGAAATCTCATATTTGGAGGTTGATTCTTATTAAAACTGTAATAAGCAGTGTTAGTAGGCTTATCCTGATGGGGGGGAAGCACAAGTAATGAATCAGTTTCAGTGCATCGGTTTTCTTATCCATATCGATCATGACCATCTAAATGTGATCTTAAAACACTGACACTAATAGCCTGTGAGAAAGCGCATTTTCCGCCACTTTATTTACTTTCCCATGACAGACTGACAGCAATGGTACAGCTTGACTCTGCTTGCATTGAGAGCATCAACTACAGTCCCTGGAGGGCACGCTCTATTCCTGTATCTCTGTAATAACACAAGCGTAATTATCTCTGCAGAGCGGGATGACGCTGTACACCCAAAAACAACGGCAACCAGATGATGGAGTTGCTGTATCCGATTCAATTCAGGAGGCCTTTCCTGCTATTTATAACCATAAAAACCTGTCCTATTTGTTTCATGTGGGAGAGCAAACCCCTACCCCTAGATGGGTGCAGCCAGGTTGTACTTGCCCAAGACGCACTATTGGAGGTGGTGCAACAACAACCCTGTCGGTTAAGGGTTCCGTGAAATGTGAATCACACGCATGGCTTTCTTGCTACTCCGTGTGCTCACAGTGACTTACCACCAGTGTTGCGGAGTCACGGAATACATGTAGCCGCATAATGTAATTAGGATACAAAGGAAGGATTTTTTTTTTCTGTTACAAGTACAGAAAAATAAGAATTACTCTGCAGGATTACAATTTTATGTAAAACTATTATTTATATATGCATAATGCACCGATAGACAAATCGTATCTATAATCATTTCAATCACACTCAAGAAACCAGAAGAGAAGTGTCATAGTAATGTCTCTTTTGCGCAGACATGCAACTCACAGACTGTGTTACGGGGAAAGACACGTCTCTCTTTGTCTGTATTTCATTTGTCGTTCGATGTAGCACTCATTTTGTTGAATTGGCGTGAGTCTGCAGTTTTGTGAGGGCAGGGCGCCTGTGATGTGTTTAAGGACATTTAGTAAATATGATTGTCTTCTTTTTGTATTTTTCAGTTAACTGGTGTTCAAAATCACTATACGATCACTGTATTGTTGTATTATGAAAATATTATACTTTGTTTAGTTTGTTACCTGCCGTCTCGATTAATGTAAAGCACTACTCTCCGGTCTCCCGAAGTCCAAAATCAAGAGCCTTCAGCTGGTACAAAATGCTGCAGCGAGGCTTTCAACCAAGACAGGAAAGTTTGATCACGTGACCCCGATTTCAGCTAACCTGCATTGGCTCCCTGTTAGCGTAAGATGTGATTTCAAGGTTCTGTTGGTAGTATATAAAATCATGCATGGACTTGCTCCCTCATATCTTTCAGATTTAATTTCCCCCTATGTTCCGATCCGGAGCCTTTGCTCTGAAAACTCTGGACTACTAGTGATCCCAAGAGCCAAGAAGAAATCCGCAGGTTCGAGAGCGTTCTCCATTCGGGCCCCGGTGCTGTGGAATGCTCTTCACCCTGAGATTCAATCTGCAACCTCAATGGAAATGTTTCAATCTTAGCTTAAAACACACTTCTATTCTATAGCATATGAATTACCTATATTTTATGTTGACAATATCTGTGTATTTTTTGCCCTCATGTAGGTTCTAGATAAGGGGATGGTATCATAATAGTCTGTAGTTTGCAATAGTGTTTGATCTGTGCAGCCCTTGGAGAGGCTTTGTGAATAAGGGCGTCACAAATAAACATGACTTGACTAGTAAAATAACAAGTACAACTTGAAACTGGACATAACACATCCCAGAGTTTGTTGGAAATTTAGACTGTACCCCTTTTGTGTGTTTAAAATAATAATTGGTCCTTAATGTGCTCTTATTGCAAAGCAAAACAGCCCATACCAATTCTTTTTCAAGGTTACATTGTTCATTAATCTTAAACAAGTTAGGAATTTTATCTTTTATTAGCATAATCGGTATCGACGTAATCCAAAAGTAATCGAAAGTAATCAAGTGATATTACTGCAATATTAGGGTATTCGGGTTGCGTTCCCAATTACAAAAGGTAACTAGTGTTTGCATCGGATTACATTTCTAAGGTAAATCCTGCTTACCACAACGCCAGACAGTAGTTAAGTTAAAGGATTTCACAGTGCCGCCATCGGTAGAATACACAAAGGAAGAGACTTCAGGTTGAAATGTGACTATTTTGCTTCTACACAGGTGGTGATCATCACTTCCCTTTTGTCTGTTTGACTTCCCTTACCAGAAAAAGTGACATGGGGAACGAAGGTGGTGCGGAAAATCAACGTCCATGACGAGCGCTTATGGTACAGTGGAACTGGAGAATTTGCAGTTCTTGAACCAATGTCATTCCTTAGCAGCGGAGTCACACCAGACTCCATTTAAAGCTCCACAGCCACATAGGTATTGACTCCGAATAACACGGACGTTATGTCAACAGTTAATAACATAGAATCAAACTTCTGACCATCTTTTGGAGATCAGGCAGGAAAACCCAGTCATTTATGTTTGTATGTTAGCAAGAGAAAGAGGAAACAGAGCTTCGGTCTTGATTCTTGGAAACAGTTATGTCGCGGTACGTTTTGTCTTGAATGAATGAATGAAAACTTATTTCGAACATTAAAATAAAAACAGAACAAAAACAATAACTCAACAAAATAATGTCACATAATATGTTCGAAAAGGGGTAGTAAGAAGCAGATGCTTATTTTTCCTACCCCTTCATCTTCCCTATTAAATGATAATAACAACAATAGTAATAATATCAAGAATAACAGTTGTGATATAATAATAGTAACAATAACAGCAAGGTCAACTATAGTTGTAAACGCAGTATTTCCACAATCTCTAGTATCACGCCATTTTCTTCATCTCTGTATTCCGCCAGTAATGTTTTTTGTATTTATTTTCGAACACGTGAACAGTTGGACATTGTTTGATCTCGTCTTGTAAATTGTTCCAAAGTTTGACTCCACACACAGACACGCACATACTTTTCCTGGTGATTATGAATTTACGACAGCCCCTTAAGTTATAATTTCCCTCTTTCCGAATGAATCATTTCTGGATGTTTTCTGGCACTATGTTTTTGTTGACCTTAAATAGCAGTTGTGCTGTGAAAAAAAATTACTAAATCATCCAATTTTAAACATTTGGACTGCAGGAATAAAATATGAGTATGATCTCGATATCCTACGCTGTGTATGGTTCTAATTGCACGTTTTTGGAGGATAAAAAGGGGCTGTAGTGAACTTTTGTAATGATTGCCCCAGACTTCTGAACAATGTGTTAAGTATGGCAGAACAAGAAAACAATAAAATAAATACAATTCATTATAGTTTAAAATGAATTTGGCTTTGTTAATTATCTAATCTATTGCAGCACCATCCATTTTTACTTCTAAATCTTGATTTGCCTTGCGATTACCAAAGAATATTACTTTGGTTTCATTTAAATTTAAAGAGAATTTATTTATATCCATCTATACTTTTAGCTTTTAGTTGTCTTGCTATTGGATTTGATATTGTGCGTTAACAAATAAGTCTTGCCTGTTGTTTGAGCGGAGTTATGTAAACATGTAAAGCAAGTTTTTATTTTGTCAGCTGACTTCCTACAACAATTGTGTGTCAGTTAAGAACATGAAGGACATTTTAGGCAAACTTCCAAGTAGTTATACTACTTTCCTTTTTCGTTTCCCCAAGCATGCCATTATAAGGTCATGCTGATTTTATGAATAGGCGTGCTTAGATCACCTGAAGTGACTCAGTCAATGCCATTAACAGCTATAAACGTAAAATATTCTTTTCTGAATGAGTTAAATTCTTATGAGGAAAAAAAAATCACAAAGATGATTGCAGAAAACCCTTGCTACTTTGCTCTTAGGTTATGAATTGTCTTTATTGTCATTGATGCCAACATAGCGTGAATTGTGTTCAGACGGCACACAGCAAAAGCTAACACAGGAGCAGGTTCCAGAAAGTTTTGTGTTTAGTGGCGTGACTGTGTTCGCGACTAATAGGCTGATTTATGTTGTCAATCAAACAGCTGGGCAAGCGCAAAGGTCAATGTGTTCACCTAAAACAAAGTGGGATGCATGGTGACAGCTCGCTTTTAGCAGCATTGAAAGAAGAAATTAATCAAAATGAACTCTGAGGAAAGTCAGAAGAGCACAGAGAAATGGTGATCACCAGCGAGCGCTCCATTGATCGTCTGAGAAGCAACTGAGGTGGCGCAGAGAGAGAAGGCAATAGCAAGACTGCAGGTCCAGCCTACAACTATGGTTAGGCCAACACCCCTCTTCAATCAACCCTGCCGAACCTGTATTTCACCAACGCCAGACCCATGAAACAGATGACCTGGAGCTACAACTTGTTGGGAACGGCTACATTTGGGACGGTTGTTTTTCAATGATCGACAAGACCTGACTCAATCAGAGTATACCCGATGCTAGAAGTAGAAGCCCTCCACTCTTGTATCTTTGTATGACAATAAAGACAATTCATTTAACTGCATTTCTGTGTTCTTAAGTGTAATTGTTATTTTGTTACAGTGCTATACTATACTCTCAGTCGGTAAGGACGTCATCAGGAGTTTGACCCTTGGGGGCTGTTATGAAAGTTTAACGCTACTTCGTGGATTATCGATTTTCTGGTTCTGGTCCCCATTAACTGCGATAAATGTATTTTGTTTTCTAGTGTTGGTTTCGCACCTTTATTTGCTGTTCCTCCTTCCTCACACGCTCTTTATCTGTCTCATTATTTACAGAAAAGGCTTTCTTGCAACATTATCCAGCAGTCAAATGCAATTTCATTAGAACGCAGCCGCTCTGTCTTGTTCCCCGCTCATATTACACCATCATATAGGTCTGTATTCTTTGGCTTGCCTCATTAGTAGTAGTAATAAACACTAAAGGGCTGTGGGAGGGCTGGGACGAGAAAAAAAATTGCACATGGAGCCTGTGTGCTAAATGTTGTGGAGTGTGAAGGGTTAAGGGGTGATTACCTATAATAAGAAGATGTTTTTGGAAACCAAATGATCTCATCTGAGTGTTAAGCTACTTTATTAACGAGAAGATGGAATTCGTATGCTGTTTGGAAAAGAGGCAAGAGCTGGCAACTCCCACAGAGTTAAACGGGCGCATTATACGACTCTGCTCGAGCCGACAAACCACATAGGCCTCGTAAAAAACACGATTCAGAAACCGGCCGCAGCCCGAGTGTGCACACCCCACACACTTCCACATGCAAGTAACCTTAGAAGGTGTCACAGCTCTGTTGTGGTAGTCCGGAAAAAGCCGCAGGAAAAACGTAAGAACGACTGAAATATTGCCGAGGTCAGGCGCCACTTACTCAGAAAAGTGCAAAAATAATTGATAACTCGATTCGAGGAACCACCAAGTCAACATAATGACAAGCTGCATTTCCACTTCTCAAATGTATCCAATTAAAAACATTCTGCAATTTAAAACGGATGTTACGAAATATTCATCTCCAGGACAACGAAAAAGACTAAGTACTGCCAATACTCTCGTATAAAGGAACCAGTAAAACTGCTTTAAAATAGGCACGTACTAGAAGAAATTCAAAATACCGTACAATTCGGAAAACTTGCCGCAACAATACAATTTTCCCAAGCTTTCAATCCTACCGCTTATGTAATGATGCGGCTAATTTATGCAATTTTTCTAACGGCCACCAGGGGGCAGTAAAGGTAAGAGTGAGACAGGTGGAATATATGTCGAGTTCATGTGACTTCGCGCTAAAATTAGCATTGACAGACCCTTATGGAAAAGGTGTCAATAGAAAGGGAAGGGGTAACGACCATATTGGGAATTATTTTACGAGTCTGTTTATTTGTAAACAGAAATATTGTAGTAAAATGATCGGATTACAAGAAGCAACGTCCAACGAGACAAAAATGTCTAAGGCGGATTCAGATTTATTGTGTAATTTGGAGTCAATATTTGTCACGGTTGGATTCTATGGATCGTTCTTGATGTAACTAAGCCATTTTTGCGGACATTTAGAGAAGTTGAAGACAGCCAGACGTCATGGTGAGTAACGTCGACTTTATAGTTTTCGGGTTTCTTGTGTCAGACTTATCTTAATGGTATTCTGAAGAGTATATTTCTATCTTTTGAAATGGGCATCATATCTTGAATCCCAAGAGTTAAAGCTTTCCAATGATATGTGATTTGCCTTAATGTAAAGTCTGATTTATTTATGAAAACAGTTCAAGTCCTACCAAATACTACGGATCTTCTACTTTGATAACAGATTACGAAAAACACATTTTCTAAGAAAATTACGAAAATGGGGGGTAGGAAAATCATACGGTGCTCGTTTTTTTTTTTGACAATTTTGATTGTTCCTTGGTTATTTATCGTGGATTGGTGCCATCTGCTGGACACTTGCAGTAACAGCAGGTTTGATGTGCAGTTTACATTGTCTAAGAACCACTTTCATCTTAAAAATGGTACTCTTAATTGCTAGTACGAAAACAAACAAAATCTGAACATGTGGCATGACGTTTTTCAGTGATTGGTGACATCGTACAGACACTTAAATTTTCATCAAAAGTCTGGCGGTCCACCGGAACATTACAGTGGCTGGTGATAATGCCCTGTTCAATTTCTTCTTCCTGTTGAGTCAATTTGAGATGGACTATATCTCATTTTATTGTGATTTGGTTGATTTTTTTTCCTTTTTCTGCCCATAATAAGTGGGTCTCGAGAAGGTTCGTGATAACCGAAGGGAAAAGTTGAAAACAGTGACGACGATCGAGGCCGAATGAAGAAACGAAAAAGATGTACGGGTGTCTGCTATAAGGTACGGTAAATGCTTTTAAAATGTTATATTTTTATCTTTTTACAAGTATATTCATCTTTATTAACTTCACAATTAAATAATTATGTATGTTTAGGCACGCACTTTATAAATAATTTGATTTTAGTATGTGGCTTTTTTTTAAAGACGTTATATGTTATGTTATATACTCGTACGTTGTATAGGCTCATATCAGTGTCTGAAACTCATGAGAAAAAGTTACCGGACACCAGGGCAACTCTGAAAAGTTGCCTGCCCAGCCATAAAGTTGCCTTCCCCATTTTTCACAACTTGAAACGCAATAAGACGACTAATTGCAAAAAAAACAAAATGTTACAAAGTATTAAGGTTTGATAATCGGAATATATAACAGAACGACACTTTGAAATTAAATTTATTATAAATCTACTTATTCATTGCATGGATATGACATCGTAGATTTCCATCTGCCATCAGTATGTTCCCGCACTGACTCATATTTGCGTTGCGTCGTCTGCTACAAGCCACGTGAACTCCTCTTTCCACAATGCTTTTAAAGTACATTAACGTTTTGTAGCATCATCAAATTTGTTAGCTTCTTTTGAATTTTTCTTCTGGGACTGGGGTTTTGGCTTGATTCCTAACCTTTTATCCATTTTTCTTGTGTTCTCTGTGCGTTTACTTTGGAAAATTATATGCAAATGCACAACCTTATAACGCTCGAGAGAGCCCGGAAGCACGAAGTTATTCGATGCAGGCTTCTAATTGGCTGCAGAGTATGCAAATTGCCAAACGAACCAACATTTCCAAACCAAACAAAGATTTGGAAATCGGAATTGAGCAAACGTTTGATTTTGAAAAAAAAGAGAAAAGATGCACGCCCCGGGCATCCGGGCAGACGTTATTTCAGGCACTGCTTACACATAAGTATTTAGAGTACTTTAAGTCGTTTTGGTTTTGCGGATTAATATAGTGTAATATCTGCACTTTAAACTGCATTATTTTTACCAATGAGAAGTGGATTTTTTTTCTTCATTTGGGTCGCAGCTCGACATTTGCGTGAAACAGTGGGTCTTGAAGTCAGACCGGTTGAGAACCAGTGACAAAAAGCCTCCTGGTTTCTCAACAAAACTTACAAAGACATCTAAGAATTCATGTCACACTATAACAGCACATGTTGAAACTTTTAGCTGCTTAGCTTAAATATTACACACAGCAGTCGGCTCCTGACGCAGAAATCCAGTTTGGGTAACACACAGCAAAAACATTTAAGTTCTCAACAATCATCTCCCCTCATTCTCATTTGCCTCCTCAATTTTTGAGGCTTTTCCATCGTGAGCACGCACACACAAATGTGCACAACGCTTGGACAGAGAGCTCAGTCATTGGGCTTGTCAGTAATATGGCGAGCGGAGCCAAAAGGGAAATAAATCACTTTTCCACAGCCCGAACAAAGAGCCAGTGTGTGTGAGCGCGTACGCGCGTGCTGGTCTATTAACATACGTCTAGAAAACATTATTCATCTTTTTTTTTTTAATGCGGGCTTCACATTTCGGGCCCAATAGGAGAAAGCAAAAAGGCTGAGATGTAAATAGGTGAAACCGAAAGCATCGGCGGGGCTCTGCTGTAACTTGTGTGAGGAGAAATTTGAGAGGCGAAACCCAAACTCATCAGACGCCTGATCAACAGTGGGAATTTTACCATAACACGCCTTTTCGTGCTAATCTACTTTAAAATCTCATCGGGAGTCAAGTACCTTGTGCATTTCGGCGCAGAAAACGAGCAGCACTCTGTTGGAGACTTTGAGGTCTTTTCCCGAAAGGCGTCCGAGGGTCGGCAGGATCTCTTTCTTGCTCGGTCGCCACCTCCGGCGGCTGACCACTTGGTTGCAGGCCTCCTCAGAGATGCTTCCCGAGGGCAGTGTCCGGACGATAGCTCTCGTTCCCGTGCACACAGACTTGGTCATCTAACAAAAGACAAATTATGTTTTTCTGAGTGCCTGTAGTCAAAAAATGGGAAAATAAAGATTAGCTGGTTAGATTTTTTTTTTTTTTTATGGGGAAATAAAACAGTGAAATTGGAACAACTTCTCATAGGAGGACACCTCATTGGTGGGGAAATCATGCGACTAATAATCAGTGTTGGGCACATTACTTTAAATCAGGGTCTGAAACTCATGAGAAAAAGTTAGCGGACCCCAAGGCAGACAACTCTGAAAAGTTGCCTGCCCAGCCATTAAGTTGCCTTTCACAACATGAAACACAATAGGACGACTAATCGCAAAAAACATTGTTGAAAAGTATTAAGGCTTGATAATCAGAATACATAACAGAACACTCTAAAATTAAGTTTATTATAAATCTACGGATAACATTTATTGCATGTATATGACATCGCTGTTTTCGATCTGCCATCACTATGTACCTGTATTGACTCATCTTTGTTCATGCAATGTTTGCGTTGCGTCGTTTGGTACAAGCCACGTGAACTCCTCTTTCCACGATGCTTTTAATGTACGTTTACTTTTTGTAGCGTCATACATTTTGTTAGCTTCTTTTGAATTTTACTTCTGGGGCTGAGGTTTTGGCTTGATTCCTAACCATTTCTCCATTTTTCTTGTGTTCTCTGTGCATCTATATGCAAATGCAGGACCTTATAACGCTCGGGAAAGTCCGGAAGCACAACGTTATTCGATGCAGGCTTCCGATTGGCTGCCAAGTATGCAAATTGCCAAACGAACCGAAATTCAGAAATTTCCAAACCGATCGAAGGTTTCGAAATCGGAAAAAAGCAAACGCTTGATTTGAATTTTGAATATTTTTTTTCCCCCCTTTCAAAAAGTTGTTGGGCACCCGGGCGGAGACGTTTTGTAAGTTGTACACCCGACGTAAAAGATGCACGCCCCGGGCTTCCGGGCAGACGTTATTTCAGACACTGGTGTTAGGCATGTTACTTTAAATAAGTAATTAGTTATAGTTACTCACTACTTCTTACAAAATGTTAGAACCAGAATTACTCTTATAGTAAAAATAACTAGTTACCAGGGAGGGGGATTTTTTAAGGGTTATTGTTCTATTTTCTTTATTAATTATCCATTATCGGTCAGTTCATAATATGCTACAAAGCCAAGGAGCCGGGACTCTTACTCTCAGCCAAAAGGCCAAGCTAAGGTCCTAGCCTAAAAGCCTTGCTGCAATCATTGCGAATGCACCGTTCCCGATGCGTGGAGTGGACAGAGCAAGCTCTTATTCCATCTCCGGATTGCAAAAATAAATCGTCACACTAGTTACCAGGGAAAGCACCTATTTCCATTACTTTAAAAATAAGTTTATAATTCGAAATTTTCTGAGCAAATACAAAACACTGCAGTAACGTCTTTGATAAGAGTTTACTTGACGAGATGGGAAAAACGACTTTATTTCGAGTTAACTCACTAAAAAGAGTCCCAAATGCCTTTTGAGGTTGTTTTTCTTGCTTTAATGCCTACTTTACCAATTATTGTGTAAAATTATGCACGGAAAGACTTAAAAAGGGTGAAGATAAAGAAAAAAAGACAAATAAAAAAATAAAAAGATACAAAAAGGAAAAAGACATAAAAGAACATAGATTAAACTTTGTATTTTTATCTTAACACAACCACTCAAAAACACAGGAAATGTAATTAAAATATTTATAAATCTACTAACAAAAGATCAAATACAAAACAATTTTTAAATTTATTGAGCATAAAAAAAGTTAAGTCAACAACATGGAATCCCCTAAAATGCATATTGACCAGTATCAAGAGAAAAAAGGTATCTCAGAGGGAACAAGCTGATGATTGGTGGGGAGCCGGCTCCCTTAGTTCACTTCCTGAGCCGGCTCATAGAAACGCTTCATCCGTGAACGACGGCTGCTGTCAAATATAGGACTCATATTTTTCACGAATTAGCCCTCGTTCGCCCTTTCTTTCAGCACATTAGTTAATACGATATTCGTAACCACTGTCTAACTATATGGTAGTTGCTATTTTGACCTGATCAAATAGTTGCTATAGTGACCTGATCCAAATAAACGTGATGTAAACAACCCGAGAGAGAGCGGAAAATGCCGTCAGGTGTGCCAAGGGGGCCGCCGTTGGTGTTCTGCAGCCAAAGCCATCACATCCAGTTCAGGCTGGTCTACTTTTGTTTTTAATCATCCACCAGTCATTGTTCTTCTTTGTCACACTAGACTCACTGCTGCTGTGGTTTATGGCCCAATTTTGATCCCTCAAAATGATGGACGACCTTAAAATTTTTCCGCCAACTCTTAAAGATTGTAATGATGAAAATTGCCGGTAAATGTAACCTCTGTAGACACAGAAATATAAACTAAATATTCATCAAGTCTTAATAACCGCCAACCTAGTTCAGATCAGGCTGGATTATTTTAGGCCCAATCTTACAATTTGAATGAGATTCTCAAAAAAAAAGAAAAAAAAGAAAACAAGTCCATACCTTCTGATTATTCTTAAAGAACCGTCTCACCAAGACGGTAGAACGCTCCTTTCGGTTCCTGACAAATTCGGAGTCTTCTCCGGCCCCCTCCTCGCTGCTGCTGCTGCTCCGCATTCCCCCCTCCGGGGACGACTCTTGGTCGCGCATCAGGGCCGGTGTCATGGATTCAAAAAATTTCTCCAAGGAGCACCCTTGCCTGTCGAGCCGCTCTAAGCTTGAGGAGTTGTCCTTGAGGCATGGATGGCGGACGTGTCCGTTGCCCCAAAACTGCCGGTGGGTGGGCTTGGGGGAGCAGTTGGGGGAGGACGCCAGAGAGTTGGGTTCACTGGAAGGGGTGCACCTGGCGGCAGTCTGGTCGTGGAAAAACATTCCAACAGATGAGCACCAGGTTAAAGCATCATTAAAACTCATACAATCACCTTTTCTTTGGGGGTATACAAAAGAATAGCCCTAAAATATGTCTCCCGCAGTTCTGTACGGTCAAATCGTTAACTTTGTCTAACAAACCTGATCAGCAGGTCAACAAGTGCTGCATGGCCCTGATAGCAATTCTGATTAGAATCAGGTATGTTGGAGTAGAGAAACAACTTGTCTAAACACCTCTCGGGCTGCAGTCTCGCATAATTTAGATCAGGGGTCAGCAACCTTTTCGGTGTGGAGTGGCACTTTCAAATGTCCTTGTAAATCACATTAATGACTCGCACAACATTTTTTTTTAATATCCAACAGAGCTGTCATTTTACACCAGTCCAAATACACAACATGGATATACATCAAAATTGTATAACTCCCCTCTAATATCCTCCACTATTCTTATTCATCAATCAACTAAATATAGAATGTGAAAAACAAGTGGAGAGGCCTTTTTGGCACAAGAATTAACCAGTATCAACCATTCTTCATCAACAATGAACTACAATCAAAAAACAAGCGCACAGACACACGCTTCTTCAAAATATTCGCCATCAGTAAATGGTTTTCTGTGTTTTGCTATTCAGTGAGCAATGTGATAGCTTGCTTCAGTGGTGGTGTTTTTAGCAGTGACAAAGGTTTTCAGGGTCTGTGTTTGTTTGCCATACCTGGACACGGCGCATTTTAATGTCTACGCCTTGAATTCATGTTTCGTCTTGTAATGACGTTGAACACTTGCTGTGTGAGGTACAACGCTCTCGAGGCATTATGCACAAGACAGCATGGTCATTTTTTGCACAACGCCGCATTCGTCTGTCCAAGCTGGCTAGAAAGAACGAGATGTTTTCGCTCGAGGAGCCGTCATGATTCGTTTGTTTATCGCGCGCGTGTGTTTCGTTGGCTGGGTTAAAACATGGATCTATCCTCTGCGAGGCGCCGCGCAAACACACACTGACACACGAAGCAGAAGAGGAGGGGCGCTAACGTAAAGCCTCTAAATAACATGGCGCGCAACTGAAAATGTATAAATTTCAGGGGAAAATTGCGCATTTTTTAAATATACAGTAATAATTACTGTATTATTTTAGTGTTCTCAAAGAGATGAATCCAGCATGTATGTAAGTTAACGCTCCTCCTTCATGGAAAGCTTTGCATGAAGGGGTGTTGGAAGGGGGTGAGCAAATTTTTCAAATCCTTAATGGGTACAGGCCAGCATGTCTCAGAGGTTTCCCTTCTTCCAAGTCAAATTATTATTGCTCAGCAAGGTTTGCAATAACCTGATAATGACATTTATCTTTAGAATCAGGTGGGCTGGAAGAAGGAAACAAATGATCCAAATCCCTCGAGAGCCTAAGTTCAAAATGTTTCAGGCAGCGGTGTTCAAAAGTTGAAAATGTGTGAGGGCCGACTATTCAGCACTCTTTGAAAAGTCTTTAATAAATTCACCCTTCATAAAAGGTTTAAAGTGACTTTTTTAGAGGCTTTCCATTTCACACAGCTAATTTCAAAGATCACACAAGCAATCTTTTTATGGACCTGGCAACAATCCCAATTATTTGACTCAGTTATGTTGTGGGAAGAGAACAACTCGTTTAAAAAACATAAAGGCCTCGGAAGCTGTTCCCCTCCTTCATAACACCTGAGTGAAATGATTGATATTGTCATCGAGATCATGTAAAGTTCTGTGACTGTATTGCCTTTGGTACCTTGCGATAATCCATGGTCGACGTGGGAAGGCTTGAGCGTCGGAGATGATGCCGATATAACCGGCTGAGCAAAGGACTGTGAGCAGGACTGCAACTTGGGCAGGACGGGAGACGCCGGCGAGAGTCTTTTGTGGCGTCCCGGCAGACAGATCGGGTGCAGGGGCAAGCGCCGCCGCCTGTTATTCCTTCATTCGCACTCATTAATTCCAGCTGGCTTATAGATCCTTCGGAGCCGCTGGCAGGCTTTCCATCTATAAACTCCGCTTCGGGTCTATGCCTAAAAGAGCCATACTCTGTGTCCAAAACGGAATAGTTCTCGCTCTCACAGGACAATTTCCTGTAATAAAGGAGAGCGGGGCAACTCCGCTGTTGCGGAAGCCACAACTGGTCTGGGTGCTGGCGGACCTCTTGGCAGTCGTTTGAGCGTCTGGTTTCTCCACCGTGCCTGACCGCGGAGGACGGAGACGTAGCGCGCTTGTCCGAGACCGTTTGATTCTCCCCGGTGGCCATCGTCTCTGAGGGAAGAAACGATTTGAGCTTTTATGGAAGTCAAGACGGCCCACGAGCTAAGTAACCAGCTTGTTGTCTCTATGAAATAACATATTTGCTTCCCACGCACAACCAGTACATTGCAATTATTGACTCCATAAAGCAGCAAAAGGAAATGAGCTCTGCAGAGGAAATGAATTCGGGTTTATCATGTTTGCGAGGAGCGCACGTGTGTTTATTGATTTCGCCGGGCTCAGTGAGAAATGGGCTCTTCCTAAAACGTGGCCGAGGATAAATACCGGAAATACTCACGCGAATGATCGGGCGGATCTAAGGCGACGTCCTTCCTTCACATTTGAGCGTGTGTTATTGGTGGCTGCAGCTGCAAATGCCGACTGATAGCGCAAAGTGGAGGTGACCCGGGAGGCCCTGTGGAATTTCCTTGATAAAACGTGCGCTTCACCATCGTCGCTTATGAGGCCAAGTTTGAGACAGGCCCAGACGCTTTGCTTCAGAGCGGTTATCCATCCCAGGTCCTTAGGAGGAAAACAAAAAGTAAAAATATACAGTTATCAATCAATAGAAGTATTTATAACAACCAGCTATTTGACATTTAGAAGCCATCCATCCATTATTTGCAACGCTGATCCTCAGTAGGATCGCAGGGGGTGGTGGAGCCCATCCCAGCTACCTCCAGGCTGTGGGCAGGGGACACCCTGAACTGGTTGCCAGCCAGTCGCAGGGCACACAGGGACAGACAACTCGCTCGCTCACTCACACCTAGGGACAATACAGACCGGTCAAGGAACCTGACATGCATGTTTTTGGAATGTGGGAGGAAACCGGAGTGCCCGGAGGAAACCCACGCAAGCACAGGGAGAACATGCAAACTCCACACAAGAAGGTTCGATCTCATGTCTTCAGAACTGTGCCGCGGACGCGCTAACCACATTTAGAACCCGAATTTTCTCATTTTATTTTTGAGGAGGACCTCTCCCTCGCCGATTTCTTTTTTATAATTACGCAACCGTAATGGAAGACTTTACCCCTTTGCGAGACAGAAATAATTGAGGTTTCTTCGTGCTGAGGCTTTGCATTTGGTCTGCATTTCAATAGCGCTTTTCAAGTCAATGAAGACCTCCCAAAGCTCTTTACAATGTGCTTCACACTTACCAATTCACGCACAAGGCAACTACCTGCTCATTAGGGGCATTAAGGATTCAGTGCCTTGCCCAAGGACACTTCGACATGACACGGTGGCATCAGGAATCGATCCCAAGACGACCGATTTACCTTCTGAGCTACTGCCGTATGCAGGGATGTGATTTGACCAAAGTGAAATTATCTGAAAATTAGCGGGGGGGGGGGGGGGGTTTGCTAGCTGGGGGGGGGGGGGGGGGGAAACCAGGTAGGACCAGGGCAGTGCCCTGGTGGGGGGAAAAGTGGGGCGAAGCCCCCCCCCGGAGCTCATGGGTTTTTTTAAGTACTTTCAATGCACTCAGATGTACACATGAAAATCTATTATTGTAATTGTTAAATATTTATGGCCATTTTTATTACGTTATAATATTTTCGAAAAAAATGGGAAAACTGTCAAATAAATTTGAAAAGTTTACCACCTACCTCAAAATTCACGACTCTATCAGCAACTGGTACAGGTTGTTGGGGTGGATCACGTCTCTTTATTACCGCTTCCGATTGTGATGTCAATAAGGGATGGAGGCCGTAAAGTTTTGGAGTTTTCGTTTGGGCACCGAAACTTCCAGCGATGGAATAATTTGTCGTTCTTGACTGGAGTTCTTTCACGTGTTTTTTGCTCTTTGCGTGACTTTCAAGAGCTTTGAAACCTCTCCCACCATAGTCGATGGTATCATGACACCAAATGCAAAGTGCTTTCCCGGCACGATCGATCTTCCGAATAAAGTCATTGAACAAATTCGTCACAGTCTTCTTTCCAACATTCGTAGATAATTCCTTCTCCAACCAGTCCCATCGAAACTTGTTTTTTACAATCTTATCAATTTCTTTAGCTCGCGGAGCATCTTTGCGTTCGATCACGGACATCTTTCTTTAAACACCCGGCAAAAACGTGTGAGAAATGAACAATGGCACACTCCTATAACAAGCGCGTTTATTGGTCAACACGAGACTTCAACCAATCGCAAGTACGTTTCATTTCAGTTACGGAAACACTCAAATGGCATGCTGTCGAGACGAAATCGTTTTTTTTTTACCAATTAAAACACCGGAAATTTTAAAATTTTATTTTTGGAGATAAAAAAAGCGGAATTCCGCGAATTAGCGGAAAAATCACATCCCTGCGTATGAGTTTTTCCTTGTCCTCATGTTGGTTTAAGATCAGGGGATGGTATCATTATAACCTGTGCAATGAACCATCGTTAAGTTCTTCAAGACCCTGAAGGTACCGATTGTTTTAATCAGCTATATTGGACGGGAGAGCAAAAACGTGGTCGGAAGCGAGTCGTAAGCCGGGGAAGGAGAGTACACGTGGTCGGGGACAAAAAGAGGTCGAAAGCCGGGACAGGAGAGTAGACGTGGTCGGGGACAAAAACGGGTCGAAGCCGGGGGACAGACGGGAGCAAAAAACAGGTGGGAGTCAGGGCCGAAAAAGGCTTTCCTAGTGTTAACTGAGGTTCGCAGACGTACTGACAACAGGGGACGGATAGGAGTGGGTTTAAATAGGGACGGGGAGCCAGAATCCGAGGCAGTTGGTGCCAAAGGAGCGGACACGGGTGAAGCATATCGGTAATCGTGACATTACCGTTTTTTTTTAAACTCAATAATATATACAGACTATTGTGTCTAAAGATTGCCACCCATACCATGGCCGTTTGATCAAAGTAATTAAGGACACTAGCTTTATTGAGATTAGAAGTTGATTTCACTCATAACAACAGGTTGATGGCTTAAGCTGCAGGAACAAAATCGGTTTGAGTTTGAACGAGTTAAGGTAAGTTAAATCTTGCATCACTGAGATTTTGCTTGAGGTTTGTGCTGACAAAGACTAAATTCCAGGTCAATTAACCAACATTCCTAGCGTGGGAGTGTTAAATACTAATTGGAACATCTTGGAAAATCCTACGACAACACAGGTGAGTCGTACTTTTGTATTGGACAAGGTATAATTTTCATTTCACAGACAATACAAATCCTCGAAACCTAAAAGCACAAGATGGTGTGACAGGATGTTAACACCTCAATGCTATCTGCAGCATACCGCTCTGCACAAGAGCTCCATTCATAAGGAAGGCGGCACTATTCTACAGACACTCGAACTGACTTGACAACCTTTCATGACTCATGCCCGAAAGAAATCCACAGAAACTCATTAACACCTAATAAGACGTTTGGAATGCCACTTAATGGTTGCACCTTGATCTGGACAGGAAGCGCAACACGTGGGAGTTTTGACAGTCAAACGATTTGCTGAAATTTTGGAGTTGTAATAAACTGCCTTGCTGTCTCTTAGGGAGTAGAGATAGAGAGTGGAGTAGGAATGAGTGGAGAGGTGTTGTGAAAGGATAGTGGGATGTTTAGAAGGGGATGGGCAGGTCACCCGTATGATGCGGCAGGGGTAAACCAGTGAAAGCTGTCGGGCCCTGCTGTTGAACAGTAGTGTGTTGTGTCACCCAACCCAAATGACATGGCCGTTTTCTCGTGTCCCGTTTCGTCTGGAGGGACGAAAGCATGACCGACTTGTGTACTGAGGTGCTTGACTTGTTTGGGTGTTGGGGCATTTGGGTTGGCCATGGTCCAAAAATGTTTGTGTATGTTTTTTGCTATTTTTTTCCCTTTTTCTTTTCTTTTTCTTTTATTTTCTTTGTTATTGTATGTGATTGTCTTGCTGTCGGTCACCCCTTGAGGGACAAGACCAAGGTAGATAGATGGATAGAATAGAATAAACTGATTAGAAGTGTGACATCCAAGAGCTGAAGAACCATTACCTAAAGACACTCAAAATCATGTTCTTCCATCCAGTCACTAAGGGTTCACAGTTCATTATGAGTGATATCATGCCCATAAAAACAAGCCCGGCCAGGTTGATACCAAAATAGTCCTTGACATGTGTTTATGTCACCAGAAACTAGACAAGTCAAAGCAAATTTCACCCGAACCAGAAATTTTGTAAAGAGGTGGTTGGGACCACAGCAGCAAAGTCATCCTAGGGCACAATGTTGAAGAACAAACGTTAAAATATGCAAAGTTTGTACCCCTTATGATGGCGAAATTCAAATTAAGAATACATTTATTGATCTGAATAATATGCGTGTAAATATTTTAGCGACATATACTGGAAAATGACCGCAATACGTAGCTTACATTTTCAGTTGCAGGAAGTTCTTCCCATTGCAATTTAGCACTGTGAAATGCAACCTTAATTTTTTTGTATGGCTTATAATAAATGTTATAACCTAATGCAGGCTGCCGTTGATGACAAGGGAAGAAGAAATTCAATGGTAAAGCGAAGCCACCAGAGAGCAGTGTCTGCGTCATTTTTAAGCTTGGGATTTTACAAAAAAAAATAACACGTTTAAAAAGACTGATTTTTTTTGTTCGGTTAATAGCATGCAACTTTCCTGAAATGTGTAATGACAGATATAATAAAACTAAATAGACAATTGTTGTAGGCATTTAATTTTTTACTTGAAGCAACTAATGTGGAATCCTTTGGGTGGGAAATTGGGATCATCTTCAAAAATATTCCCACATTTGTTAGGTCTTAAATGCCAGGCTTTCGAAGTCAAGGGATGAGTTTTAAATCATTTACAACCATTTTACAGCGGTTGTAAATTCTTGAAAAGAAAAGAACTGTCTACATTCATCCACCCATTATCTGCACCGCTTATCCTCAGTAGGGTCGCGTGAGTGCTGGAGCCCATCCCAGCAATCTTCGGGCAGTGGGGAGGGGACACCCCGAACTGGTTGTCAGTCAGTCGCAGGGCACACAGGGACAGAAGACTCACTCGCTCATTCACAACTAGGGACAATTCGGACCGGCCAATTCACCTGACATGCACGATTTTGGAATGTGAGAGGAAACCGGAGTGCCCGGAAGAGACTCACGCAAGCGCGGGGAGAACATGCAAACTCCACACAGGAAGCTCGATCTTATGACCTCAGAACTGTGCCGCACACGCGCCAACCATTGCGCTGCCCTGTCAACATTGATTCATGACAATTTTGACATTCCGCAGCAGATATTTCCTTAAGAATTGAATAACCCCCAAAAGATTCGGAATAGAATAAAATACCATGATTACGACGGCCAATGACATATCACGGTTTGGAGTAAGTATGTTGCAGTTCCACAAATACTGCTTCAATTTTTAGATCTTGAGTAAATCGCAAACGCAATCGCAAACGCAATCGCAAATGGCAGTATTCTGTTGCTAACATTTTCAGTTGCAGGAAGAGTTTCCCATTACAATGTATCAATTGGAAACAATACCTTAATTCTTTGCATGGACCATCATAAAAGTCCATAATTGATGCATAATCCTTGCAGTAATACACAAGTCATAGTGCCCTGTATAAGTATAGAAAGCAACTGTCCTTTTGGAAGCTACCTGTAAGCGTCGATGAAGCTTTCAAGGACAATGCCCTACAAAATAATACCAGCTACCGTCGATGACGAGGGAAGTAGAAATTCATGGTAAAGCGAAGCCACAGGAGAGCAGAGTTGGTGTAATTTTCTAGCAGACTTGTCGTCAACCTTGGCAACATTTTCTAGCATTTCAAAGCACAACAAGAGAATACAAACGTTTTCAAGGATTTCAAGCAGCCGTACAAACCCTGCACATCTATCGGGCCTGAACCAGAGCTGCAAAAAGTCCATCTCCCTTTTTTTGCTATCAGTTGAACTGCCACCCAAAGCAAACAAAGGAAACAAAGCAAACGATTCTTCGGGGCAAAATCTCAGCCTGGAGCCAAAAGCGCAGACAAAACAAACATAGAAAAACATTCAAAATCAGGTCACATGAAGTGACAGGTGCACTGACCAAAAAACCTCCTCATACAGTCTGCCTAATGACATGTACTGAATAGGTGCAGCATTCTATAAAATAAATTAGTAAGATTGTTCCCTCATTTTAAAAAGACATTGCATTACTACTGTATTTTAAGAAGCATGAAATAGAGGGTATTTTTTCTCATCTCTTTTGCACAGGATTTATTTTGGTAATTCATAAAAGAGAGTGTGTAGAATGTTTATTTTTGGAAATCAATAAAGTCATATTTGTCAAGACCAGAACCGAGACAGGACCCACTTGCATACATTTTTCTCAGTTTTATTGGGAAGGGAAAGGATTACACACACACGATTCGGTGATCTCTGGTCGCGGGGAGCACCGAGCGATGGAGGTGTCGGGAGGGGAAAAAACAGGTCAGTAGCCGGGACAGGAGAGCAAACAACGTGGTCGAGATCAGAAAAAGGGTCGAAGCCGGGAAACAGACCGGAGCCAAAACAGGAGTGAGTCAAAAACGTGGTCAAGATCAGAAAACGGGTCGAAGCCGGGAAACAGACTGGAGCCAAAACAGGAGTGAGTCAGGGTCCATCTGTGTTAAAGTCAAGGCCTGTGAACAACATCAGGCCCGAGAAGGATTTTTGGTCCCCGAAGATGATCTTGATTCAGAAATATATACAACAGGGATCAAGGTATTTGTTTTTTACCGTGCATTAAAACTACTTGCGCTGTATTTCATTGTCGCTTAGAGAATAATAGATATTGACTATTATTTTTCTCTTGGAAGTTAATTTAGCTCACTTTTGCCCAAATCTAATCTATAAGCTACTGATGGTGCCTAAAAAATACCCGATTTTTTCAATATTGCTGTATTGATCTCATATTGGAGCTTTCCAATAGTTTCAGTCAGGTTCAATAGACTGGGCGTTATTTCAAAAGCTTTAAACATTTGATCAGTCTGCCCCTCGGCTTGTGTCTGAAATCTTCATATGGCCCTTCCATCCCTTTGACTTTGACAACCCAGGTCTAAACTAATTCACGGAATAGGGATTCTATTTTTCGATTATACCGTCCAGTCTTACCACATGCAATTTATCATCGGGGATAATAGATTACGATAATATTCATCCAGAGGCCAATGCCGAACAGCAATTAAAAATCCAGCATGCATTAATAAAGTGTAAAATCCCACTAAGCCATCAGATTCGGATCCAGAATTTTTATTTTTATTGTCAAAGGCCAAGATACCTTTGTTAGGAGCATCCATTTAACCAAACATTAAAAGAAAAAACGAAATCCACAGAATATCCAAAAGGAATATCCATAAAACCCATGACCAATGGTTAACCAAATGTGAAAAATAAAAATAAAAACTCAACAGCAGCATCACATATCCATTACAAACGTACATCAGAGTTCATATCAATTCCAAAATGATGAGAGTATAAAAGATTCTGCTCTGTATCATCACCATGGAAACGGTTCAGAACCATCATTCCCCTCCACAAGAACTACCCTTCACCCTCACATAAAAGTGTTTTTCTTCCCTTGTGTTTATTCATGTGCATCGTCTCCCAATTCATCCAAATGATGACTCACCCCACAACCGGCTGTGATGAGACAAGAACCTGCACCCCAAAGGAGACCCGAAAACTGGATTGCATATTCTTTGCAAAGTCTTTAGCACATTTGGTCCTCCCTCTCAGGCATTCCTGCAGAGTAATCAGCAGGTCAGTGAGGGCGGGATTCCAATTGTCTATTGTGTGTGGGGGCTGGAAAAGGGGCCGTCGCTGACAATAGAGTGGGGCGACACAAGAGGGAAGCTGCAACTGGTGTCACACGAGCTGTGAACCAGGAATGTATGTCCACGTTATCGTGAAGTGTGTAAGACAGGGGTGCTCACACTTTTGCAACATGCGAACTAATTACAAAATGACCAAGTCAAAGTGATCTACCCACCTTAAAATTATTTTCAAATGGCGATTAAAGAGCAGTCTAATGTTAGAAAACACATCCCAGTGAAATTCAAGGCTCTCAATATTTCTCAATGCACGCCTGAATAAATCAAATATATTTATTCAAATCAAAATAAATAATGTACTGCTTTAGTGCGGATCGATTTATCGGAAAAAATTAAATACCCCGTCTCTGATCCAGGCAAGGAAGTGAAGGAAAAAAAAAAAACAGTCGTCACAAGCAGGTGCTCCATGGATTGTTATCGGGTCCGGGAAGCGACTGAGTCAACGTCAGAAGAGAAAGCAAGAGTGAGACATACGGCTACAGCTAAGCGAACAACTCTCTTAAGGCACCCTGACTGAGTTTGTATCTCACCAATGCCAGATCCATTATCCATGAAACACAAACTAGACCTCAGACTCATGCAAAACTTCGGGACAGTTGTATTTGAATTAACGCGGAGACCTGGCACATCAGAGTATTACCGATGCTAAAGGGCAGCAAGCCAGCAGTTCTCTGAATTGCTTTCTTACACTGAAAGAAGCCCTCCAATTTTGTTACACTTTTGTGTAACGACAATAAAGAACATTCATCTACAGTGGAAGGGGTCTGGTTTGGGGGTCCCAGCATGGCATCTCTGCTTTTTGCAGATGAAGTGGTGCTGTCGGCTTCCTCAGGCCATGATCTTCAGCTCTCACTGGAGCGATTCGAGATGAAAATCAGCACTTCCAAGTCCGAGACCAGGTTTCTCAGCCGCCTCCCTCGGGAGGTGTTCCGGGTATGTCCCACCGGCAGGAGGTTCCGGGGATGACCCAGTACACGCGGGAGAGACTATGTCTCTAGGCAGGCCTAGGAACGCCTGGACAAAGCTGAACAAAGTGGCCGGGGATAGGGAGGTCCAGGCTACCCTGCTGAGGCTGCTGCCCAAGCGACCCCACATAAGCGCAAGATAATGGATGGATGGTATACTCTCAGTAAGTAAGGACGTCATCTCCAGAAGTTTTATGAAAGTGTGACGACGCTACTTTGCAGTTTTTCACATTTCAAAATCATGCATGGACTTGCTCCCTCATATCTTTCAGATTGAATGTCCCCCTATGTTCCGGTCCGGAGCCTTCGCTTTGAAAACGCTGGTCTACTAGTGATCCCAAGAGCCAAGAAGAGATCGGCAGGCTCGAGAGTGTTCTCCATTCGGGCCCCGCGGTGCTGTGGAATGCTCTTCACCCTGAGATTGGATCTGCAACCTCAGTGGAAATGTTTAAATCTAAGCTTATAAGTCAAGTCATGTTTATTTGTACAGCCCTTAGTCACAAGGAGTCTCAAAGGGCTTTACAGACTACAGACTACTAAAACACCATCCCCTGATCTAAAACCTGCACGAGAGCATGAGGAAATTCTCTCCTTTTACATTCTGTTTTCCTCCCTCTCTTTTTATGTTTCTGTCTTCCTTCTCTTTCTGTATTTTTCTTCCTCTTTCTTACTCGCTTTCCCTCTTCCTTTTGCCATTTCTTTCTCCCTTCCTGTCACTACCTCTTGCTCTCTATTTTTCTTTCTTTCAATCTTTCTCCCTCTCTTTCTTTCTCTCTCTCACTGTTTATCACCCTATTGCCCTCTTTCTTTATCCCTCTTTTTATTTTTCTCTATCTTTTTTTCTTTCTATTTTTCTGTTTTCTTTCTCTCTCACTTTCTCGCAACACACTTCTATTCTATAGCATATGAATAACCTATATTTTATGTTGACAATATCTGTGTATTAATTGCCCTCATGTAGGTTTTAGATGAGGGGATGGTGTCGTAATAGTCTGTAGTTTGCAATAGTCTTTGATCTGTGCAGCCCTTTGAGACTCTGTGATTGAGGGCTTTACAAATAAACATGACTTGACTAGAGGTTTTTGAGTTTTTCCTTGCCCTAATGTAGGTTCTAGATCAGGGGATGGCGTCATAATAGTCGTAGTTTGCAATAATCTGTGCAGCCCTTTGAGACTCTGATTAAGGGCGTCACAAATAAATATGACTTGACATTTCGCATGGGGGGGTTCTAGTCGCCATTAAGGCCAATAACCAACCGATTACTGTCGTTATCTGCCCAGTTTTTGCATCTCTGTCACTCAAGGTGGAAAGGTATGCATTGTTGAATCATTGCATCACCGTTCTTAAACATCTGGTCTCGAGAAGAGCTCGTAAAATGGCATCGACGGGTCTTAGCGACACGCGAAGCGTGCAATAACACAAAAGAAATGATGTTTGACAACGAAATTGAATGTGCTGCAGGCTGCCTCCCACTGTCAACAGCGCCGAGCGTTGCAAACACAAGAAACTTTTCACGAGGAACAGCACATATGGCTTGGATTAGAGGGCGGGGCAGAGAGAAATAAGCCAGTGGAAAGAGAGCGACGTGCAAAAAAAAAAAGTGACAAAGAGAGGGAAGAAGGGATGTGTTTTCACCGCAAATGAGCGCTAACGTGTTTGCTAGGTTGCACGGGGAGAAAGATGACTCAAGGATGTGAGGCGTTCAGAATGTGTGGGTATGTGTCCAATGGATGACAAGAAATTGAAGTCAATCCTTATTTAAATCACTTCCTTTATGCTCTGATCATTTAAAACTGTTTCTTAAAGGCACAGTGTATAATATTTTGTGTCTCTAGTGGTGAAAAAAAACCATCATTTAGTAAAATAAAACTGTCAAGACCAGAACGGAGACAAGACCCACTGGTGTGTGTTTCTTTTCGTTTTATTGGGAAGAGGGGAAAGGATAGTCTACACGATCCGTAGGTCGCTGGTTGCGGGGTGGTGAGCGATGGCGGTGTCGAGAGCGGGGAAAAACAGATCAGTAGCCGGGAAGGGGGAACAAAATCGTAGTCAAGATCAGAAAAGGGGTCGGAGCGGGGAAACAGACGGGAATCACAACAGGAGAGAGAGTCAGGGTCGAAAAGCTTGCCTAGCATAAGCTGAGGTTTGCAGACGGACTGACAACCAGTGACAGGAAGGCGGGGGTACAAAAAGTGACAGGTAAGGTCAAGGCAAGAATACCTGAATTATCCTGCCAATGTTATTTTTTATAAAATAGTAGTATGAGAAATGAGTATTTCTTTTACATAGGGGAATCCCGAACTCAGGCCGCTGCCATGTTTGTCTGGCACTGGTTTTGTTTTCATTACACAATACAGTGCCATCTGGTGGTCAAATTTTACACACAGGGGCTTTTAAGTTGGTGTCCGTAACTTAACAGTCTACTTTCTGACACCATCTTCTGGCTGAAATCATCATTGCAGCCTATGTCAAGCCCTTTTGTACATGCAGATACAGTGACTTTCTTAGATGCGCTCCAATAAACTTTTTGGGGGGTTAGGATTTGTCATTTGAAACTGTCCTGTTCTTACTTTCACCATTTTCATCCTAGAACCAAGGAAAACTGCAGACACACACGTCAAATCACCCTCCTCCCCTCCACCCCCTGCCTCCAGCCTATTGCTCTCCATCACCAAAAGCACTGATGATAAAAGATAAAAACAGATAGGCGTGTTAGGAAAAAATAAAAAGGCTCTTTGAACTCAGTTCGACATTGTTAAGACATAATTCTACTTTCAACTTTTTATGGAAACCCCAAATTATGCACCCCGCCTTTATTAAACTTTTAGTGATGTAGCACCAGAAAAATATTGTATATTACTAATGTGTGAAAAGAAAAAAAAATGAAGTACTTAATACTTGGACCAATCTGATCAAACTTTCAAGGGTTGTTTTGATATTAAAAAAATGTGTTAAACAAATTAACACAGTTTTGAATTGGGTATAGATAAAAAGCAAAGTTCCGGGGTTTTAAAATAATTGGGTCAGAAAACACTTTCAAAGGGGTCACCCAGCATCCACCCTGAAGAAGAAACTATACTGTATCTCCAGCGCGCTAAGAACTTTGACATTTGAATTGTTTAATATATCGTGGATCCATTCAATATGGTGGTGTAAAGTGTAAAGAAGAGGCTAGCCGTTACTTTTGAAATAAAAGTGGAATAAGAAAGCTTAATGCGGTTGAAAAAATGGTCGGAACACTTCTTTTCAGACACTTTTTACCACGGGGGAGGACCCAAAAGTAGATAAAACTTCACTTTCTCTTTATAGAGCATATTATTTTATGAAATGTTTATTATTTTAGTACAAAACATTGCAGGTTAATTATACAAGCCTAAAACATACATTCTATACAAAATAAACTAATAATAATTAATCATAAATAAATATAATAAATCCTTTTTCCAAGCTTTATTTTTTTTTTCTTGTTTTACCTCCATTTTTATCCTGCTTGCGTTTGTCTTTTCCTTTTTTTTTTAGCTATTTACATATTTTTCTTGCTTTAGTATTTTTTCCCTTTTTTCTCCCGTTTTCCTTATATGTTTTATTTTTTTCTTCTTTTGTTTCTCTTTCCGACCTTTATTTTTTTTCTTGTTTTTACCTCTTTTTAATATTTTTTCCTGCTTTCTTTAGTTGTTTCCTCTTTTTCCATTCTTTCCATTTTATTATTTTGTTTTCCTTTAGCTATTTACACATTTTTCTTGCTTTATTTTTTTCCTTTTTTTCTCCCGTTTTCCTTATACGTTTTATTTTTTTTTTCTTTTGTTTATTTTTCAGAGCTTTCTTTTTCTTCTTGTTTTTACCTCTTTTTATAACTGTTTTCCTGCTTACCTTAATTTTTTTTAACTCTTCGTTTTTTTCATTTTATTATTTTGTTTTCATTTTTCTAGCTATTTACATATTTTTCTTGCGTTATTGTTTTTTCCTTTTTTTCTTTCCTTTTTTCCTTATACGTTTTTTTTTAATCTTTTTTATAGCTTTCCTTTTTTTCTTCTTTTCCTATAACCTTTTTGTATCTTTTGTTTCTTTTTTCCACACTTTTGACTCCTTTTATTGCTTTGTTATTCACTCTTACCACTACTTCTAGCCTGGAAGTAGCATTTAAGAGTAACACGCACACTAGACCTGCTGTCACTGCAAATGTCCAGCAGATGGCCCTATATATACCAATAAAAAAACAATCTTAGAAAATGTATATCTGTAATTTGCTAACAACTAACTACGGATTATTCGTAGTATTCTATATTTTTAAAGAAATACCATTATAGATCTGGCCAAAATATTTGTCACTGATATTGTATGTTTAAAGGTAATATACCAATGTTCTGAGTGATTTTTTTTTAATTTGCATTCAGGAGACTGAATTGTATCAGGTATCTGCCAGAATCGGTCTAAATAACAGGGCTGGTGTGAATTAGGGATTCTTCCGCTACCTCATAAGTTTTCATTTCATATCGCTTTCTTCCTAGTATAAAAGTGATTGTCAGCCACCTCGACTGTGCACTAGTTGAATGAAAAATCTTCATTTGTTGGACTGCTCGACGACAGCACCTTTATGAAGACAAACTTAATATCAAAAGAAGAAAAATCTTAGAAAAACAAAGAAATCAAGGTTCTGGATTGTTAAATTGCCACCAGGAGGCAGATGATACGGGTACCTGCTAACTAATACCGATACCCTTTCCTCACATACGAGTTACCCATTTAATTTAAAGAAAATATATCTCATCTCACCTCATCTCATCTCATCAGCTGCACCGCTTATCCTCAGTAGGGTCGCGGGGGTGCTGGAGCCCATCCCAGCAAACATCGGGCAGTGGGCAGGGGACATCCTGAACTGGTTGCCAGCCAATCGCAGGGCACACACGGACAGACAACTCACTCGCTCATTCACACCAAGGGACAATTTGGTGTGTGGTTTGGAATGTGGGAGGAAACCGGAGTGCCCGGAGGAAACCCACGCAAGCACGGGGAGAACATACAAACTCCGCACAGTAAGTCCGGTAGCTGGATTTGAACCCACACAGGAGGGTCCCAAGACCTAAGAACTGTGCCGCACACGCGCTAACCACTGCGCCGACGTGCTGCCCATAAGAAAATATATATATTTTTTAAAATAGTCTGTTTTTAATTGTTGAACCGCCACTAGAAGGCAGCTAAAAATACACGTATAAATAAATATTTCAGTGTTTGTACAAATTAATTAATTCATTAATCAATTAACAATTTGGTGATTTTCACAGTAAATTGACAAACATTTTTCTTTTCTTTTTTTCCGAATAGACATAAATCAAGATTAAGTCACCATTTCAGCAAATGTTTTATTTAATAAGTTGTACACAGGGATAACTCAATATGATTTTATATATAATAAATGTGTATTAATTGGAATAATTAGAGTTTCTAATTTGATCATTTTAACAATTAATCGACCAAAACATTTGTTTTGTTTTTTCTTTTTTCATTGCAAATTGACGTTAATCAAGATGCGGTCACCCTTTCAGTTTATTGCGTGTCTTCAGATGTTTTATTTTATAAGTGTCAAGTCAAGTCATATTTATTTGTATAACCCTTTATCACAAAAAGTCTCAGAGGGCTGTACAGAGCACAAAAATGTGAATGTGAATTTCCCTACGGGATGAATAAAGTATCTATCTATCTCTCTAGTAAAATATAACATGTCAAGTCATGTTTGTTTGGACCTTAGTCTCAAAGGGCTGCACAGACCACAAACTATTGCAAACCACAGACTGATATGACACCATCCCCTGATCTAAAACCTACATGAGGGCAAGGAAAAACTTAAAAACCTCAAGTCAAGTCATGGTTACATGTGACGCCCTTAATCACAAGGAGTCTCAAAGATCTGCACAGACCACAGACTATTACAAACTACAGACTATTATGAAACCATCCCCTGATCTAAAACCGACATGAGGGAAAGGGAAAACTCAAAAACCTAAAGTCAAGTCATGGTTACATGTGACGCCCTTAATCACAAGGAGTCTCAAAGATCTGCACAGACCACAGACTATTGCAAACTACAGACTATTATGACACCATCCCCTGATCTAAAACTGACATAAGGGCAAGGAAAAACTCAAAAACCTCAAGTCAAGTCATGGTTATATGTGACGCCCTTAATCACAAGGAGTCTCAAAGATCTGCACAGACCATTATGACACCATCCCCTGATCTAAAATCTACATGAGGGCAAGGAAAAACTCAAAAACCTCAACATGAGGACAGTGAAGAAATCTTGAGAAGGGACTGCACATGAGGTCATCCCCCTTCCTATATAAAACCTTTTTGGGGAATGGGAATATTTTAAACAGAATATGGAAAAAGTCAAAATGTAACTTTGTTGACATAGAATCCAAACGTCAAATATGATTATATCAATGATAATAACATTGCAATGTAAAGTTCATAGCTAGCTAAAAAAGTAAAAACCATCTAAACAGCCAGACCAAAAGCTAACTTGTGCTTGGAAATTATCGGACTATATAAGCAAGTGCCTCTCAAATAGTGGGGGTGCCATTGAACTCACCATTTTTTTTTGTCCTTGAATAAAGTGCAAATGCACCTCCTGTAAACATTAAATTGTTTAAGTATTACGTTTCTAATCACCAATAAAAACAAAAAGAATACTCAAATTAGGAAATTGATACTAAAAAAACTTTCTAAAACATAATAACATTTGAAAAAAAATAATAATAACAAAAAAAAATATATATATATGTATATAAAGTGCTCATCTCATCTCATCTCATTAGCTACACCGCTTATCCTCAGTAGGGTCGCGGGGGTGCTGGAGCCCATCCCAGCAATCATCGGGCAGTGGGCTGGGGAAACCCTGAACTGGTTGCCAGCCAATCGCAGGGCACACGGGGACAGACAACTCACTCGCTCAGTCACACCTAGGGACAATTTGGACCAATTCACCTGAAATGCATGTTTTTGGAACGTGGGAGGAAACCGGAGTGCCCGGTGGAAACTCACGCAAGCACGGGGAGAACATACAAACTCCGCACAGGAAGTCTGGAGCTGGATTTGAACCCACACAGGAGGTTCCAAAGACATGAACTGTGAAAATGCTGTACTTGAATATTATGTCAGGATGTGGGGCTGAAATGCCATGCATTAAAAAATATACTTACTAAACAACAAATTCATTAAAAACAAACAACTGTTGTGTAAACCTGGCTAGGTGTTTGTCGATTAACTCTATAAGATCCAGGTATATGAAAACAGAAAAACATTTTTTAAATACTAAGAAGATGTTAGCAGCACGGCGACGCAGCAGTTAGCGCGTGTGCAGCACAGTTCTGAGGTCATGTGATCGAACCTCCTGTGTGGAGTTTGCATGTACTCCCCGTGCTTGCGTGGGTTTCCTCCGGGCACTCCGGTTTCCGCATTCCAGGTTGATTGGCCTAACCAAATTGTCCCTAGGTGTGAGTGAGCGAGTGAGTGGTCTACTGCCCACTGCCCGAAGACAGCTGGGATGGGCTCCAGCACCCCTGCGACCCTACTGAGGATAAGCGGTGCAGATAACGGATAGATATTAAAGGTGCCTTTTTGAGATTAAAATAAATAGATAGAGATAGATGGGAACATAGATAGATAGAGATAGATAGGAACATAGATGGGAACATAGATAGATAGGAACATAGATAGGAACATAGATAGGAACATAGATGGGATCATAGATAGATGGGAACATAGATAGATAGGAACATAGATAGATAGGAACATAGATATAGATGGGAACATAGATAGATAGAGATAGATGGGAACATAGATAGATAGGAACATAGATAGATAGATAGAGATAGATAGGAACATAGATAGATAGATAGATAGAGATAGATAGGAACATAGGTAGATAGATAGATATAGATAGGAACATAGATAGATAGGAACATAGATAGATAGGAACATAGATAGATAGGAACATAGATAGGAACATAGATAGCCTAGATGGTAAGGCGCCCGCTTTGAGACTGGGAGGTCGGTGGTTCGCGCCCCGGCCGAGTCATTCCTAAGACTTGAAAAGTGGTCGGCGGCGCCCTCTGTTGGCTGCGGCTGCATCGGCTCGCTACAACGGGTCAGGTGCAATCGACATTTCGTTCTGTGTACATTGTTACACAGAATGACAATACAAGGAAATTATTATTATTAGATAGGAACATAGATAGATAGATGGATAGGAACATAGATAGATAGATGGATAGGAACATAGATAGATAGATGGATAGGAACATAGATAGATGGATAGGAACATAGATAGATAGATAGGAACATAGATAGATAGATGGATAGGAACATAGATAGATAGATGGATAGGAACATAGATAGATAGATACTTTATTCATCCCCGTAGGGGAATTCACCCTTCCAGCAGTATCCTTGTGTTAAAAATAAAACAATAATAAACTAAAAGGAATACATAAATACCCAATGTAACGTGTTGATATAGAGTATTTAAAAAGTGCTACATAAAATACACACGGTCATAAAAATGGGGTAATATGCAATGTGGGGGTGTGGTTTAATGTGGGCTTTTAGATAGATACTTTGTTCATCCCCGAAGGGAAATTCACACTCCCCCCGGGTGGAGTTAAAGAGCCTCATGGCATGAGGAAGAAATGATCTCCTCAGTCTGTCATTTTTTGCACAAACAAAACCATGTATTGTTATTGGAAAACAATATTATACTTAATGTACTTATATATGAGCCCATTGAGACTCTTTGTGATTAAGGCCGTCGGAAATTAACATGACACGTATCGGATACCAGTACCGATACTTACTAGCTATCAACACCGATACCGGTATCGTTACTCATTCACCCTCATACAATTAAACCGTTAAATTCGAGGGAATTCAGTCAAATTTAGCCAAATGACATTCAAAAGCCCGTTTTGACTGAATGACATGACATTTTTAAATGTTATAAAAAGTGAAATTAGCCGCCATGGCGTCGACGTCAAAACAAGCATTTAAAAGGTGATAATAAACAACCGAGTCGCTCGAAGAGTGTGGAACAAAACGTGTCCGGTGATTACGTATAGACACTGGTGTTAAAACTTACCGAAAAGTGAAGTTTTATCGCCTTTTGAGTCCAAAAGTTGTCCTCAGGTGCTGAAAGGAAGAAGTGACTTCTCCGTGGCCGAGAGTTGATTGAACAGCTTGAGTTGCCGCCTGCAAAGCTCACTGGCTCTTTGATGCGTTCGAGGACATGTCGACATTTTGTGTTCTTTTCTCGCTGTACCGTGTTACGGGCGATTGGAAGCATTCAGTTTTCGTTTATTTTGAAGTTGTTATTTGATTTTATACATTTATGACAACGAAATGCGGAGTTTGTTTCATTTTAGGTGTTATTTTTGCATTTTAACACAGGATTTATTTGTTCTCCCTTTTTTATGTTAGTCCGTAAATACTCCATCTTTCACAGGAGAGTGATACAGCGGCTAACCCCCTTTACCCGCGATTCTCACCTTTTTTGTTTACAGTATGAATCAAATGATGACTCACAACACGTGGTAAGCTTTCTCTCCTGGCTTTGATCTCTTTGATCTCCGGCAAAACGAACATAAAATGCCACAGAAACAAAATGAAAATGGAAGGAAGTTCTTCCATTACAATATACCACTTGGAAATGCTACCTTCATTTTTGCATAACCCAAGATAAATGTCCAAACATGATGCATAATACAGCAACAAATACACATATTTATTCAATGCGTGGTCTATTAAGTCAGACTACCGGGAAACATGGCAACAATTTCAAGCGTTTACAAGCACTTTGTCCCAAATTCAAGCCATTTCCAATCCGTAAAAACTCATTAAACTACCAAATTTTTCCAGGATTTCAAGTACCCTTACGAACCCTGATTAGAATCAATGCAAAATGAACTCTTAGCAGTTATTATTATCAGAGTTGGGTAGGGTTACTTTAATTTGATTACTTTCAATGACTTTTGGATTACTCCAATACCAAATATGCTAATAAAAGACAAAAGAAACTAAATATGAATCGAATGATGACTCACAACACGTGGTAAGCTTTCTCTCCTGGCTTTGATCTCTTTGATCTTCGGCAAAACGAACATAAAATGCCACAGAAACAAAATGAAAATCAATCCAAACAGCTTTTTGCCGTTCCATGTGTTCCGTTCCTCCCCAAGCCTGCACAAAATGGAGTCATTTGATTCATATTTCGTTTCTTTTGTCTTTTATTAGCATATTTGGTATTGGAGTCATCCAAAAGTCATTGAAAGTAATCCAGTTAAAGTAACCCTACCCAACCCTGTACGTTTTCCCCATGTTTGTTTTTGTAATCATTCCAAAGAGTGTACTCGATATTATAACAATGTGGCTTCCAGGTGTGTGCTTTCATATTTAACCAATCACATTTCAGCTATTACTTGTCGCTAGGGTCAGAAATCTACTCTGATGCCTTCACAATCAGTTCTGCAGGCCCTGAGGCATTAAATAAGTGTCAATAAAGCTATGGGTTAGCCAACCAGATTCGAAGTTGGCAGGCCAACACCTGCTAGCGAAGCCTTGGGAAACAACCATTAGGGGGTGGTAATGCACCAAAATATACAATTTATTATTCTACTAAATTATAAAAGTATCTCTTTTTTCAATCTCCTTTGAGATTATAACTCAAGGACACTTTGAAGTTTTTGATAGTAAGCTCTTAGGACCAGACTGGAAACAGGACCCACTAGCGTGACGTTTACCACAAGTTATATTGAAAGAGAGAGGAAGGGCTGCACCCACGAACCGGTGTTCGCTCTCGTAATCGGCTTGTGAGCCGAACATGGATCTTCCGTAGCGAGGGATGGCGGTGTCAGGGTCAGAAAACTGGTCGGTAGCCGGGACTGGGAGAGCAAGACGTGGTCGGGGTCGGAAACGAGTCGTAAGCTAGAACGTGAGAGTAGACATAGTCGGGAACTAAAAAGGGCTGGTAAGCCGGGACGGGAGAGCAGACGTGGAGAAAAAGAGTGAGAACTAGAGAGAAGAGAAAGAAAAAAATTTGCAGCGAAAAAAAAGAAAAAGAGAGAGGGAGAGAGAGAGAGAAAGACAGAAGAAAGAGAGTAATAAGAAAAAGAAAGAGAACGAGAAATAGATTGAGAAAAAAATTAAAAGAGAGAAAGCGAAAGAAAGGGAGATAAAGAGAGAGACAAAGCTAGAAAGAAAGAAACACAGAAAATAAAGAAAAAGAGGGAGAGATAAAGAGTGATGGAGAAGGATAGAAAGAGTGAGGAGAGAAAAAGAAAACAAAATGGAGAGAAAGAGAAATACAGAAAAAAAGAGTGAAAATTAGAGAGAAGAGAAAGAAAAAAATTGGCAGCGAAAAAAGAGAAAAAATAGAAAGAGAGAGACACAAAGAGAAATAAGGGAGTGTGAAACAAGGAAAAATAGAAAGAAAGGAAGAGAGATAAAGAGAGAAGAATGAGAACGAGATAAAGAGAAAGAATGTGCATCAGACAGACAGAAAGTATGACAGGAAGAATATGAGGAGAGAAAAAAACAAAAGAGAGAGAGAAAGGCAAAAGAGAGAAAGAAGAAAGAAAAAAAAAGAAATAGATTGAGAAAGAGATAATGACAGAGAAAGAAAGAAACAGAAAAAAGGGAGATAAAGAGGGAGACAAAGATAGAAATAAACATTGAAAATAAAGAAAAAGAGGGAGGGAGATAAAGACAGACAAAGAAGGATAGAAAGAGGAGAGAGGAAAAGAAAACAAAATAGAGAGAAAGACAGATAATAAAAAAAGAGAAAAAATAGAGAGCGACACGAAGAGAGAAATAAAGTGAGGAAGAAAAAGAGGAAAAATAGAAAGAAAGAGAGATAAAGAGAGAAAATCGAGTGAGAGAAAGCAAAAAGAGAAAAAGAAAAATAGAAAGAAAGCACGAAAGAAAGGAGGAATAAAAAGCAACTACAGCTCCTTTGGTTTGGGAGTGTCTGCTGGCTTTGGTGACATCAAGTGGACATGTATCAAAGTGCAGCTCATTTTTTTCTCGCCCTTTACCTAGTGTTAGCTCTCAGGCCAGATTTAAACCCTCAGCGGACCGGATCCGGCCCGCAGGCCGCACGTGCGACACCCCTGATCGAATGCACCCCCGCGGGGCAAAGCACAAGTCTCTCTAACCTTGCCAGCGTTGCGGCTCATAAAAATTCAGAAAATGAAGCTTTATTTCCCTCTCCTCTTCACACTGATGGGAAGTATGACGGCATCCGGCAGGAATGTGTAATCCCCCTTCCAACAAAAAAAAAGAACAAAAACCTCCTCCAGCGTTCCTCCCCACTGAGGAGCGTAAATTCTTTGGGATTCCCCCCTAAATTGGCCCAACAAGGCAGGTATTTTCTTCTTTTTTGGCTTCCCTTCTTCGGATTTCTTAATAATAAGCTTCGCTTCCATGGTTAGCATGTTTTTGCGTCTCCCTTTAGCATCGATGCAAAACTTGGGACCCAAAAAATATTTTATTTTATCACACAAACACAAAGTCTTTATGGAGCAGCGCATGCTATTCTGAACCGAAGCAATAGTGGGAGGTAGTTCGACCAATAGCACATTGATTGGCCTATTAAAGGCATGTTTCAACTTCATACGTTTTTGGGCCTAAGGAAAAAATACATAATTTTCGCCATATCCCTGGTGATCTACTGCATATCCAATATATACTACTTATTTAATAATACTTCTGTGATACAAAAATACCACAATAAAAATATTACAAAAATATATATAACTACAGTAATACTACAAAAATACTAGATATACTAAGAAATGATACTGGGGGAAAAGTACAGAAATATTACAAAGAAAATACTACAAAAATACTACTGCAAAATATAGTAATACTACAAAAATATCACTTTAGTATTACCATGATACAAAAATACTACTTCATGGATATTAAAACAGAAATACAATAAAAATACTTCTACAGAAATATTATGACAGAAATACTACAAAAATATAACTACAGTAATACTTCAAAAATATTAAATCTACTACAAAATTATATTGTGGAAAAACTACAGAAATACTACAAAATTAAAATGCTACAAAAATACCCCAAAAATACTATAAAAATCAAACTGCAGAAGTATTACAAAAAAACGAAAATACAACTACATGGAGAAATATTAGAGAAATACAAGATATACTACAAAAATACTACTCTGAAAATACTTCGAGAGAAATACGACAAAAATATCATGACAGTATTACTATGATCCAAAAATACTACCACATAAATATAACAACAGATATGCAATTATAATACTTATACAGAAATATTACAAAAGTAATACTACACAATTATACTGTGGAATAACTAAAGAAATACTAGAATGGAAATTCTATCAAAATACTACTGCACAAATAGAAGTAGTAATACTACAAAAGTACCAAATAAATACTACAAAAATCTGACTCTAAAAAAAGACAAAAACACAACTAGACTGGGTAATAATGCACAAATACAAGATATACTTCAAATATTCTACTACAGTAACACTACAATGGAAATTCTATCAAAATGCTACTGCAAAAATAGAAGTATAGTAGTAATATTACAAAAATACTGAAGAAATACTACAAAAATTCGACTCTAAAAAAACACAAAAATACAAGTATACTGAGTAATACTGCAATAATACAAGATATACTACAAATATTCTACTACAAAAATACAACAAAAATACACTAACAGTAATACTACAAAAATACTAGACATATTACAAAAACTCTACTGTGGAATTACCACAAAAATTACAGAAATACTACCAAAATACAAAAGAAATACTGCAAAAATCCGACTTTAAAAAACACAAAAATACAACTAAACTGATTAATACTGCAAAAATACAAGATATACTACAAATATTCTACTACAGAAATACAACCAAAATACACTACCAGTAATACTACAAAAAACACTACAGACATACTACAAAAACTCTACTCTGGAATCAACACAAAAACTTACAGAAATACTACAAAAATACCAAAGAAATACTACAAAATCCGACTCTAAAAAACACAAAAACACAACTAGACTGAGTAATACTGCAAAAATACAAGATATACTACAAAGATTCTGCCACAGAAGTACAACAAAAATACACTTACAGTACAGTAATACTACAAAAACTCTACTATGAAATTACCACGAAAAAATTACAGAAATAATGCAAAAATACCAAAGAAATACTACAAAAATCCGACTCAGAAAAACACAACTAGACTAAGTAATACTGCAATAATACAACATATACTACAAAGATTCTACTACAGTAATACTACTATGGAAATTCTATCAAAATACTACTGCACAAATACTACTGGAAAAATAGAAGTATAGTAATACAACTAAAATACATATTATCACAAAAAAACACAACTAGACTGAGTAATACTGCAAAAATACAACATATACTACAAAAACTCTACTATGGAATTTCCACGAAAAAACAGAAATACTACAAAAATGCTACTATAGAAAAACTACTAAACCACTAAAAAGATTGAACTACGGTAATAGTACAAAATTAAGTACTTTGATGAAGCTAATCCATTTAAAAACAAGTATAACGAAATATAATATGTACATACCTGTATACTTAATCATAAATTGACAAAAAAGAATATGGTCCCTAAAATGAATGTTAAAAAACCAACCGTCTTAAAGCAAGTGGGCTGCGTCTTGACATGAGGGGATGTTGCCCTCTAGCGGTAGTAACCGTCCCCTACACCCAAGCTCGCGAATACAAAAACACCACGTTTTCCTCACCTGACTCTGGTTTATTTTTCTTCCTTTCGCCCCCTCGCGTCTTCCACTGTAGGGGAAACGCTTCGTCTTTCATTCTGTTTTTATAAAGAAAGACAGTAAAAGATAAATGAAGATAAATGACGTCATTGGGATTTTGTGATCGAACCATGTTGGCGGTTCAGAAATCCACCGAAGCCGTAAAACACACCAAAATAATACTAATTAGTCATATAAAGGAATAACTCATCATTTTGGAAGCAAGCGAGTTTAAAAAAGTAGAATATTATCCGCGATTACCTTAATTAGGTGCGAATGAGCTGAAAGTGGCGGACAAAACCTTTTCAAAAGGCGTGCTCGCTTTGGAGTTGTACTACCTTTTGTTATTGAATCAACACAACAGTGTCTATCCTCGTTTACTGTCAGGATTTGCCCATTGCTCTCATCTGCGCCGTCCCTCGTTTCCTAATTTGTTCTGCACCTATTTAAACACGTCACTTTCATTCACTATAGGTCAGTCCGTCAGCGAACCTCCGCGCATGCAAGGCAAGCACTTTCTGACTCTGGTTCCCGTCTGTCCCGTCCTGTTTCCTCCTTATCCGTCCTTGTGTTCACGATCGTCTCCGGTTACCGGACTTATCCTGATCTCCGACCACGCTCTGTTCTTCCGTCCCGGCCGCCCGACTTGCTTCCGTTCTCCGACCACGTTCCTTTCTCGAGGGCTTCCTGCTCTTCCTGCCCAGCGAGAACCAGATCGCTGTTGTTCGTTTCCCTGCGCCTGACTTCCTCGACTCCCCAATAAAGCTTTGTGTGAATTGTGACGCGTTTGGGTCTGCTGCCTGTCCTGGTTCTGATTAACAGGCAATCATGATATTTGTTGGATTGCCGCATGGCAAAACAGAAAGCCCTTAGCAGCCGGGAAGCTAGTCTCTTTGTCTATTAGTCCTCAGCAGTGTTTTTTGCCCCGCGTTTTTAGAAAAACTGATCCAATGACGTCCGCTTTCACAAGCTTTTGACAATCCGTCGGAAATGCACGAGGCAGACGGAGCGATAGCTGATTTTTCTGAGTGATTCCTTTTCACAAATTCTGAGACTTGAATCTTGCCAAAAAGTCTTTAATTTGGGCTGATGGAATAATGGCTGCATCCTCCTGTCACATTTATGTCACTTGCCTGCCGATTGCCCTCACTCTTTCAACCCCAGCTCCCTCTCGTTTCCTAATTATCCCTCTCCCTATTTAAGCACATCATTCTTGGTCGCTCTTTGTCAGTCCGCCAGTGAACCTCCGCACATGCAAGGCAAGCATTTTTGGAATCTGGCTCCCGTTTTGATTCTGACCTGTTCCTGCATCCTGCCTGACTCCGTCCCCTATTTCCCGAATCGATCCCCTGACCCAGGCTTTCTGATCACCTCCGGCTACTCGACTTGCTTCTGATCCTGGACCACGCTTCGTTCTCTTGTCCCGGCTACCCGACTCGCTTCCGATCCAAGACCACGCTTCATTTTTCCGTCCCGGCTAACTGACTTTCCACCTGTCACCGGGCCGCGAGTGCTTCCTGCTCCTCTCGCCCTGACTTTCCCGATCCCTTGATAAAGCATTGTGTGAAACGTTACGCATTTGGGTCCACTGTTTGTTCCGGTCGTGACACCTCCTCCTCGTCTCTGAACATCTCCTGCACGGCGGTGTGTTTTCATACCTCTCTATGATCTCTTGCTTAGTTTCGATGGACAGGAAAGGTTCCTACCCATAGCAGTCAGATTGCTAGGTGGTTGCGTGTTCAAATCACGTCGGGGTCACCAAAATTGTTGGGAATTAAATATAAAAAATGTACCGTTTACCAAATTGTTCGAATGCGTTATCTGACTCCATTAACCAAACACCACCTAACAATGCGCGCTCGTTTCTTTTTGGGAGAAAATGGACAAGAATAGTCGATATCTTCACACGGGGGCAGATTTATTTTCTTAAAGTACTTAACTAAGTGAACTCCATCGAATTAGCCGAATTAGTGTCGCTCGAATCTTCGTCTCGTTCTCCCTCGATCTTTTCCCAGTCCACATTTTTTTTTCCACAAGAAGCTGGTGTGCCGGCTCCTCCCATGGGCGGGCCAGGAAAAGCCCCCACGTGGCCCCACCATCTCCCGAGCGATTATCAAATCAGCGCCTGGCGTCCTGCGTCTGCCCTTCTCCGTCAGAGTCCTGTTATCAACAGAACTAAATGAAACATTCGGAACGGCGTGGCCTGAAGCACACTCAGTGAAAATCTTCATTGCATTCAATAAATGTAATTTGTATTTGATCGTACAAAATCCCTTATCGGGCAGCACGGCGGCGCAGTGGTTAGCGCTTGTGCGGCACAGTTCATGTCATGGGAACCTGTCATGGGGTCAAATCCAGCTCCAGACTTCCTGTGCGGAGTTTGTATGTTCTCCCCGTGCTTGCGTGGGTTTCCTCCGGGCACTTCGGTTTCCTCCCACATTCCAAAAACATGCAAGTCAGGTGAATTGGCCGGCCCAAATTGTCCCTAGGTGTGAATGAGCGAATGAGTTGTCTGTCCCTGTGTGCCCTGCGATTGGCCGGCAACTAGTTCAGGGTGTCCCCTGCCCACTGCCCGGAGATGGCTGGGATGGGCTCCAGCCCCCCCGCGACCCTAATGAGGATAAGCGGTACGGTTAATGAGATGAGATGAAAATCCCTTATCGTCAAATGTATAAAATCCTTCATTACAGAGCGGGAAGGAGACACGAAGAGCAGGCTGAGATTGACGCATGTTGGGTTTCCAGCCTTTGTAACTAGAGGCAACACTTTTACTTTCAGGTACTTTGTAACCTAAAACATTTGTAAGTAGAGGTACCACTGCACTCATGGAAAGAGCTTGGTTAGAATGCTACTAAGAACGGAGGAACCAACCACCGAAACAATCGGTTTTAGCTCCTGCGTGACTTGACCCTCCACTTCCTCAATACTACGCCGGTGGTGCTCAACACGATGCACAGGGCCCCTCCGAGGCTCCACCAACTGGGCACCAGGCCTAAAAAAACAAACTGAAAGAAGAAGGCCAGCACGACATCTAGGGTCCTCATCAGGGCCACGGGGGCGGCCTCCTCCAGTTGCAGGGCTTTGGTCAGGAAACTCTGGCCCACGATGGCCAGGACGGCGCTCAGGATCAGCATCCAGCGGTCCCGGCCGCAGGGAGGAATCCGAAACTCCCGGAGGATCCCGACGACCACCACGCACTCCATGAAGCCGACGACGGCGAAATACCAGATTGAGAGGTAGTAATGGACGCTCTTTCCTAGCTTGCGCAGGACAATCATGGTGCAGGCGTCTGAAATTGTTGCTATGGAAACATTCAGAAGGAATACCCTGATTAGAGAGATACCACTCTCCTAGATATACCTATGACTAAGGGAGCACATATTCTATAACTGTCTTAATATAAAGAGCAATTACACCTCTTCTTCGGAAGATCACGGAGGCAAGGAAAACACGTGTGCTGAAGCGAACGATTCGACGAAAGAAAATAAACAAAAGAATACTCCTAGCAAGAAATGACTTTTCTGCCAAAATGGACTCAATTATATTCCTGGTGACGCTATGAGGATGATAATGGATAGGACCTTGAGAAGGCATTACAACTATGGCGGGACAGCAAACCACAAAGAATATATGAACTGAAAAATCTGAAGTGATTAAAACGGCATGAATATTTCGACTAATATTTCAGCAATATTATTTTGTATAATGTACAATATTGTTGTGAACTGAAAACTCTTGAAGTGATAACTGATTTACAAGCTAAACGCAATCGAGCAGTCCGATAAAGAAGGAAACAAGAGTTACTGCACGCAAAACTGTACCTTGCGAGCGTGTTGCTTGCGTGTTTTTGAATAAGGGAGCGTTGGACGAAGACAAAGTCTCTTTCCCATACTGAAGGAAGACAACTTTGATGACGTCAGTTATAAGGAGGAAGATGAGAACGGTTTTCCGTGATTTCTACATGTACGGTATGGTTTTTTAACAGACCCGTTAACTGTATTGCGAGCGTGTTGTTAGTAGCGTTTTGCTACCCTTCACAGACACGGTTTGGGATGAAAGTTATAATATCATTATTAAAGCTTTGAAAACTCTCTCGGTGTACCGTCTTTCTTTGTAAATATGTGTAACCATGTATAATATGTATATTTTTGTAATGTATTTATTTTTGACACTTATTCTGATAAGTCTTGCACTGACCAATTAAAAAGAAGGGACAGACGCGGAAGGATGACAGGAAGTGGGGACCGGTAAAGGTGAGTGTTTGTGGACACGGCAGACAGTAGTGGATATATATATTTTTCCCACCCTTACCTTTGGAAATATACTTTTTTTCCTTGGATTACTTTTAATGGGACCCGGACTCTGCAGGTCTGCATCAAATTTTAAGTACGGGTATCATTTTCCGTTATTTTGCCAGCTGTGGTTGGTGAACTGAATACTTAATGTTCAGATAATATCGCAGGACTCAAAGTAGAGTTTGGGCTAATTTTGTGATTATACTACATGCGGCTTATATACAGGTGCTGCTTGTGTGAGTACAAAAGCGGTCATCCTCTTAAAATGTGGCGGGTGCGGCTTATAATCAGGTGCGCTCTATAGTCCGGAATTTGCGGTAAATATTTGTCGCCGATTTACAATTTCAACCTGGATAAGACTAAATTTTGGGGACCCATGGATCTCTGTTGGGACCCCTAGATTTTTGAGCATGCGAGTTTCCGGGATCCATCACTTTTCAAAGGTAAAATGTTTCCCTGTTTGTTTTATTGTTTGACAAGAGAAAAGATTTACATTCATATGGTGCTGTCTGAGCAGACAGATATTTAGATATTCAAATTACAAAATTTTCCCCTACTAATATATTTTTACAATTAATCTAGAAATAGGAACCGGATAAAGAAGTCACCCCTGTGTCAGGACCAGAACGGAAACAGGACCCACTTGCGTGACGTTTACAGTGTTCTGGTTCGCCCGCGTCCCCGACGCATCATTTTTTCTGGCGACGCATAGTGTCAAATCAACTTTTTTGACACAAAATTTTCATTATTACCCGATTACTTTTTTTAAAAAAAACAGAATTCGCCATTGTTGTTTTGGTCTCGCGGTTCGAGTTTTCGTCTGCACGCCCATCTCGGAAAACGAGATCTCGTTGCTTCGACATGACGTCATTGTTGTGGTGCTTGTCGGCGAGGGAAGATTAAGTATGCATACGTTTTTGCCGTACAAAGTACGTTTATTATGCATTTTAAAACGTGTACGACGTACAAGAAAATCTGTACGAAAAAATGCAAATTTGGCAATGAAGGGTACCATCCGGTATACACCGACTATCACCAAACAGCAAATCAATTACCGTATTTTCCGCACTATAGGGCGCACCGGGTTATAGGGCGCACCCCCAAAAAATAGTTTTTGGTCCTATATCTTCCATAGATAAGGCGCACCGGATTATAAGGCGCTACAATGGGAACGTGGACAAAACAGTCAGATGGTTCAGTCCAACTGATTACCCCCTTAACATTCCCAAAGCTTGCAAAGAAGCAAATACGTGTTGTAGACACGTGCGGATGCGGTGTCCGTACGATGTCACTCAAATGCATCGTTCCATCATTCGGAAGGTTAAAGACTTGGGATTCAAGAAATGCCAACCATTCCTTAGTTTCTATTTTCTTTTTCGCTCGCAACTTAACTGTGCATATGACAATAAACACTTGGAATCGAGTTGAATTCACTCAACTCATCACAGCAACATCAAGATGGTTCTAAAACAAGATACCGGGAAAATATAAAGCCGCATAACTCACCTAAGTTCTCACGTTCAATAATGATATGCAATCATGGTCTTCTTACAACCGTGAGTGAAGTCAATCCAGGAAAGTAAATTATTTGCAAATACAGACTAATAAAACATGTTTCTTTATGGTGTACTTTAGCAAGCTTGCTACGCCATTGCTAAACTCGGCCGATTGCAGGGTTTGTTTTGGCCATCTAGCCAATCCGAGGCTCCGAATAACTTCAGCCAATAGTGATCGATTCAAATGATGATTGACACATTGGTTAGCCAATGAAACGCCGGTATATAAATCCCATCATACACCGCGGACTACTCCACGTTCGGGGTAAAATCGAGTCGGCGGCTGTTGAGTAAGTTGCGAGACCTTGCAAATTCAATATTGAGCCATATATAAGGCGCACTGTGTTATAAGGCGCATGGTCAGCTTTTGAAAAAAATTAAGACTTTTAGGTGAGCCTTATAGTGCGGAAAATACGGTAAGTCAAACAAGTTCGAGTTGTGTAGCTAAAGTCCGTCCCTTTTTTAGAGAACCGGCTTTTTCGGCTCAACTCATTCAAGGGAGCCAGTTCTCAAACGGCTCACTTGCTTTGATGCATTATATTCTACAGTGAACGTCCAAACTACTTAACTTTTGAACTTTTTTTTATAACAAACCTCATTCATGTCGAGCAACTCAGTGTCTCGCAACAAAATGTTCATTAACAATACATATGATATAAGGAAACACATGTACAATATAACATGTTAAACTACATGAATAAACATGTTTGAAAAAAAAAAAGCGATTTTTGAATTTTGATAACAGGACTGACGGGGGACGGCAGGCAATGTTTGGATAACAAGGCCCTGATGATGTAGAAATGCTCTCCTGTTTTGAGTTTTTCCAGACATCGAGGCGAGGGGGCGGACCCCACAAGGGGGCTTTCATTGGCACGCCCATGGGAGGAGCCGGCACACTACCTTGCGGAAAAAACGTGGGCCGAGAGGAGAAGCAGAAGATCGAGAGAGGAGGCTTGACAGAGACTCGATTGACACTAATTCGGCCACATATTCGATGGAGTTCACTTATTTAAATTGTTTAAGAAATTTAATCGCCGGTCTGTTGTTCATTTTTCTCTCAAACGAGCGCGCATTGTTAAGTGAATGTAGGTTGTGTTTGGTTAATGGAGTCAGATAACTCATCCGAACAATTTGGTTAACGGTACATTTTAATAATTTAATTCCTAACACACACTACACCCCAATCACACTGAGAAGCCTGTTGAATTTTTTAGGGGTGAAAGTGTGCCGAATAACAACATATTAAGTGATTGCTTGAGAGGTTTTCTTCTTCCTAGGGGGTTCATGATGGAAAACGGTTGAGAAACAGTAAATGATGATACATAGACCTACATGTTTTCTATTACTGGTTATAGAGGTGTACTGATACCAGTGTTGCAAGTGTGATACCATGAAATATCAAACGGGTAATTCACCGGCAAAAGCAGCGACGGTCCCTTTAACGTGGTTTTCGTAGTTTCCTTCGATGTCCCGGATATCGTCCCCGAAAAGGAATGGCGGCCGGGCGACCAGGACCACCCCGGTCAAAGTGAACACCGTGAAGACGCAGTCCAAAATTGTGCACTTCTCCTTTAAGAATACCCAGGCCAGCAGTGAGATGAAGATGGGTTTACTGAAAAGCAACACTTTGGATGGTCACCTTTGAATTTTGTCCCATTCTTCTTTGCAATTTTGGTTCAGATCTGCTGTATTGAAAGGTTTAAGGTCACACCACAGTATCTCAATTGCTGGTGTTTTTAGGATCGTTGTCCTGCTGCACGCGTGTGCGGCACAGTTCTGACGTCATGAGATCGAACCTTCCTGTGTGGAGTTTGCATGTTCTCCTCGTGCTTGCGTGGGTTTCCCCCGAGCACTCCGGTTTCCTCCCACATTCCTCCAAATTGTCCCTAGGTGTGAATGAGCGAATGAGGTGTCTGTCTCTGTGTGCCCTGGGATTGGCTGGCAACCAGTTCAGGGTGTCCCCAGCCCACTGCCCAAGGATGGCTTGGATGGGCTCCAGCACCCCCGCGACCCTACTGAGGATAAGCGGTGCAGATAATGGATGGATGGATGTCCTGCTGCATGAAGCAACTTTGAAGGCAGGAACTGATGGGCGGACGCCAGATGTAACGGGTTGCACACCTTCCAAAAACTTTTGAGGATAATCAAGATGCTTGTTGTGAGACGACTTGTGTCCTTTCATGACTACAGTGTTTTTATGCCTTGGAAAACTCCAATGGATGCCATTTTTCGCCAGTCTCTTTCTTATAGAGGAGTCATGAACACTGACCTCAACAGGGCTGTGTCAAGAACCAGAACAGGATCAGGACCCAGACGCGTGAGGTTCTCACATAAGCTTTTTATTTTCCGGGAAATAGGGAGTCATGTGCGTTCGGCAGCCGGTCTGGCGTGGAAAGACAGGAAGCCAGAGACCGACGAGATCGATTCCAAGTGCCCGAGTTGATATCGGACGGATGGGGTCGATACCGGACAGAACGGGACAGACAGGATTGATATAGAAAAATGATTTCAAAAATAAACAGGACAAACTAGACGGGAACGAAAACAAGAGAAAATAATAAACAGGACAAAGAAGATTCGATCGAGATGATGTGGTGTGACCGTCAATGAGAAGTTCATGCTGGAAATGTCATGATTACTGATGTGAGTCAGCTGTCTTGGACGCTGATTGGCTCCGTGTCCCTATTTAAACCCATGTCCATATGTCACCAGTTGTCAGTCCATCTGCGAACCTCAGTGTATACTAGGCAAGCCTTTTTCGACCCTGACTCCCACCTGTCCCGTTTTTGCTCCCGTCTGTCTCCGGTTACGAGCGTTTTTTTGATCCTGACCACGTCTACTCTCCTCTCCTGGCTTTCCACTCGTTGCTGATCCTGACCGCGTTTTTTTGCTCTCCTGTCCCTGGCTACTGACCCGGTTTTTTTCGTTCCTGACACCGCCATCGCTCGCCACCTCCGCGTTCAGAGCGACCTGCTCCCCGCAACCAACGATCAATGCATCGTGTGTGCAATCTTATCCGTCTCCTTTTGTCAGTCCGTCTGCTAACCTCAATTAACACTAGGCAGGCCTTTTTCAACCCTGACTCCCACCTGTTTTTTCCTCCTGTCTGGGCCCCGGCTTCGACCCGTTTTCGATCCTGACCACGGCTACTCTCCTGTCCCGGCTTTCGACCTCTTTTGTCCCTGACCACGTCCACTCTCCTTTCCTGGCTGACGAATCGCTTACGACCCCAACCACGTTTTTGCTCTCCCGTCCAATATAGCTGATTAAAACAATCGGTACCTTCAGGGTCTTGAAGAACTTAACGATGGTTCATTGCACAGGTTACAATGATACCATCCCCTGATCTTAAACCAACATGAGGACAAGGAAAAACTCATACGGCAGTAGCTCAGAAGGTAAATCGGTCGTCTTGGGATCGATTCCTGATGCCACCGTGTCATGTCGAAGTGTCCTTGGGCAAGGCACTGAATCCTTAATGCCCCTAATGAGCCGGTAGTTGCCTTTCCCGGCTACTGACCCGTTTTATCTGTTCCCGACACCTGCGACCCGCCTCCAGCGACCACCGGATCGTGTGTGCAACCCTTTCCTTTCTTCCCAATAAAACTGAGAGAAACATAACGCAAGTGGGTCCTGTCTCCGTTCTGGCCCTGACAGGAAAACCTTCCAATACGGCAGATTTGAAACTATTTTGCAAAGAAGAGTGGGGGGAGACATCAAGTCAAAGTTCAGATTTAAAACCAATCGAGATGCGGTGGTGTGACCTTCAATGAGAAGTTCATGCTGGAAAACCTTCCAATAGGGCAGATTTAAAACCATTTTGCAAAGAAGAGTGGGGGGAGACGTCAAGTCAAAGTTCGGATTTAAAACCAATCGAAATGCGGTGGTGTGACTTTAATGAGAAGTTTATGCTGGAAAACTTTCCAATAGGGCAGATTTGAAACCATTTTGCAAAGAAGAGTGGGGGGAGACGTCAAGTCAGAGCTTGGATTTGAAACTAATCGAGATGAGGTGGTGTGACCTTCAATGAGAAGTTCATGCAGGAAAACCTTCCAATAGGGCAGATTTGAAACCATTTTGCAAAGAAGAGTGGGGGGAGACGTCAAGTCAAAGTTCGGATTTAAAACCAATCGAGATGCGGTGGTGTGACCTTCAATGAGAAGTTCATGCTGGAAAACCTTCCAATAGGGCAGATTTGAAACCATTTTGCAAAGAAGAGTGGGGGGAGACGTCAAGTCAAAGTTCGGATTTAAAACCAATTGAGATGCGGTGGTGTGACCTTCAATGAGAAGTTCATGCTGAAAAACCTTCCAATAGGGCAGATTTGAAACCATTTTGCAAAGAAGAGTGGGCCGAAATCCCTTCACAGCATTCTGAACTACTCATTACCGATTATCGCAACTATTTGATATCTGTTATCACTCCCGAGGTGGCCCCACTCGCCATTCGTTTCTGGATAAATGTAACCAACATTTCAAAACTACAGTTTGAGGATCAGAACTTTGGATTATCTGCAAAAAAACACAGAAATCAGCAAGGGGGCTGATCCTTTTGCAAGCTCACCTGAAGGTGATGACGATAGCATCGGCGAGCGGCATCTGCTGCACGGCGTAGAAGATCAGGATCATGGCGTTGGAACCCAGGAACCCCCGGAGAACCAGGATGAGGCGCTTATTCCGGGGACCCAGGAAGCCGGTCCTGAAGGGAGACTGGAATGGGGTCCCGGTTTTTGGGTTTTTGGTTCTCGAATCCTGCTTACTTGTGGTAAATGAGTAATGGCGCGATGAATAACATCTGGAAGAAGCAGCGAATGCCGCTCATTTGGATGGCGTGCAATCCCTGGATGGTCTTCACCAGGAGGGAGATGATGGAGAGGAAGACCGTGGCCAGGAAGGCGTAGAACAAACCAAGACCGGGACAGTTCTTTGGTTTCTCTGTGTGAAGAAACGGGGACAGGACGGGTGAATTTTCCTGAACAAAAATGCAGAATAATGCTGCTTATTTTGTCCTGTTTAATATAGGTTTTCTGTTAAGTTCCCGTCTATTCTTTGTCTTGTTTATTATTTTCTCCCGTTTTGGTTTCCCGTCTAGTTTCTCCCGTTTATTTTCGATATCCTGATTCATCATCTATCCTGTCTGTCCCAGGAATCCCAGGAATCTTGAACTGGTTGCCAGCCAATCGCAGGAAACGTAGGGACAGACAACTCACTCTCATTCACACCTAGGGACAATTAACCTGACATGCATATGTTTGGAATGTGGGAGGGAACCCGCGCAAGCACGGGGAGAACATGCAAACTCCACACAGGAGGATTCAATCTCACGACCTTAGAACTGTGCCGCACACGCGCTAACCACTAAGCCACTGTTTCGCCATTGATAACTATGTTTTGAATATCGGCTGCAATGAGATTAGACATGGCACCCTTGTAAGTTTTAAAAACGTTTGAGGACAACTTAACCAGTAAATTTCAAGATTATACAGTAAATATTGTGATGTATATTCTATAACAGGGGTGTCCAACTAGTAGATTAAAGAGAGAGAAAAAGAGAGAAAAGAGAGAGAGCGAGAATGTGAGAAAAAATATATAAAAAGAGAAATAGTAAAAGGGGGAAGGAAGAGAGAGAAAGAAAGTAATACAAAGAGAAAAAGAAAGAAAGAGAGAGGAGAGAAGGAGAGAAAGAGTGAAGGGGAAAACAAGAGAAAGTGAGAAAAGTAAAAGAGCAAAATGACACAGAGAAATAGACAAAGAGGAACAAAGAGAGACAGAGAGTAAAAGAGAGATAGAGTGAGAGAAGAAGTGATGAAGAGAGAGATAGAGAGATAAAATAAAGAGAGGGAGAGGAAAAAGAGAGAGAAAAGAGAGAGCAGGAATGAGAATCTTAGTTGCTTAGTAAAAAAAATATATATTTACAATTAAGTAGATTCCAGAGGCCTACCAGAAGAGCTTTGAATTAGTCCAAATTTTGCTGACAATTGTTTCCAATACGCACCTATTTTCTCCCCAAAAAACTCACGTGTTCATTTTGCTTTGCTTATTTGGGCTTTGGCGCAACCTGCTGGTGTAAAGGTGTAAACGCTCAACAAAACCATTTACTTTGCTTACTATTGACGTATTTGGTCCTGAAGACAAAAAAAATCCCAGGAAATGCATTGAAATACAGCAGGATTATGTTATGTCAAAGATTATGAGGGATAATGGTTTTTATAGGTTTTGTGTATATAGTATGTGGTTGGTTCCCAAACGCAAAAACATAAATCACCGCACAAATTCATGCTCTCACAACTCGGGGAAAATTCCAATTCCAGAGTGTTGACGTTTTAATGTTTTCTCTATGATTGAAAAAACATGAATTTTCATGCCACAGGCACACATGTCGAAGCAGCACAACGGGGGGGAAACCATTAAAGGAAGCTGATAGATCACATAATCACGACACGTGATCTTGAGATATTTAAGGCCAGCATAGAAGGGCTTGCGGGCCCTGACGGCCCACTGCTGCTGCAATATTCTAGTATTCGGTTTATGTTACCATACTTTTCAACAGGAATCGAATGTCTATCTATATCTATGTTTCTATCAATATTTCTATCTATCTATCCATTTATCTCTCTACAGTATCTATCTATCTAAACCTTTACCTATATCTATGTTTCTATCGATCTATCTATTTATCTATGGTATCTATATCTATCTATATATGGTATCTATAGCTATATATTTATCTATGTCGTTTAGTCAACCTTCCTGCACCTGAAAATAATCCATCTATCTATCTATCTATCTCTATTTATGGTATCTATCTATCTACAGTATCTATCTAAATATCTATCTATATCTATGTTTCTATCCATCCATCTATCGATCTATCTAAATATCTATGTTTCTATCAATCTTTCTATCTATCTATCCATCCATCTATCTATGGTATCTATATGTATCTATATCTATATATTTATATCGTTTTGTCAACCTTCCTGCACCTGAAAAAAATCTATCTATCTATCTCTATTTATGGTATCTATCTATCTACAGTATCTATCTATCTAAATATCTATCTATATCTATGTTTCTATCGATCTTTCTATCTATCTATCTATGGTATCTATATATATATATATATATATATATATATATATATATATATATATATGGTATCTATATCTATATTGTTTTGTCAACCTTCCTGCACCTGAAAATAATTATTTATCTAACTTGGTATCTATATCTATCCATCTATCTATCAATGGTATCTATCTCTATACATCTATCTATCTAACTACATCAGTTTGTCAACCTTCCTGCACCTGAAAATTATCTATCTATCTACAGTATCTCTATCTATCTATCTATCTCTATTTATGGTATCTATCTATCTATCTATCTATCTACGGTACCTATCTATCCATCTATCTGTCTATCTATTCATTTATCTATCTATCTACAGTATCTATCTATCTAGATATCTATCTATATCTATGTTTCTATCAATCTTTCTATCTATCTATCCCAGTATTCGGTGTGTCCCTGGGAAAGACGCCAAGGCCCCTGATAAGCGTGACTGATTCCCGATGGGTAAGTGTGGAATAGATTGTAGATATAGATGGCGCTCCAAATGAAAAGCAGCGAGAAGAATTTGAAATTGAAATTGGAATCACCTTGCGGGGCGACGCGGGACCCCGGCGGACACAGGGCGTCCCACTCGGCGTCCCACTCGGCCCCCTGCGGTTCCTCGGAGACGACCGTCTCTCCTTCGGCATCGCGTTCCGTCCCGTCCCCGACCGCTTTATAGACGTGACGGGACCCGGCTTTTGAGACGCTCTCCTGCGGGCGGTGGTCCGCGTCGGCCATGTTGGGACGTGAGGACCTCGACCGGCCCCTGAAAAGACTGGAAAGGCCGAGTTAATAACTAACTTGAGTTGGACGGCTGGAAAAGGGAGGACAAGATGTAGCGTCCCCTCCCCTCCTCCCCCGTTCCCAAAAGGGGGGGGGGGGGGGCAAATTCAGTTTAGCTCGGGGGGGGGGGGGGGGGGGGGGGGGCATGGTAGAAATAACACTCTCGTGGGGGACTTGTGGATGAAAGTGTAAGGAAGACAGAGAAATAGGAGGAGCAGACAGGGAGAATGAAAAAGAAAGATAAGAGAAAAAGAAAAAAAAGAATGAGGGAAAGAGATAAAGAGAGAGAAAGAAAATAAGAAAAAAGGAAAGAAAGAAAGACACAAAGAAGATGATAGAATGAGAGAAAGATAAGAAAAAAATAGAGTGAGAGAAAGAAACAGAAAAAGAAAGAAAACAACAAAAAGTAGAACGAGAGAAAGAAAGATGAGAGAGAAATAATGATTGAGAGAAAGAAACACAGAGTAAGAAAGAAAAAAGGGACAAAGAAAGAGTGAAAGAAAGAAAAAATAGAATGAGTGAAAGATAAAAGAAAAAAAAGAATGAGGGAAAGAGATAAAGAGAAAGAAAAAAAGAAAAAAGGAAAGAAAGAGAAAAGGAAAGACACAAAGAAAGAAGATAATAAATTGAGAGAAAGATAAGAAAAAAATAGAGTGAGAGAAAGAAACACAGAAAAAGAAATAAAACAACAAAAAATAGAACAGGAGAAAGAAAGATGAGAGAGAAAAATCGAATGAGAGAAAGAAACACAGAGTAAGAAAGAAAAAAAAAGAGACAAAGAAAGAGTGAAAGAAAGAAAAAATAGAATGAGTGAAAGAAAGATAAGAGGAAAAGAGAAAAAAAAGAATGAGGGAAAGAGAAAGAAAAAAAGAAAAAAGGAAAGAAAGAAAGAAAGAAAGACACAAAGAAAGATAATAGAATGAGAGAAAGATAAGAAAAATAATTGAGTGAGAGAAAGAAACACAGAAAAAGAGATAAAACAACAAAAATAGAACGGGAGAAAGAAAGATGAGAGAGAAAAATCGAATGAAAGAAAGAAACACAGAGTAAGAAAGAAAAAAAGAGACAAAGAAACAGAGAGGGATAGAAAGAAAAAATAGAATGAGTGAAAGAAAGATAAGAAAAAATAGAATGATTGAAAGAAACAAGAGAAAAATAAAAAAGGAAAGAAAGAAAAATAGCATGAGAAAAAGAAAAAAAGGTCAGAGAAAAAAAATGAGGGAAATAAATCAAGAGAAAGACAGAAAGAAAAAAAGGAAAGAGAGAAAAAAAGAAAGAACCAAAGAAAGAGCGAGAGAGAAAGTAAGAAAGAAAGAGACAAAGACAGAAAAAAATCGAATTAAAGAAAGATAAGAAAAAAATAGAATAAGAGAAAGAAAGAAGAAAGTTCATGATCGTAGGGAAGAAAACTTGATTCAAAAACAAAAATTGAATTAAGTTTTCATCATTTTAAGACAAGACTATTTGTATTTCTTTTTCTCTTTCTTCTTCCCCTTTTCTCTCTCTCTCTTTTACTCTCTCCATCTCTTTCTTTGTTCCTCTTGGTCTATTTCTCTGTCATTTACCTTCTTTTGCTCCCTTTTTTCCTTTTCTATTGCTTTCCCCTTCTCTCTTTCTTTCTCTCTTTCTATCCCCCTCTCTCACTATTTCTCTTTTTATCACTTTTGTTTCTCACATTCTCTCTCTTTTTGTCTTTCTCTTGCTTTCCCCTTCTCTCTTTCCCTTTCTTTCCCCCTCTCTCACTAGTTCTCTTTTGGTCACTTTTGTTTCTCACATTCTCACTCTCTTTTTCTCTTGCCTAACCCTTCTACCTTTCTCTCCTTTCTTTCTCTTTCCCCCTCTCTCACTATTTCTCTTCTTATCGCTTTTGTTTCTCATATTCTCTCTCTTTCTCTTTACTCTTTGTCTTGCTTTCCCCTTCTCTCTTTCTCTCCTCTTTCTTTCCCCCTCTCTCACTATTTCCCTTTTGATCACTTTTGTTTCTCACATTCTCACTCTTTTTCTCTTGCCTACCCCTTCTATCTTTCTCTCCTACTTTCTTTCTCTCCTTCTTTCCCTCTCAAACTATTTCTTTTTATCAATTTTGTTTCTCACATTATCTCTTTTCTCTTGCCTACTCCTTCTATCTTTCTTTCTTTCTCTTTCCCCCCTCTCTCACTATTTCTCTTTTTATCACTTTTGTTTCTCACATTCTCGCTCTCTTCTCTTTTTCTCTTGCTTTCCCCTTCTCTCTTTATCTCCTTCTCTTTCTTTCTTTCCCTCTCTCATTACTTCTCTTTTTATCACTTTTGTTTCTCACATTCTCGCTCTCTTCTCTTTTTCTTGCTTTCCCCTTCTCTCTTTATCTCCTTCTCTTTCTTTCTTTCCCTCTCTCATTACTTCTCTTTTTATCACTTTTGTTTCTCACATTCTTGCTCTCTTTTCACTCTTCCTCTCATTTTTTTTCTTTCTCTCTCTTCCTCTTTTTGTACTCTCTCCTCCATTGTTCCCTCCTTGCCTCTCTTTCTCAATTTCTTGTTCTCTCTTTCCTTTTCTCTCACTGCCTTTACTTTCTTCTATCTTTATCTTTCCCTCTTGTTCTCTTTCTTTTACTCCCTCTCTCTTTCCAATATACTAGTCTGGCCCCTGAGTAATTAGGCGCCACCTAGTGGAGGGCGGACATCTTCATTATGGTGTAAATGTAAATAGTCTGCATTATAAAAAAAAAAACTAAATTGGAATAATAAGCTCAATAGATTCATTTACGAATAAAAATAAGAAATACTCGTAGGTTGAGACATTTGTTATGACTTTATACGCGTACGGTACCCCCAAAACAAAAAATGGCGCGTGAAATCACTAACACTCCAGTGACAATTTAGAGTCTCAATATTTAAACTTACCGATAGTTGATGTAGAATAATTGGAGTATTTTGAAAAATAATTCATAGAGAATAGGCGAAAAAGGACATTTTTGAACTAAAGTGAAAGGAGAGTTTCTGCACGTGAAAGAGATCATTTGCTGATGCCTTCAAGACGCCTCGGGATTTTGACCTCCGAATAACCGGTGCGTTTGTTTATACATTTAAATATTTCTTTTTTTTTTGTATTATTAAATTACGCTTATTCATCTAATCAACTAAAACTAGTTTAAGTGACGCTTTTACATGTTGATATTTCTATTTTAAATAGAGGAAACAGTTTATATCTATTTTGAATTTTCATAATCGACTGATGACTGAAATCAATTAATTTAATCAGATAAACGAGACTTTTATCCATCCATCCATCTATCTATCTATCCATCTATTCGTCTATGTGTCTCTCTCTTTGTAAAGATCTATCTATATCGATGTTTCTATCTATCTATTCAGTATCTATTTATCTAAATATCTTTATCTGTTTCTATCAATCTTTTTATCTATTTATCTATCCATACAGTATCTATTATCTATCTTTCTATATCTGTTTGTATCAATATTTCTATCTATCCATCTGTCTATCTATACAGTATCTATTTATTTATCCATCTATATCTGTCTCTATCAATCTTTCTATCCATCTATCTATCTGTTTCTATCTATCTATCTATACAGTATCTAAATATCTATATTTGTTTCTATCAATCTTTTTATCTATCTATCTATAGTGTCTATTATCTATATTTCTATCAATCTTTCTATCTATCCATCTGTCTATCTATCTATACAGTATCTATTTATCTATCTATCTATATCTGTCTCTATCAATCTTTCTATCTATCTATCTATATCTGTTTCTATCAATCTTTCTATCTATCTTTCTAAATATCTAACTATCTTTCTAAATATCTATCTATACATGTTTCTATCTATATCTATCTTTCTAAATATCTATATATGTTTCTATCTATCTATACCTGTATCTATCCATCTTTCTATCTATATCGATCTATTTATCTACCTACCTATCTATCTATATCTGTTTCTATCAGTCTTTCTATCTATGTTTTTATCCATCTAACCGTTTCTATCAATCTTTCTATCTATATCTATCTATCTTTCTATCAATCTTTCTATCTATATCTATCTATCTATGTTTCTATCAATCTTTCTATCTATATCTATCCATCTGTTTCTATCAATCTTTCTATCCATATCCATCCATCTATCTATATCTGTTTCTATCAATCTTTCTATCTATATCTAACTGTTTCCATTAATCTTTCTATATATCTATATGTTTCTATCAATCTTTCTATCTATGTCTTTTTATCTATCTATCCATCTATCTAAATATCTATCTATATCTGTTTCTAACAATCTTTTTATCTATCCATCTAAATATCTATCTATATCCATGTTTCTATCTATCTATATCTGTTTATATCAATCTTTCTATCTATATCTATTTCTATCTACATATAGATATATATATATATTAAATAACGATAATTAAGGATTCCTGTCCTTGTAAATGAATTTTATTTGACCGTCTTGCCTTGAATGTGTTTGCCCGCCTGATTTTTCTTCTTCTATACATTTTATAACTAAATGTCAAAATAATCTTTTTTTTTCAGACTAATCATGAAAGGCTACCAAAAATTATGGTTAAAGTATCAAATCTCGTCTAAATCATGAAAAAACTACTGAGAAGTACAGCAGGTCAGTAAATGGATGGATGGATATGAAAAAGTACTATGAATAAAACTGTAAAAGCAATATAGTGGTATGAAAAAAGGTAAACGCTTGTGTAAAGTTTTCAAAAGTATTGTTAAGTATAAAAAAAATTCTATATAGTATGAAAACGTACTAAAAAGTACTGTAAAATACACAAAAGTACTGAATAATTTAAAATACTGGAATGTAGAAAAAGTGAAACATGAAAAGTGTAAACTATATGTTTAAAAAATTAAGAAACTATATGGGAGAAGTACTAAAATATACAAAAAGTAGTGAAAAGAACATAAGGTAATAATAAGTCCTGTAAAGCCTGTAAATTTTGAGGGTGTGAACACATTTGCGACACCCGGTGGACATATTTAAAAGTGCAGGTTATTTTGATTTTCCATGATCTTACCTTGAGGTGCTCTCGCCGTTGGAACGGGGGTTGATCTGGCCCGCGGACCGTATTATGGGCACCCTTGCAACAACCTTTACCCACGTGACATAGGAAAACGAATGTTGAGTTGTGTTGTTCGCCCTCTGGTGTCCGAATGATCACATTGCAATCAGATACCCCACATTTAAAAAGAAAATCCCAACATGTTCATTTTATCGCAGAGGCCACGTGGCAAAAAAGAGAGAGAAAGAAAGAAAAAAAGAAAGAAAGAAAGAAAAACAAAAAGTCGGAGGGGTAGAGATAAAAAGAATGACTGAAAGAAAAAAGACAAAAGGGTACAGAAAGACATAAAGACAAAGGGGTAGAGGGAAAGAAAGTAAGAGAGAGAAAAAAACAAAGGGGTGGGGAGAAAACGAATGAAAGAAAGAAAAAAAGACAAATGGGTAGAGGGAAAGAGAGAGACAAAAAGTCAAAGGGGTAGAGAGAAAGAGAATGAATGAGAAAAAAAAGACAAAGGGCTACAGAAAGAAAGACAAAGGGGTTGAGAAAAAAAGAAGAAAAGAAAGAAAAAGAAAAAGGGGTAGAGAGAAATAAAGTAAGAAAGACAAAAATCCGAAGGGGTGGGGAGAAAAAGAATGAAAGAAAGAAAAAAAGACAAATGGTGGATGGAAAGAAAGAACGAAAGAAAGAAAAAAGACATAGAAAGAAAATAAAGAAAGACAAAGTGGTAGAAAGAGAATGAAAGAAAGAAAAAACAAAGGGGTAGAGAGAGAGAAAGAAAGACAAAAATACAAAGGGGTGGGGAAAAAACAAATGAAAGAAAGAAAAAAAGACAAATGGGTAGAGAGAAAGAAAGAAAGTGACAAAAAGTCGAAGTGGTAGAGAGAGAAAGAATGAAAGAAAAAAGACAAAAGGGTACAGAAAGAAATAAAGAAGGACAAAGGGGTAGAGAGAAAGAAAGTAAGAAAGACAAAAATACAAAGGGGTGGGGAGAAAAAGAATGAAAGAAAAAAAATGGGTAGAGGGAAAGACAGACAAAAGTCGAAGGGGTAGAGAGAAAAAGAATAAAAGAAAAAAGACAAAAAGGGTACAGAAAAAAGAAAGACGAAGGGGTAGAGAGAAAAAGAAGGAAAGACAGAAAAAGACAAAGGGGTAGAGAGAAAAAAGAAAGACAAAAATACAAATGGTTGGGGAGAAAAATAATGCAAGAAAGAAAAAAAGAAAAAAGGGTAGAGAGAAAGAAAGTAAGAAAGACAAAAATACAAAGGGGTGGGGAGAAAAGAATGTAAGAAAAAAGACAAATGGGTAGAGGGAAAGAAAGAAAGAGACAAAAAAATCAAAGAAGTAGAGAGAAAAAGAATGAATGAAAGAAAAAAGACCAAAGGGTACAGAAAGAAAGAAAGAAGAAAAGAAAATAAAAAATAAATTAAGAAAAAAAGAAAGACAAAGGGGTAGAGAAAGAGAATGAAAGAAAGAAAAGGGGTAGAGAATGAATAAGAATAAATGAAAGAAAAAAGACACAAGAGAGGGACAAGAGTATATAATAGATAATAATAATCTATTATAGAATAATAGAAGAGAAAGAAAAAAGAGACAGAAAAAGAGAATGGAAATAAAATGAGAAAGACACAGAGAAAAAGAGAAATCGAGAAAAAACATGAGAAAAGGGAGAAAGGAAGAGAAGATAACAAGTGACAGAGAAATAGTGAAAACTAGAAGAGATACAAAAATATTAAATACAGATTAAGAGAGATAAGAGTGAGGAAGAGACAAAAATAGAAGAGAAAGAGGCATAACATGAGAAACAGATCGAGCAGGGAGAAAAGGAGTCAAGAGAGAAAAAATATAGAAAAAGAGAGAGAGAAAAATAGGAGAGAAAAAAGAAGTATAGGAGAGACAGAAAACAAGAAAAGAAAAACAGAGGGTAGAAAATAGAGAAGGAAATACAGCAACAGCTCTGTTGTGAGTGGCGACTGGAAACATTTAAAATTTCAACTCATTTTTCTCTTGCACTTCTCTCAGCGTCGTCTCACCTTCAGCTGGCCTGATCTGGCCCGCCGTCCGCATGCTTGACACCCCTGGCCTAATCAGATTCACTAGAAAAGCAGGTGTTCCATTGAACTAAAAACGTAACAATGCCGTATTCAGTGTGAAATGTTTTTCGCGGCAACCCTGCAAAATCTTCACAGCTGCGAGGGAGAGAACACAAAAGAAGCATGCGTGTAAATACACAATGGCAACAATCCCTCTCACACTTGACTTACTACTGATTTATTTTTCTCTTTTACCTCTTCTGGCCTTCAGTGACGAGGAACAGTTTGTCTCGTGTTTTTAACGGGAAAGACTGTCAAATTAGACACATTTTGGTCAAGATGAATGAGGTCATTGGAATTTTACCAACGAGCCATCTTGGCTCTAAAGCAGTGTTTCTCAACTGGTGGCTCGCGGGCCTTCGACTTGGCAAGATATTGCTAAAAAAGGCAAACAGTAGATGGCGATACTGCCCATTTCACACCACGGGAAAAGACGAGCAAAGTTTGTCTACTCAGATACTGTAATCTGTTGGAGATAATAGGTACCAGAACTCTACGCAACATGCGAAAGTCCACCAAGAAGGCCTCCAACACACACATTTTAACATGCGCTCTACCAGAACCTGCTTGTGGCAAGTCGACTGGAGATAATGGATCACGACCGCATCAGTGATGTTTATTTTAGGCTGTAAGAACAGAAAAAAAAGACTCCACACAAGAAAGAATGGCGCTCTCGGTCTCTCGCTCTCAGTTGATTGGGGATAATGGATTGAGGCTGCATTGATGCTGTCCATTTTAGGCCGAAAGAAAGGAGGAAAATAGTTACATAAATTTGCTCTCGGCCACCACTCTCAGCAATAGTCGATTGGGGATAATGGTTCGCGGACGCACAGGTTTTATGTTAGGAAGTGAGAACTGAAAAAGACCCACCACACATGACCAAAAAATTGCTTTTTGGGGCTTCCGCTATCAGCATAAGTCGATTAGGGATAATGGATTGCAGCGGCAGAGGACTGTTGATTTAAGGCAAAAAGTAAGGAAGAAAAGAGTCTCCACACATGACACAAACTTGCTCTTGGCCCCCACTTTTAGCAATAGTCGATCAGGGATAATGGTTTGCGGCCAAACAGGTGTTATCTTAGGCAGTAAGAACTGAAAAAGACCCACCACACATGACCAAGAAACTGCTTTTTGGGGCTTCACTTTCAGCATAAGTCGATTGGGGATAATGGATTGCAGCTGCAGAGGACTGTTCGTTTAAGGCAGAAAGAAAAGGAAGAGTCTCCACACATGACACAAACTTGCTCTTGGCCCCCACTCTAAGCAATAGTTAATTGGGGATAATGGTTCGCGGCTGCACAGGTGTTATCTTAGGCAGTAAGAACTGAAAAAAAGACACACCACACATGACCAAAAAATACTTTTTTGAGGCTTCCGCTTTCAGCATAAGTCGATTAGGGATAATGGATTGCAGCTGCAGAGGACTGTTTGTTTAAGGCAAAGAGAAAGGGAGAAAAGAGTCTCCACGCATGACACAAATTTGATCTTGGCCCCCACTCTAAGCAATAGTCGATTGGGGATAATGGTTTGCGGCCAACCCGGGGCTCATCTTATTAATAACTGAAAAAAGACCCATCACATATGACCAAATAGTTGCTGTCCTAGGCTCCCGCTATCAGCATTAGTCAATATGGGATAATGGATTGCAGCTACACAGGAGGACTGTTCATTTAGGGCAGAATAAAGGAAGAAAAGAGTCGCCACCCACGCGTGATACAATTTTGCTTTCCCGGCCCACGCTCTGAGCATTAGTCAATTTGGGATAATGGATCTCAACTGCACAGGACAGTTGTTTGTAGGCAGAAAGAAAGAAACAAGTCGCCAAGCCTGACAATTTTCGGGATCCCCGCAAAAAATGAAATTACTAATTAGTTAATAATTTGGTGAATTGTCTTTTATTAGTATAAATATGGTATCATGAAAAAAAAAAATCCGAGGAGCCGTTCGGGAGCCAAAAGAGTTGGTTTTCTAAATAGAGCTGTCCTCTTGAGTTAGACCACTGAAGGGCGGTTGTCAGGACAAGGACGGAGACAGGACCCACTTGCGTTGCGTTTCTCACAAGTTTTATTGGGAAGAAGGGAAAGGATTGTACACACGGTCCGGTGATTGCTGGACGCGAGATGTGGATCTTCCGTGGCGAGCGATGGCGGTGTCGGGAACAGAAAAACGGGTCATTAGCCGGGACAGGAGAGCAAAAATGTGGTCGTAAGCGAGTCGTAAGTCAGGAAAGGAGAGACGTGGTCGGGGACAAAAAGAGGTCGAAAGCCGGGACAGGAGAGTAGACGTGGTCAGGAGCAAAAACGGGTCGAAGCCGGAGAACGGACGGGAGCAAAAAACAGGTGGGAGTCAGGGTCGAAAAAGGCTTGCCTAGTGTTAACTGAGGTTCACAGACAGACTGACAAAAGGGGACAGACAGGAGTGGGTTTAAATAGTGACAGGGAGCCAATCAGAGTCCGAGGCAGTTGGCGCCAAAGATGCGGGCACAGGTGAATCACATCGGTAATCAGGACAGCGGTGACTCTTTACATGCCGTAACGACAGGCCACTAGAGCAGGCGTGTCAGCGTCATTTTCACGCATTTAAAGACAAAATTTTCATTTATTGCTTGATCTATAGAGTCAAACTGCCAAGAAACATAGTAATGCCAACAATCTCAAGCATTTTCAAGCTCTCCACTAAAATTCAACAATTTTCCTGACCTTGTAAACACATTCAATTCAAACATTTTCAAGGATTTCAAGCACCCATACGAACCCTGGAAAAAATATGTTCCTCTGACCTTGTAAACACATTCAATTCAAACATTTTCAAGGATTTCAAGCACCCATACGAACCCTGAAAACATGTGTTCCTCTGACCTTGTAAACACATTCAATTTAAACATTTTCAAGGATTTCAAGCACCCATACAAACCCTGGAAAAAATGTGTTCCTCTGACCTTGTAAACACATTCAATTCAAACATTTTCAAGGATTTCAAGCACCCATACAAACCGTGAAAGAAATGTGTTCCTCTGACCTTGTAAAAATATGAAATTCAAACATTTTCAAGGATTTCAAGCACCCATACGAACCCTGAAAAAACATGTTCATTTGACCTTGTAAACACATTCAATTCAAACATTTTCAAGGATTTCAAGCACCCATACGAACCCTGAAAACATGTGTTCCTCTGACCTTGTAAACACATTCAATTTAAACATTTTCAAGGATTTCAAGCACCCATACGAACCGTGAAAGAAATGTGTTCCTCTGACCTTGTAAAAATATGAAATTCAAACATTTTCAAGGATTTCAAGCACCCATACGAACCCTGAAAAAAATATGTTCCTCTGACCTTGTAAACACATTCAATTCAAACATTTTCAAGGATTTCAAGCACCCATACGAACCCTGAGAAAAAGTGTCCCCTCCTTGCGCTTTCTAGCACTTGTTTCCAGTTGCACGACACAATACAGCGACATCTAGTGGTGAAATAATACATACCGTCCCTTTAATAAAATCCATATTGATGCAGAACTATACAGACAATAAATACAAGTTTGATTCGAATTGAAAATTGTATATAGTGCAATCAAGTCAACCGAAATAATATTTAAAAAAAAAAAAGAAGAGAAAATTATCTTCAGGGCGGTTGTGTCACGGTTGCCATGGCGCCCAATTGGCCCCGCCCGTGTGGCGCTGGCTGTGGCTCATTGACAGATTGGCTTTCCGTCTATTTAAGCTCAGTGCTCTCACTCTCCCTTTGTCAGTCCGTCAACGAACCTCTGCCCAAGACGTGGATTCTGACTCAGTCCCGTTTTCCTGTTGATATTTCCTGTCCGGTATTGTTCCAGTTTATTTTTGTCCTGTTGAATATCGGTTTCCAGTTTTGTTCCCGTCTATTTTTCTCCTGTTTATTATAATCTCTGTTTTTTGTTCCCGTCTAGTTTGTCCTGTTTATTTCGGTATCCTGTTTCGTTATCATCCCTGTCTTTCCCCTCCTGTCCGGTATCGACCCCATCTGTCCCCGATATCTACTCAGGCAATTGGTATCAATCTTGTCGGTCTCTGGCTCCCTATCCTCTTTAATCAGTAGGTTTTATGTCACAGTTGCCATGGTGCCCAATGGGCCCTGCCTGTGTGGCGTTGGCTGCGGCTCATTGACAGATTGGCTCTCCGTCTATTTAAGCTCAGTGCTCTCAATCACCTTTGGTCAGTCCATCAACGCACCTCCGCCCCGCAAGACGTGGATTCTTACTCGGTCCTGTTTTCCTGTTAGTATTTTCTGTCCTGTATGGTTCCCGTTTATTTCGTCCTGTTTAATTTCGGTTTCCAGTTTTGTTCCCGTCGATTTTAGTCCTGTTTATTATTCTCTCCCGTTTTCGTTACCGTCTAGTTTGTCCTGTTTATTTTCGATATCCTGTTTCGATATCAATCCTGTCTGTCCCGTATCGACCCTATCTGTTCGATATCAACTCAGGCAATTGGTATCGATCTCGTCGGCCTCTGGCTTCCTATCATTCCACGCCAGACTGCTGCCTAACGTGCATGACTCCCCATTTCCCGTTAAATAAAAGGCTTGTGTGAGAACATCACGCGTTTGGGTCCTGATCCTGTTCTGGTTCTTGACACAGCCCTGTTGAGGTCAGTGTTCATGACTCCTCTATAAGAAAGAGACTGGCGAAAAATGGCATCCAATGGAGTTTTCCAAGGCATAAAAACACTGTCGTCATAAAAGGACACAAGTCGTCTCACAACAAGCATCTTGATTATCCTCAAATTGAAGTCTTTGGAAGGTGTGCAGCCCATTACCTCTGGCGTCCGCCCATCAGTTCCTACCCTCAAACTTAAACACACTTTCCCGTTAAATGAAAGGCTTTTTTCGAGAACGTCACGCGTTTGGGTCCTGTTCTTGACAGGTTGTCTCGTTTTGGGTGAATTCCTTCAATTTCAGCCTCATCCAAATCCAATCAAAGGTGAATCTTAGACGTAGTTTCTCAAATTGCCTAGTGTTCACTGAGGTTTGCAGACGGACTGACCAAAGGGGACTGACAGGACTGGGTAGACGTAGTCGGGGACAAAAGAGGTCATAAGCCGGGACAGGGGAAGCAGACGTGGTCGGGATCAAAAACGGGTCATAGCCGGAGACAAACAGGAGGAAAAACGGGACAGGTGGGAGTCAGGGTCAACCAAAAAAATGGAGGAAATTGAGGAAATCGGTTCGACTTCTCGAAGAAGAAAACACGCAACGAGGAGTTGACGGGAACAGAATACGACACCCGCATCAAAGACCCTGGTTTTGAAACCCCCATTTTTGTAGTTCTTGCCTCGAGCTGCCTCTTTGAGCCAAGGCACATTTATTCCATGCTGCCATTGACGGCTAGAGACGTCAATAATCCGTTTTTACAGAGCTTGCAGTCAATGAGTTCCTGTACAGTTTTTCACATCGATCAGTTCTTCTGGTGAAGCAATCCCTGAGAGAATCCAACATTCCAAGAAATCAAAGCGTAAGAGAATAGTATTTGCCTCCTTCCTGACTTCTGTGGTTTCAAATCATCAAATCGATTTTAATATAACACAGAAAAAACCCAAAGAAGTACAAAATCTGCGGTGTCGGGAACGGAAACGGGTCAGTAGCTGGGACAGGAGAACAAAGATGTGGTCGCAAGTGAGTCGTAAGCCAGGAAAGGAGAGTAGACGTGGTCGGGGGCAAAAAGAGGTCTAAAGTCGGGACGGGAGAGCAGACGTGGTCAGGATCAAAAACGGGTCAAGGCCGGGGGACAGACGGGAGCAAAAACAGGTGGGAGTCAGGGTCGAAAAAGGCTTGCCTAGTGTTTAACTGAGGTTCGCAGGCGGACTGACAAAAGGGGATTGACAGGACTGGGTTTAAATAGGGACAGGGTGCCAATCAGAACCCTTGGCAGGTGGCGCCAAAGAAGCGGGAACAGCTGAGTCACATCAGTAATCATGACAGCGAAACCTCTATGGCCCAATGTAATAGAGTAAATGCCAAAAATAGCCAAAAATGGCATCCATGGGGAAGTTCCAAGGCAAAACCCACTGCTGTCTCACATATCAAAAAGCATCTTGATTATCCTCAAGATTTATGGAGAAGCACTCTGTGTACTGATGAGTGAGAAAAGAATACTTTTTGGAAGGTGTGCAGCCGTTACATTCTGTGTAAAAATGGGGTCATCAATTCTGGGGTGAATCAGAGGATCCTGAAGAACTTCCAGCCTTCAGTTAGTGACCTTAAACTCGGCAGGACAGCCATCCAAAACACATCAGCAAGTCCAACTCTTCATGGCTCACAAAAGAACTCAAATTAAGTCCAGATTTAAATTCAATTGTCGTGCTAGAAACCCCTTCAATATAGCAGATTTGACAATATTTTGCAAAGAGGAATGGGCCAAATTTCCCCCACAGTGTTGCGAAGGACTCATTACTCATTATCGCTAGGGTTTTTGTTAACGCTGCAATTTCCAATTAGGAAGGAATTACTCTTCAAATAGAGCCGGATAGGTTTTGTCAGGACCAGAACGGAAACAGGACCTAATTGCGTTACGTTTCTCACAAGTTATATTGAAGGAAAGAGGAAGGGCTGCGCCCACGATCCGGGAAGCAAGTCGCTCTCGTACTTGGATTGTGATCCGAACACGGAAGTGGATCTTACGTAGCGAGCGATGGCGGTGTCAGGAACGGAAAAACAGGTAGGCAGCCGGTACTGGAAGAGCAAGGTGTGGTCGGGGTCGGAAACGAATCGTAAGCCGGAACAGGAGAGTAGACGTAGTGGGGGACAAAAGAGGTCATAAGCCGGGACAGGAGAGTAGACGTCGTCAGGATCAAAAATGGTTCGTAAGTCGGGACAGGGGAAGCAGACGTGGTCGGTATCAAAAACAGGTCATAACCGGAGACAAACGGGAGCAAAAACAGAACAGGTGGGAGTCAGGGTCGAAAAAGGCTTGCCTTGTATAAAACAGAGGTTCGCAGACGGACTGACAACAGGGGACTGAAAGGACTGGCTTTAAATAGTGACAGGGAGCCAATCAGAACCCGCGGCAGTTGGCACCAAATGAGCGGGCACAGGTGATTCAAATCTTTAATCATGACAGGTTTCGATTCTTTTATGCTTAATAAATAGAATCAACATTAAAAAACTGTATTTTGCATTTCCTTGGGTCGTCTCTGCGTGATATTAAAATATGTTCGATGATCGGAAACCTTTGTGAGTGATAAATATGTAAAAACAGACAGAATTCATTTTCACGCTTAAATATGTCGTTGCCATTCAACATCGCAAATTCAAGTGCTACGACGCTGGGTTTACCATCCATACTTCGAATCTTTTAATACACCCCCCCTGCTGGACACAGTGAGAAAGGTCCTAATGCTGGCTTTGGTTACTCATTCAGGCTCTGTCTTCTTCGATTTGTAACAATAGCGTGAGATAAAACCGATTGCATTTATATATGTCATTTACAACACTTCTGGTCTGGTGATCGGCTCTCTCACTGCCGCAACCCAGGTTCCATTCCTGTTGCATCGGTTGTCAATGGCGATAATTTGGACTGAAATAACCTCATGTATAGCGCACACCCAAATTTTCCAGTTCTTGTTTATGCATTTTTACATGTCTGTTAGATCAACTGCATGTTTTGTTTTGAAACCGATCTCATTTACTTGCTCTGAGCTTCAAGAACCTTCCTTCCCTATGTCGGAGTGAGGTCCATTCCTGGGACATTTGACATGGCTAGACCGGACTCTAGTGGCATCGCAGCAGAGTCGATGCCCGGGACTAACAGAAGAAATCGATCCCGTTAAAACACAATAAATACTGCTACGCTTTCAGCTCTTGCGTGAGTTGACGTACCATTTCCTCAACGCCACGCCGCTGGTGCTCAACACGATGCACAGGGCCCCTCCGAGGCTCCACCAGCTGGGCGCTTGGCCTAAGAATACAAACTGAAAGAAGAAAGCCAGCACGACGTCTAAAGTCCTGGTCAGGGCCACGGGGCCGGCTTTCTCCAATTGAAGGGCTTTGGTCAGGAAGCTCTGTCCGGCGATGCCCAGCACGGCGATCAGGACCAGCAACCAGCGGTCTTGGCCGCAGTACGGTAATTTCCATTGGCCCATGGCGGTAACGGCGATGACGCACTCGATGAAGCCGATGACGGCGTAATACCACACCGAGAGGTAGTAATGGGCGCCCTTTCCTATTTTGCGCAGGACGACCATGGTGCAGGCGGCCCCGATCGCTCCTGTGGGCGATATTCCAACAAAAACAGGATAAGGAGTTGTGGGGTTGGTTCAGATTCTGATCTACTTTATTGTCATTCTTGTACAAGTGTAAACAGAATGAAATGTCGATACATCTGACCCGCAGTTTTCTTGAATGTACAGATATAAATAAATGTTGTACTGAGTTAGAGTATTGAAGTACTAATAATATGCTAAATAATTATAGCTATGTATAGTATTATACAGTAGTGCAAAGAGTGCAAGAGGAGCAGCTAACCAGATGTGCAAAATGGGCAGCCAGGTGAACAAGTCATTATACAATAACAATAACATTGGAGTACGATAGTGCAGAGGAGAAGAGATGTGCAGTTCACTCGTACAGACCTACTGACCTTGATTACTGTAATATATTACTCTCAGGGTTGGGTAGGGTTACTTGAACTGGATTACCTTCAATGACTTTTGGATGACTCCAATACCAAATATGCTAATAAAACACAAAATAAACTCAATATGAATAAAATGACAAAATTTTGTGCAGGCTTGGGGAGTATCGGAATACATGGAACGGCAAAAATTATGTTGGGAAGCTGTTTGGATCGATTTTCATTTTGTTTCTGTCGCATTTTATGTTCGTTTTGCCGGAGATCTAAGAGCTCAAAGCCAGGAGAGAAAGCTTACCACGTGTTGTGAGTCATCATTTTATTCATATTTAGTTTCTTTTGTCTTTTAAGAGCATATTTGGTATTGGAGTAATCCAAAAGTAATTGAAAGTAATCCAGTTAAAGTAACCCTACCCAACCCTGGGACCAGGACAGCAAGCAGAACCCTCTCGCGTAACATTACTCACTGTTTATTGGGAAGAAGAGAAAGGACCCTAACCCTGTCCCTATTTAAACCCAGTCCTGTATCTCTCCTGTTGACAGTCCGTCTGTGAAAATCTGTTGATACAAGGCAAGCCTTTTTGACCCTGACTCCCGCCTGTCCCGTTTTTTGCACCCGTTTTTCCACCTGTCCATTCCTGATCTCCCCGTTTGTCTTCGGCTACGGCCCGTTTTTGATCCCGACCACGTCTACTCTCCCGTCCCGGATTATGACCCGTTTTTGATCCCGACCACGTCTACTCTCCCGTCCCGGCTTACGACCCGTTTCTGACCCCGACCACGTTTTTGCTCTCCTGTCCCGGCTATCGACCTGTTTTTTTTCATCCCTGACACCGCCATCTCCCACTACGGAAGATTCCCTTCCGTATTCGGATCAAGATCCGATTTTGTGAGCGGCTTGCTTCCCGCGTCCAGCGAGCACCGGATCACGGGCGCTGCCCTTCCTCTTCCGATCAATAAAACTTGTGGTTAACATTACGCAATTGGGTCCTGATTCTGTTCTGGTCGTGACAATCACAATATTTAAATGTTCTTAGATAGTCCTGGATATTGTATTTTCACAAAGCTTTTTGCTTCAAAAGAGAAACGTTTGCTACTGTCATTTTCTACAATTGTTTTAAAAATGCAAAATTCAGAGCATTGAAAATTGTTTGAGATTTCTCAAAATTGGAGGTTGAATTATCAAAAAACAATTCTGCATTAGAATACTAAACAAAATATATATGGTGTTTGTCACGACCAGAACGAAGACAGGACCCACTTGCGTGTGTTTCTCTTTTTTATTAGGGAGGGAAAGGGTAGTGTGGTGCGGCAGTAGCTCAGGAGGTAGAGCGCTCGTCTTGGGATCTAGGGATCCCAGTTTGAATCCCGGCTTGTCCGTGTTACATGTCAAAGTGTCCTTGGGTAAGACACTGAACCCCTAATACCCCCAATAAGCAGGTTAGCGTCATACATGTCTGCAATACAAGGCCGCTATTGGGAAATGTGAAGCACACTGTAAAGCGCTTTGGGAAGTCATTGACTTGAAAAGCGCTATAGAAATGCAGTTCATTTCATTTCATTTCATAGCATACACGATCCGTAGATCGTTGATCTTGGGGGAGCAGGTTACTCAGACGTGGAAGTGGTATTTCCGTGGCAAGCGAAGGCAGTGTCGAGAGCGGGGGAAAAACAGATCGGTGGCCAGGACGGGGGAGCAAAAACGTCGTCAAGTACAGAAAAGGGGTCGGAGCCGGGAATTAAACGGGAATAAGGACAGGAGAAAGTCTGGGTCGAAAGGCTTGCCTAGCGTGAGCTGAGGTTCGCAGACGGACTGACATATAAAAAGAGACAAGCAGCCAATCAGCATCCGAGGCAGTTGGCGTTAAAAGAGCAGACTCAGGTGCCCCGTATCAGTAATCGTGACAGTGTTATAGCAACCCAGTCTTAACAAACTCATTTTTTAATCACTTTATAAAAGAAAACGTATGTGTCTAGCACTTTTTAATGGAAAGTGTGATCAGTAAATCATTGAATGTTTCTTGGGATTCTATTCTGCTCCCTTATGATAAAGAATGTCGATGTTTTTACTATTGGACACCTGCAAAGAAGATTGCCAGGGTTGTTCCTTATTATTGCAGACTGGTGTTGATTATTTTGGTTAAATGTTTTTGGTTATTTTGCCTGTTAACTCACTACTGGCCAACCATGAAATCCACACCCTTTAAGGCTTGATCTGCTTTTTGTAACCTAGAAGTGTTATGATTACCGATGTGAATCACCTGTACCTGCTCATTTGGCGCCAACCGCCACGGGTTCTGATTGGTTCCCTGTCACTATTTGAACCCAGGCCTGTCAGTCCCCTGTTGTCAGTCCGTCTGCAAACCTCTGTTTTTACAAGGAAAGCCTTTTTTTGACCCCGACTCCCACCTGTCCCGTTTTTGCTCCTGTTTGTCTCCGGCTACGACCCGTTTTTGATCCCGACCACGTCTGTTTCCCCTGTCCCGACTTACGAACCATTTTTGATCCCTACGACGTCTACTCTCCTGTCACGGCTTATGACCGCTTTTGTCCCCGACTACGTCTACCCAGTCCTGTCAGTCCCCTTTGGTCAGTCCATCTGCAAACCTCAGTGAACACTAGGCAAGCCTTTTTCGACCCTGACTCCCACCTGTCCAGTTTTTGCTCCTGTTTGTCTCCAGCTACAACCCGCTTCTGACCCCGACCACGTCTGCTCTCCCGTCCCGACTTACGACCCGTTACTGACCCCGACCACGTTTTTGCTCTCCTGTCCCACCTATACACCTGTTTTACCATTCCTGACACCGCCATCGTCCGCGACGGAAGATCCACGTTCTGTATTCGAAACACGATCCGATTGCGAGAGCGACTTGCTTCCCGAGTCCAACGAGCATTTTTCTTTCAATATATCTACCCTGTGTGCGGCCAGCCATGCACGTTTTTTGGAATGTGGGAGGAAACCCACGCAAGCACAGGGAGAACATGCAAACTCCGCACAGGAAGGTTGGTAGCTGGATTTGAACACATGACCTCAGAACTATGCCGCACACGCGCTAACCACTGCGCCGCCGTGCTGCCCCCTTTCAACCTTGAAAGCTTAAAATTCATTTATAATGTCTCTCTTTCGTCTACGAAACTATAAACTTATTACAATGGTGTATATGCTCACCCGCAAAAGCAGCGATGGTCCCTTTGATGTGGTTTGTGTAGTTTCCTTCGATGCCCTGGATATGATCTCCAAAGAGAAATGGCGGCCGGGCGATGAGGATGACCCCGGTCACGGTGAACACCGTGAAGATGCAGTCCAAAATTGTGCACTTCTCCTTTAAGAACGCCCAGGCCAGCAGTGAGGTGAAAACTGGATTACTGAAACAGAAAGACATATTTGTATGATAATGCATAAAGTCACACTTTATATTCGAACACCTCTAAACACGAGAATTTGGCTAAGCGAAATTTATTTGGAAAAAAAATCTTGCTCCACATACAACAGAAAATCCAAGTGTTTGTCACGGTTGCCCTCATTTGGGCCCGCCCATTTGGCGCCAGCTGTTGCTCATTGCCTGATTGGCTTCAATCCTATTTAAACTCAGTGCTCTCATTCACTCCTTGTCAGTCCGTCAACGAACCTCTGCACTTGCAACACTTGTATTTTGACTCTGTATCCTGTTCGTGTATCCAGTATCCAATATCGATCCAGCCGGTCTCGTCCTGTCCAGTATCTTGCTCCAGTGTCCGGTATCGATCCCGTCTGTCTCGCCCTGTCCGGTATCTTGCTCCAGTCTCCAGCATCTATCCCGCCTGTCTCGTCCTGTCCGGTATTTCGCTCCAGTATCCGGTATCGATCCCGCCCGTCTCCTCCTGTCCAGTATCTTGCTCTAGTCTTCAGTATCTGGTATCGATCCCGCCTGTCTTGTCCTGTCCGGTATCTTGCTCCAGTATCCTGTATCTATCCCGTCTGTCTCGTCCTTTCCAGTATCTTGCTCCAGTATCCTGTATCTATCCCGTCTGTCTCGTCCTTTCCAGTATCTTGCTCCAGTCTCCAGTATCCGGTATTGATCCCACCTGCCTCGTCCTGTCCAGTATCTTGCTCCAGTATCCTGTATCGATCCCACCTGTCTCGTCCTGTCCAGTATCCGGTATCGATCCCGTCTGTCTCGTCCTGTCCAGTATCTTGCTCCGGTCTCCAATATCCAGTATCGATCCCGCCTGTCTCGTTCTGTCCGGTATCTCGCTCCAGTTTCCAGTATCCGGAATCAATCCCGCCTGTGTTCGGATCACAATCTGAGTACGAGAGCGACGTGCTTCCCATGCCTAGCGAACTCCGGATCGTGGGCGCAGCCCTTCCTCGTTCCTTTAAATAAAATTGTGAGAAACGTAATGCAATTGGGTCCTGTTTCCGTTCTGGTCCTGACACATTCTTTTTTAGTCAAAATAGAAAAATTATAAAGAAAATAAGAGAAGTGAAACGACAGAAAGAAAAAGAGTCAGCAGGAGAAAAAGAGACAAAGTGAGGTGAGAAAGAGAGAGCGAGAGAGAGGTCAAAAAAGGGAAAGAGGGTGAGAAAGAAAGAAAAATAGAAAGAAAGAGAATTCAAGTGTAATTTAGAGCGAGCAAATAGAAAGAGAGCAAGACAGAGAAAAAGAAAGAGTTAGAGAGTGAGAGAAAAATAGAGAAAGAGAGAAAAAGAGAGTGAACAGGAGAAAGAAAAAGAGGGAGAAATAAATAAAAAAGAAGTGAGTCAGAGAAAAATGGAGACCACCATTGTTTTGCAAGTGTTCACTGGCTTGGGTGACATCCGGTGGAAATATTTCAAACTACAGCTCATTTTCCTCTTGCGCTTCTCGCACTGTTGTCTTGCGGGCCGGATTTAAACCATCGGTGGGTCTGTTTGACACCTGTGGCTTAGAGGCTTTTGGGAGGTCGGCAATGGATAAATGACTTTTTAAATGATTTCCTATCAGGAAAGTTTACCTGTTACCAATGTTCTCTGTAATTTTCCTTACGAGTCTGAGCGTTCACACAAAGTCGGTGAGCAACGCTTGAAAGAACAGTGAGCAACCATAATCCCATGTGTGGCAAGATAATTATTTATCAAACATGTTCAAAACTTGACATCAAGTGACATTTTGCTGTGTTTCCGGCAATGCAAAATTATTTTTCTCTTTTGAATGAATTGACTAATAAACGATTGCCTACAATTGTCATTTGTTTTAACAAATCTTTCACAAGACATCCATTTCTTTTTATTTCCCGATATATTTTGTCGCATAATATTACCCTTTTTGGGGGCTTATTGAGTCGGTTGCAAGATACAGAACTGTACTTAATCACATTTTTAGTAGAAGTACAATGTTGGCAACAAGATTCACTTGATATCATTGGAAATTTGAATGCAACACAAACTTTTTCTTCTTTTTTCCGTGTTTTTTTTCTACTTTTTTCTAAATTCCTTTAAAAAAAATCTCATTGTGTTTATTTTTTCCGAGCTGTTACTTTTTTCTATTTGTTCTCTATTTACTTTTTTCCTACATTTCTTTCCCTGGCTATTTTCTAAATTTTTCCTCCTTTTTTCTCTTCCTTCTGTTTCTTTTTTTCTCAGCTTTTGACTACTTTTTCATTTTGGTATTTTTTTCTTTTTTGTTCTATTCCCCCCTTCTTTTAAGTCATTTTGTGCATAGTTTTACATAATACTTGGTCGAGTTGAGATTAAAGAAGCAAAAACAACCTGAAAAGCTGTTTAGGACCCAAAAGAGTCGGTTCCTTTCAGTGAGCCGAGCCGAAGAAGCCGGTTCTCGAAAAACTCTACTAACTTTACTCAATTTCGTTCGACTTCGACTCGACTTCAAAATACCGCATTTAGGACACAACGTCGGGGGAACCCGTGTATTTTTACCTTCATGCACTGTAACTTTGACTTAAGTCGCTTCTTAATTAGTAATTTTGAGCCCTGATTTTTGTGCCCCGGCTAGATTTTCTTGTGCGCTGAGAATGTGCGAGCAGAGCGCAATTGCCTGTTACACGAACAGTTCGAGCAACTATCACGTTTTCATCCGGTAAATTTCCAGTTCCATCATACCTGAACATGATGACGGTGGCATCAGCCAGCGGCATCTGCTGGACAGCGTAGAAGAGCAGGATCATGGCGTTGGAACCCAGGAAGCCCCGCAGCATCAGGTAGAGACGTTTGTCCCGAGGACCCAGGAAGCCTATCCTGCAGGAACACAGATATGAGGGTGACAGATGAATGGAAGACAAACTGGATGGCGGGGAGGGTTGCAGGATGTCTGGCGAGACGGGGACAATGGAGGTCCTCAATTACCGTAAATCCCGGACTATAAGCCGCTACTTTTTTCCCTAACTTTCAACCCTGCGGCTTATTCAGTGATGCGGCCAATTTATGTCATTTTTCTAACGGCCGCCAGCGGCGCTCGAATGTTGCTACCATTAACTGCCCTGTCAAAGCTATATTATTATTATTAAAGCATTGAAAACTCTCTCGGTGTACCGTCTTTCTTTGTAAATGTGTGTAACCAGTGTATAATATGTATTTGCAACTGTATATTTTTATAATGTATTTATTTTAGACACTTATTCTGATATATTTTGCACGAGTGAACGAAAAATGAGGGGCGGAACAAACGCGGGTGCCGAGTTTTAGTTGGGACCGCTAAAGGTGAGGGACAGACGAGGAAAGAAGAGGGGGTAAAAAGTTGGTTAAAGAAAAAGGAGTTGCGTGATTAAATGTGTTCATCTGATATATTTTTCCCACCCTTACCTTTGGAAATATACACTTTTTCCTTGGATTACTTTCAACGGGACCCGGACTCTGCAGGTCTGCATCAAAGTACCGGTATCATTTTCCGTTCATTTTGCCAGCAGTGATTTTTGAACTGTGGACTTTAATGAAGGACATTTAGTTTCAATCGCGGGACTTGAAGTCAGGTTTGGGTTAATTTTGTGTTTGTGTTACATTAAATGTGGGCGCATGCGGCTTATATACAGGTGCGGCTTGTGTAAGTACAAAATCGGTTTTCCTCTTAAAATGTGGTGGGTGCGGCTTATAATCAGGTGCGCTCTATAGTCCGGAATTTACGGTACATTTCAGGGAAGGGGAGTGACACCATAATGGATGGATGCATAAGCTGAAATGGGGCCCAGATGATAGTTGGGGATGGATTCAGGGAAGGAATACAATATAGAAAATAAAAAATAAAGATTAATGAAAGGACACAGTGGTGAGTTCTCATCTATTTTAAATATTGTAGAAATTGTTTTAAACTGTAGTTAAAAAAAAAATCATAATCTCTGCAAAGAATGTCATGAATTACTACATTTTATTTAGGGACTCAATGTATACTGCCCCCAAGTGGCCGAAGTGTACCAATAAGACGCAGCAACACTATGCAGGTACAGGTGTACATTAAAGCACGGGTGCCATACAAGCGGCCCGCGGGCCAGATCAGGCTCGCTGAGGGATTGAATCCGACCCGCGAGACAACACTCAGAGAAGCGCAAGAGAAAAACAAGCTGCAGGTTGAAATATGTCCACTTGATGTTGCCAAAGCCAGGTACCTCGAACAAAGACACTGTACTTATATTTCTATCTATCTATTTCTCTCTCTCTCTTCCACCCCTTTTCTCCCACTCTCTGTCTCTTTCTCTTTCACTATCTGTGTCTCTCTTTTTCTCTTCCTTTGTTGCTCTTTGTCTCTTTCTCTCTCTGTGTCTTTTTAACTTCTTTTGCTCAAACTTCCTTTTTTCCTTTTCTCTCTTTTCTCTTTCTCTCTTCCTACCCTTCGCGCTTTCTTTTCTCTCCTTCTTTCTATTCCTTCGGATTTCTTTCTTCCTCTCCCTTTCTTTTCCCCCTCTCTCACGACTTTTTATCTTTTGTTTCTCACGCTCTCTCCCTCTCTCTCTTTCTCTTTCTTTGTCCCGCCCTCTCTACTTTTCCCTCCCTCTTTCTCTTATTTCTTTATCTCTTTTTCTTTCTCTTTAATCTACTAGTTCAGCCCCCGACAGAATGTTTGTTCTATCGTGTGGCCCCCCAAGTTAAAATGAATTTGACACCCCTGCATTAAAGGGACATTGTGTCACGGACCAGGAACGGAGACAGGACCCAATTGAGTTCGTTTTACTCAGCTTTATTTAGAATAAGGAAAGGGCTGGCACCCACGATCCGGTGATCTTAGGTCACGGGTAGCACGGATAGCTGGGACGCGGAAGTGGCACTTCCAAGGCAAGCGAAGGCAAAGTCAAGACTGAGGAAAAAACAGGTCGATGTCCGGGACAGAGGACCAAAAACATAAACGGGTCCAGAAAAGAGGTCGGCAACGGGGAATCAGACGGAATACAGGGCAGGATAGTCAGGAGTCACAAAAGCTTGCCTAGCGTGTAGCGTAGGTTCACAGGCGATCCGACGAATGTTGACAGGAAGGCGGAGGTTTGAAAAAGAGGAAGCAACCAATCAGCGTCCATGGCTTTTGCCGCCAACGGAGCAGAATCAGGTGCCCCGCATCAGTGATCATGACACATTGCAGGGTTTTCCATACCATAGGAAGATTCTGGCAGGCTAAACGTGTATTATTAAAAAATATGATTATATTTTTAGATACACCTTAATAGTATATAAGACACTCTTGCATAAAAAGCAACCCTAATTTTAGATTAAAAAACGCTATAGATATCAAGTCCAGAACGGAGACAGGACCCACTTGCGTTGCGTTTCTCACAAGTTTTATTGGAAGAGAAAGGGTTGAGCCCACAATCCGGTGGTTGCTGGACGCGGGAAGCAGGTCACTCTGAACGCGGAAATGGATCTTCCGTGACGAGCTATGGCGGTATCGGGAACAGCAAACGGGTCAGTAGCCGGGACAGGAGAGCAAAAACGTGGTCGGGGTCGTAAGCGAGTCGTAAGCCAAGAAAGGAGAGTGGTCGGGGACAAAAAGAGGTCGAAAGCCGGGACGGGAGAGTAGACGTGGTCAGGATTAAAAACTAGTCAAAGGACAGACGGGAGCAAAAACAGGTGGGAGTCTTGGATGTAACAGGAAAACGAACCTTTTACACGCTATACCACCAGATGTCACACGAAAAGACAGTTGATTTTATCTCGTTATCACATTATTTCTAGTCACAGTACTAGAGACAAATGTTAACTTTGTGCACTTCACTAGACTGTAAACCTACCAAGGTCACTCAAAATTCTATGAGACACACTGCATTGTGTTTTATTTAACTAGTATCATATAAACATGCGGTTTTTAACCCTTGGGAGTTTTTTTTTTTTTTTTAAATGTTGTCTTTGTGCTAGTTTTAAGAAAAAGCATTGAAAAATACTCTACAAAAGGCATAAAAAAGCATGTATATACAGTATGTCACAAAGGTGAGTACAGCCCTCACATTTCTGCAGGTGGTCTGTGTAAAGCTTATATAGCCGTATCAATTTAATTTTCCCCTCAAAAACCATTAGCAGTTATACCCCTGGTGACAAAGTGAGTGCACTCTTAAGTAAAAGTTCCTGTAGTTCAATATTTTGTGTGGCCACCATGATTTTGCACAACCACTTTAATCCTCCTGGCCATGGATTTCGCCAGAGCCTCACAAATTGCCACTGGAATGCTTTCCCACTCCTCCATGACAACATAACCGAGCTGGGGGGATATTCAAGATCTTCGCTTGAGAATGCCCCAAAGATGTTCTATTGGATTTAGATCTGGAGACATGCTTTGTTAGTCCATCTCCTTTACCCTTAGCCCCTTAGAACAGCATATTTTCAAACGCTAGGAGTCATTCGAATTTCCTTTGTCGCCAACATTTTACTTTGCATCCATTATCTGCACCGCTTATCCTCAGTAGGGTCGCGGGGGTGTTGGAGCCTATCCCAGTTATCTTCAGGCAGTGGGCAGGGGACACCCTGAACTGGTTGCCAGCCAGTCGCAGGGCACACAGAGACAGACAACTCACTCATTCACACCTAGGGACCGGCCAATTAACCCGACATGCATGTTTTTGGAATGCGGCAGGAAACCGGAATGCCCTGGAGGAAACCCACGCAAGCACGGGGAGAACATGCAAACTCCACACAGGAAGGTTCGTGCATGAATCATATTCTCAAAAATTACCATTAAGGGTACTTGACCACGAGTTGGAACTGTATTGTCCAATGCGAACCAAAGCCAGTGTCAAATGAGCAAAGCTTAACAGCAAGATGCCAGACCAACATGGCGCCGACTACTATGTATGGATTCCGCTATGTAAAGAAAACCAAAATATTTTTCAACCTATGAATATTTATAAAAAATAACAATGCTATCATATTTCAGGTATTTTTGCCTGTATTTCGATCAATGGTTTTTATTTTTAATTAGACAGATAGATAGCTAGATATAGATAGCTAGATAGATAGCTAGATAGATAGATACTTTATTCATCCCCGTAGGGAAATTCACACTTCCAGCAGTGTCCTTGAGTTGAAAATAAAACAATAATAAAGTAAAAGGAATATAATACATAAATACCCAATGTAACGTGTTGATATAGAGTATTAAAATAGTGCTACATAAAACACAGACAGTAATAAAAAGGGTAATATGCAATGTGGGGGTGTGGTTTATTGTGGGCTTTTACTCCCCCGGGTGGGGATAAAGAGCCTCATGGCATGAGGAAGAAATGATCTCCTCAGTCTGTCCGTGGAACAAGACTGTGACAGTGTGACTGTGACAGCAATCTGTCGCTGAAGCTGTTCTTCCGTTTGGAGATGATGCTGTGTAGTGGAAGTGATGAATTAATTAAGGGTATAATTAATAATAATATTTATTAGTTAAGGGTTTTTTACCACTAGGAGGCACTGAATATTACACACTGTCCCTTTAAAGCAGAAATGTTAATGTTGAAGTGGAGGGGGAGTACTTTGTATATGTATCAGAATACAGTTTTTTTTTTAAATCTATATATTTTTTTATCTTTCATGTCTCTCTCGTAATTCCTTTTCATTTGTTATCCCGAATCCCGCTTACTTGTGGTAGACGAGTAAAGGCACGATGAAAAGCATTTGAAAGAAGCAGCGAATGCCGCTGATCTCGATGGCGTGCACTCCCTCGATGGTCTTCACCAGGAGCGAGATGATGGAGAAGAAGACCGTGGACAGGAAGGCGTACAACAAACCAAGACCGGGGCATCTTTTTCGTTTCCCTGCGAAAAAAAACGCAAGAATGAAGGTCGCGCAACAAAAAATGGTTCAAGGGTATCTTGGCCTCTCTCTGCACAGCGAGCACGGATTGTCAAGGTTAGATTTCCCCAGTCTTTGTGATTGCACACAGCATGGGAACCGTTCGGAGTACCGTAGATCAAATTGCTTATTCCAACCTTTGTGCGGGATAAAGGCCCGATTGTTCGAGTGGTAAAAGGAATCAAAATGCTGATCATGGTATCAAAATTCCTAGCATCGTTGCAAAAGGAAGTATTGAATACTTATCAGCAATGTTCCCTGTAATTTTCCTTACGAGTCTGAGCGTTCACACAAAGTCGGTGAGTAACGCTTGAAACAACAGTGAGCAACAGTAATCCAAAGTGCGGCAACTAAGTCATTATCAAACATGTCCAAAACTTGACATTTTGCTGAGTTTCCGGCAATGCAAAATTATTTTTCACTTTTGAATGAATTGACTCATGTACTATTGCCTACAAACGTCGTTTGTTCTTACAATTCTTTCACAAGATATCCATTTCTTTTGATTTCCTGATATCTTTTGTCGCATAATATTAACATTTTTGGGGGCTTATTGAGTCGGTTGTAAGATACAGAACTGTACTTGATCACATTTTTAGTGGAAGTACAATGTTGGCAACAAGATTCACTTGATAGAATTGGAAATTATTTGAATGCAACACAAACTTTTCCTTCTTTTTTCCGTGTTTTTTTTTTTTTAATTCCTTCAAAAAAATCTCATTGTGTTTATTTTTTCCGAGCTGTTACTTTTTTCTTTTTGTTCTCTATTTACTTTTTTCCTACATTTCTTTCTTTTCTTTTTTCTGGCAAAGACGACTTTGATGTCGTCAGTTATAAGGAGGAAGATAAGGACGGCTTACCGTGGTTTCTAGAAGTACGGTATGTTTTTTTAACAGATCCGTTTGTTGTGTTGCGAGCGTGTTGCTACCATTAACTGCCCTGTCACAGGCACCGTTTGGGATGAAAGTTATATTATTATTATCAAAGCTTTCAAAACTCTCTCGGTGTACCGTCTTTTTTTGTAAATATGTGTAACCATGTATAATATGTATTTGCAACTGTATATTTTTGTAATGTATTTATTTCAGACACTTATTCTAATATGTTTTGCACGGGCGAATAAAAAAGAAGGGGCGAAACAAACGCGGGGTGACGGGAAGTGGGGTAAAGGCGAGACTTGTTTGTGGAAGCGGCAGACAATATTGGATATATATTTTTCCCATACTTACCTTTGGAAATATAGACTTTTTTTCCTTGGATTGCTTTCAACGGGACCCGGGCTCTGCAGGTCTGCATCAATTCTTAAGTACCGGTATCATTTTCCGTTCATCTTGCCGGCTGTGATTTTTGGACTGTGTACTTTTATGAAGGACATTCAGTTTCAATCGTGGGACTTAAAGTCGGGTTTGGGTTAATTTTGTGTTACATTTTTTTAATGTGGGCGCATGCGGCTTATATACAGGTGCGGCTTGTGTAAGTACAAAATCGTTTTTCCTCTTAAAATGTGGTGGGTGCGGCTTGTAATCAGGTGCGCTCTATAGTCCGGAATTTACGGTATATGCTGAATCGTTTGTGTTTTAAATAAACTCCTTTACACAAAGTATTTTAGTTTTTATAGTACCTAGTTTGTCTCGCTGTGAGTAAATAGGTGCCACCATGTATTTAATAAAGTTTATTATTGCTTAATAAGGGAAATAGCAACAATATGAGGAGTGTATGTAACATCCCACATGCCGACATTTCTTGTGTAAATACCATGTAAATTATAACTATAGCCTTATCCCCCTTGTTTTATAACCTTATCCTCTCTGTTCCTTTATCTTCTTGGCTCATACCTCACTGTGAATGTGTAAAACTGGAGTGTCATGCCCAATTTCGTTGTCACAATATGTTAACCCATTTTGTAACAATGACAATAAAGGTATATTCTATTCTATTCTAATTAGCTGAGGTTGACAGGTATGGTGTCTTTATGTTCAGGCTATGTTTTTAATTAAAAGCACCCATCATGGATTAGAAATAAATGACGAGATGTAATACAAAAATGTGACATATTATGTTAGCTGTTCAGCTAGCCAAGCTAACTAAAATGATGGACCTCCACAGTACATTGTATTCGTTAACTTATTCATATTTACAGTAAGATTAGAGTAGAGCACATAAAGACGGGTTGATAATATTACCTTTATCTGGAATGTTTAAAAAACCTTCTTTTTGAATAAAAGGTGACGCGAAGAGCGGGTTTAATTCACTGTACAGTAAAGTACAGTAGTTAGCTAAGAGCCGCCACGTGACATGGCCGTTATCGCTGACGCGTGACGTCACGCGGTTGTAAATCCATATTATCTCAAATAAGTCATTTAATGTTTTTTTTAAAATGGGGTTATTTTAAAGATAAAACGATAATAAGGGTAATAATGTGGCAACAACAGGTTGAAATCGAAACTCGCGTCACCTTGGCTCCCAATGCGGTCAGCGGATGCTGCCTTGCCGGTGACGCGGGTCACCGGCGGGCAAAGCGTTTCCCACTCGCCGCCCTCCGGCGCTTTCAAGGCGGCCGTCTCCTCCTCAGCATCTCCGTCATGCTCCCTCCACACGGAAGCCCCCCTGTCCTCGGAGGTCTCGTGGTCGCCGCACCAGCGGTCGTCGTCCCCGCCGCCGCTCTTTTCGCCATGACTGGCGACTTTGTGGAACAACACCGTGACGTGTTCCGGCGAGGGGGCTATGGGGCTCTCCGGTGGGCAGTGGTCGCTGTCAGCCATGGTGAGAGGTGAGGAGCGGGCGGCAGCATGCCTCGAAGCGGCGACTGGCCGGTTCTTGGTTCCGCAGAAGTGACTGGAAAAGGCGAAGTTAATAACTAACCTTGGTCGGCTAGGACGCCGACTCGGTTGCAGTGATTGTTTTAACCACAGGGGGCGGTAACGAGACGAAGCCTCCCCCCCTCCTCCGATCCTCCCCTTGATTTTGACAAGCCGAGCCCCCTTTTCGGTTTACCGCTGACGTGATTTACGTTATCAAGCACAAAACTATTTCTTTGTCACAAGGTTGACGTTTAACAACCTTGCTTTGCACGCATATACTGTTCATTTTCACGACACAATTATCATAGATCTCAGTGATCGTTAAATAGAAGTGGGAAGAAACGTCACGAAATTGTGAAAACGGATTGGGCAATGTGTGGCAGCACGGCGGCGCAGTGGTTAGCGCTTGTGCGGCACAGTTCATGTCATGGGAACCTGTCGTGGGTTCAAATCCAGCTCCAGACTTCCTGTGCGGAGTTTGTATGTTCTCCCCGTGCTTGCGTGGGTTTCCTCCGGGCACTCTGGTTTCCTCCCAAGTTCCAAAAACATGCATTTCAGGTGAATTGGCCGGTCCAAAATTGTCCATAGGTGTGAATGAGTGGATGAGTTGTCTGTCCCTGTGTGCCCTGCGATTGGCTGGCAACCAGTTCAGGGTGTCCCCTGCCCACTGCCCGGAGATGGTTGGGATGGGCTCCAGCCCCCCCGCGACCCTAATGAGGATAAGCGGTATGGCTAATGAGATGAGATGAGATAAGGCAATGTGCTTGATTGCTGTTGTCAAGATTGTTTTCTGTTATTAGTGTCAATAAATTTGTTCAAACCAAAAAAAATCTCGACAAAAAAATGTCACTGATCAAAATTAGAGAACTCTTTTACGCAATGGTTCTAATCTAGCACATAGTGTCTCGGCCCGTGGCTTTTTAGTGAATTATGAATTGACCGTTAATGGATAATGGATAATTGATAACGAATATAGAACAATAACCCTTACAAAATCCCCCCCCACCACATGGTGCTAATGTTTGTGATTATCTATCAACCCCCATTTGACTGGCCTTCAAACTGCCAGTTTTACTGAATTTTGCTGTTGAGATTGTCGAGAAAAATGGTTCAAACCTCACATTGTTTATTTGCTAAAACCCCAAAAAAAACAAACCAAGAAGTATTTAATTGCTGTTAAAAGTGTCGAAAAAAAATTGTTGAAACGTCATATAACGAAATGCTGCCGGAGCCCATCCCAGCCACCTTCGGGCAGTGGGCAGGGGACACCCTGAACTGGTTGCCAGTCGCAGGGCACACAGGGACAGACAATTCGCTCACACCTAGGGACAATTTGGACCAGTCAATTAACCTGACATGCATGGGGTTTTTTTGGAATGCGGGAGGAAACCGGGAGTGCCCGGAGGAAACCCACGCAAACACCAGGAGAACATTCAAACCCCGCACAGGAAGGTTGGTAGCTGGATTTGAACCCAGGACCTCAGAACTGTGCCACACACGCATTAACCACTGCCCCGCCGTGCTGCCCTGTCAGAATATGATATAATGAAATCGTGAATGTATTTAATTGCTGTTAAAAGTGTCGACAAAACCTCATATTGTTAGAATATGATCAATCCATCCATTATCTGCACCACTTATCCTCAGTAGGGTCGCGGGGGTGCCGGAGCCCATCCCAGCCATCTTCGGGCAGTGGGACACCCTGAACTGGTTGCCAGCCAGTCGCAGGGCACACAGGGACAAACAATTGTCCTAGGGACAATTTGGACCAGTCAATTAACCTGACATGCATGTTTTTATTTTTGGAATGCGGGAAGAAACAGGGAGTGCCCGGAGGAAACCCACGCAAACACGGGGAGAACATTCAAACCCCGCACAGGAAGGTTGGTAGCTGGATTTGAACCCAGGACCTCAGAACTCTGCCACACACGCGCTAACCACTGCACCGCCGTGCTGCCCTGTCAGAATATGACATAATGAAATCGTGAATGTGTTTAATTGCTGTTAAAAGTGTCGACAAAACCTCATATTGTTACAATATGATCCATCCATTATCTGCACCGCTTATCCTCAGTAGGGTCGCGGGGATGCCGGAGCCCATCCCAGTCAATTCGCTCACTAATTCCCACCTAGGGACAATTTGGACCAGTCAATTAACCTGACATGAATGGGTTTTTTTTTGGGAATGCGGGAGGAACCCGGAATAAAATGACTAAATTTTGTGCAGGCTCGGGGAGTAACGGAATACACGGAACGGCAAAAATGATATTGGCAAGCTGTTTGGATTGATTTTCATTTTGTTTCTGTCGCATTTTATGTTCGTTTTGCCGGAGATCAAAGAGATCAAAGCCAGGAGAGAAAGCTTACCACGTGTTTTGAGTCATCATTTGATTCATATTTAGTTTCTTTTGTCTTTTATTAACATATTTGATATTGGAGTAATCCAAAAGTCATTGAAAGTAATCCAGTTAAAGTAACCCTACCCAACCCTGGTCGCAGGGCACACAGAGGGAACTCACTCGTAAAAAAAAGGACACCAGGTTTTCTTTTCTCTTTAATGACATTTCACATTCGACTATCACTAACATTACAAGGCACAAAAATAAACACGGTTTCTACATAGTCATGACTATTGCGGAGTGTGTTCATCTCTACCTAGAAAGGCTGCATCATATAAATTACTTTATACAGTATCATAAAAAAGGAGTACAAATCAAATATGGCACATTTTTTGTCAGGGAATTTGTGACTTGTTTTCCAAACTCTCTCGTGTTTCCTGATAAGAACAAAGCGCAGTTGCTGCAGGTACTGTTCGTACAAACAATGCTTTTGTCAGTGAGGGCAAAAAAAGGGGGTAAGGGTGCAGTGAAAGCCAGACAAAGTGGGACGCTTCTAGCAATCACTCGACCGAAAAGCAACACCGTGAGGGTCTGCATCATGCATGGGGTATTGCGTAACCGATGGCAACAGGCGAGAGGTAAGATCTTAAGCCCGACCCGGGCCTGAAATGTCAATCGTGACGTTCGGGTTTTTAAATCGAGCTAATAGCGTTGGGCCAGATGTGAAAGCATGGGTGTAACCATCCCGTTTCTGGGGGTGCTCAAGAAAATCTAACCCAAGCACCCCAGTCTCATTCTTCATAAAGGACAGAGTAGGTTTTAATATGATGAAAAACTCTTGATATAAAGTAAAAAAACAAAACAAGATGTGTAAAACGCAGTGTCGGAAAAACTCAGCTGGCCTGAAATGGTTTAGTCTAGCGGTCGGAACCTTTTTGACCCAAAAATCCATAATAGCAAAAGACCAAAATCAGCAAAACTGCCAAACCGGCTCTCCAGACCAAATCCAATTTTTCAGCACATTTTATTTCACTGTGCGACGTTAAATGATTTGATAAAATTCATGAAATAAGAATAATGCCATAGTCTCCGTCCCATACCAACAAATATACCACTTTAAACCTGTCCCCCTCTTGCAATTACTGAGGTTCATTTAGACTTTAATTATTATCATAAATATTAGTTCCAAATCAAGGTGCAAGTTGTTATATAAAAATGTCACAAAATACTGCAAACAAGTATACCGACATATTTATCTACCTTCGGTGCCGACGGCGCTGGGCAGACAGAACTGTGCTGTGTGTATTGCTCTGCCCACCTCTACCGCTCACCCAATCAAATAACTTTGTGTTCTTGGTTGGCGTTTCTTGCTTTTCTTGTTTTTCTGTCGACTTTTATCATAAAGTGTCTCAACAGTGAATCGTAAATTTTTAACGAGTTTCCTTTGCAACGTTCAGCCAAAACCAGCTCTGTTGGCGTGACATCTAGACTGTAAACTTTAGTGAAGAGTATGGCTCGCGAGCCATAGGTTCCCGACCCCCGATTTAGTCCATTTGATTACTAGTGTCACTTGCAGCATAGCGGCGGAGTCTGTGGAGGCTCCAGTGTAAAACAGTGAGAGTATCTTGTATACCACCCAATAACATGACTTTGTTATCATCAACAGATATTCGAATGTAACATTGATCACCTAGCTTAATTGTTGCGTGTGTGTAAGCCATATGTGTGGTGATACTCCCAGCACCAGCATGGACATTTTCAGGTTTTTTTTCTGTAAAAAAGCACCTTCTTCAGGTGAAAGTCTACTACGCCCAGTAACTATAACGAAATTCACACAAACCTCCTAATTTATCTGTGTATGGTTGCCAGCACTAGGAGAGAGAGTGGTAGAAAGGGAGTAGACAATGGGTAATACACTCACGGGAAGACAAAATATGAATCATAAGTGAAAACAAATTAAAAAAATAAAATAAAATAACCACCCGGGTGCTCGGCAACCCCAAAGGTCTGAACCTAAAATCAATCACGTAGAGCATTTGTGGAATGATCTAAAAAATGCTGTGCACAAACAATCACCATCAAACCTTATGGAAATATTTCTGTTCCAAGGTGTGTCTCACATGCTATTGATTCCTAGAATTTCTTTCGAGTATTTTACCTATACGTTTGAAGCCTAAAATATGCCATATGTCATAAAGTCATCGGGGGCCAATACTTTTGCAAGACACAGTGATTTGTTCTCATAGACAGTGTCACAGATTTTTCTCCCATTTCCTCACAAATAAAACATCAAATTTAGGGTTTGCTCCGGGCTAGTTCCTGCAAATCAAGTTAATTGGTCGAGCTTGGTTGGGCTGGATTTAAAATAAAAATGGGAGAGTTGTCATCTGAATACTTGGACATCTGTTGTGGAGTACCACAGGGTTCCATCCTGGGTCCAAAGTTATTTCATTTATATATTAACGATATTTTTAATGTTTCAAAACTCTTGAAAATAGTAATATTTGCAGACGACACTAACATTTTCTATTCAAATGATAACTATATTGATTTGGTAACCTGTATTAATCGTGAATTAATTAACCTAAAAGTATAGATGGATAAAGATAAATTATCTTTAAATTTAAATAAAACCATAGTAATATTTTTTGGGTAATCGCAAGGCAAATCAAGATTTAGAAGTAAAAATGGATGGTGCTGCAATAGACAATAAATTAAGCTGGAAAACACACATCAGACACATACAAACTAAAGTATCTAAAAGCGTTTCAATAATTAATAAAGCCAAATTCATTTTAAATTATAATGCATTGTATTTATGATATTGTTCTCTAGTTCTGCCATACTTAACATATTGTGCAGAAGTCTGGGGCAATAATTACAAAAGTTCACCACAGCCCCCTTTTATCCTCCAAAAACCTGCAATTAGAACCATACACAGGGTAGGATATCGAGATCATTCTAATATTTTATTCCTGCAGTCCAAATGATTAAAATTAGATGATTTAGTAAATTTTTTCACTGCACAACTAATATTTAAGGTCAACAAAAACATAGTGCCAGAAAACATCCGCAAAATATTCATTCGGAAAGAGGGAAATTATAACTTAAGGGGCTGTGGTGAATTCATAATCCCAAAGGTGAGAACCACCAGGAAAAGTATGTGTGTGGCTGTGTGTGGAGTCAAACTTTGGAACAATTCACAAGACGAGATCAAACAATGTCCAACTATTTACGTGTTCAAATTTAAATACAAAAACACATTACTGGCGGAATACAGAGAAGAAGAAAATGGGGTATGAGTGAGACGAGAGATTGGGAATAGTGCGTCGAGTTAACTTTGTGTCATTGTTGCTATTCTTATATCATAACTGTTATGATTAATATCATTACAATTGTTGTTATATCATTGGTGTATTTGGTGGGGAAGATGAAGGGGTCGGGAATATAAGCATTTGCTTCCTGCTACCCCTTGCTACCACCGGATGCTAACGTTAGCATAGCGCTAAATCTCCTGCCCGCCGCTATCAATAAACAGCAGCTTGCACACACCGACGGAGCTTTTATCGTCGCCGGCGACTTTAATCAGGCATGTTTAAGGACTGTACTTCCCAAATCCATTCAATACGTGGACTGAGTAATTAGGGAAAAAAACACTGGACCGTGCGTACAGTAAGATCAAACATCTAGTTGGATCCGGCCCTCTCTGTCTGTCCCTCACCCCCATATACACCCCCCTCCGGAGGAAAACAAAGCCTATACAACAAGGACAGTACAAACATTTTCTTTGTTCCTTTATCTCTTTGTTTTCCTTATCCTCACTGTAAAACGTGGAACTGGAGTGCCACGTCCAATTTCGTTGTCACAATATATCCCCCTCATACACCCCCCTCCAGAGGAAAACAAAGCCTATACAACAAGGACAGTGCAAACATCTTCTTTGTTCCTTTATCTCTTTGTTTTCCTTATCCTCACTGTAAAATGTGGACCTGGAGTGCCACGTCCAATTTTGTTGACACAATATATCCCATGTTGTAACAATGAAAATAAAGGTAGATTCTATTCTATTCTATTCTTTTCGAACATAGTATGTAACATTATTTTGTTGTTGAGTTATTGTTTTTGTTCTGTTTTTATTTTGAGGTTCGAATAAAGTTTTCATTCATTCAGAGGCCTGATCTTACCTCTAAAACAGACAAGATGGAGACTAACTGAGTGGATTCCCTCATGCGTGCTATCTTCCCCATTTAAACCCTCCTTGTGTGTGCGTGTTCTAACAAAGTTGAAACAAAGGTCAGCCAAACTACGACAGCGAATTCAATCGCTAAGATCGATCATGAGATGCTCGTATATCTGAGACTTCCCCTTGAAGCTGGACGCAATCAGGAACTGGCGTCCGTCCACCGACACGGGAGAGAAACCGCGAGGCGCCTGGATGCTCAGCTCCTGGGACGGGACGAACTGTCCCCGCTTGGCGTCCCACTGGTGGACTTGCGTCAGCGAATAATCGCTGCCCAAGATGGCGTACTGCCAGTTGCCAATGGAGACGGGCTGGAAGACCATAGAGCCGCGGGAGGGGAAGGTCTGGATCTCCTTGAACATGGCGCCGTCCCAACGCATCACTTTGGAGTCCCCGATGAATCTCGTCAGGCAAATGAACAGCTCACCTTTGGGAAAGGAGAAAATAAGATATCTCATCTCATCTCATCTCATTAGCCACACCGCTTATCCTCATTAGGGTCGCGGGGGGGCTGGAGCCCATCCCAGTCATCTCCGGGCAGTGGGCAGGAGACACCCTGAACTGGTTGCCAGCCAATCGCAGGGCACCCGGGGACAGACAATTCGCTCGCCCATTCGCACCTAGGGACAATTTGGACCGGTCAATTCACCTGAAATGCATGTTTTTGGAATTTGGGAGGAAACCCACGCAAGCACGGGGAGAACATACAAACTCCGCACAGGAAGTCTGGAGCTGGATTTGAACCCACGCAGGAGGTTCCCATGACATGAACTGTGCCGCACAAGCGCTAACCACTGCGTCGCCGTGCTGCCCACAAATAAGATATCCTCCTAAAAATATTAGACCAAACACAATACACAAACAGATACACTCTAAATAGAAATGAACACACAATGAAACACACTAACAAACGAAAACAAACAAACCATACTTTGACATTTTTATTGTTTAATATCTCGGTTATCCATTCAATATGGTTGAAGTAAAGTGTAAAGAAAAGGTGAGCCATTTCTTTTAAAATGACAGTGGAATAAGAAAGCTTGATGCGGTTGAGAAAATGGTTGGATCGCTTTTTTTCGGCCACTTTTTACCACGGAGGATCAGGTTTCCTAACTCTTGAAGCTCATCTTCCTAAAGGACGTTAAACTTAACTTTATTAAACTTACAAAACACCCAAAACTAAATAGAAAAAAACTAAACACAAACAAAAAAAATATAATACAGAAAAACACATACATACCACATCAGACGCACACTAAAATACAAAAATAAAAAACAGACACAAAACAGCAATCACAAACAAAATGTCACGGTTGCCATGGAGCCCAATTGGCCCCCCTCGTGTGGCGCCAGCTGCGGCTCGTTGACATATTGACTTTCCGTCTATTTAAGCTCAGTGCTCTCATTTTACCTGGATCGGTCCGTCAACAAACTTCTGCCCTGCAAGACGTGGGTTTTGACTCGGTCCTGTTTCCTGTTGGTATTTCCTGTCCGCATTGTTCCCGTTTAGTTTGTCCTGTTTAATATCGCTTTCCAGTTTCGTTCCTGTCTAGTTTGTCCTGCTTCATTTCGTTATCCTGTTTTGATACCAATCCTGTCTCTCCTGTTGTTTAATATCGGTTTCCAGTTTCGTTCCTGTCTAGTTTGTCCTGTTTAATTTCGATATCATGTTTTGATATCAATCCTGTCTGTCCTGTCCTGTCCGGTATCGACTCTATCCGTCCGATATCTGCTTGGGCAATTGATATCGATCTTATCGGCCTCTGGCTTCCTATCATTCCACACCAGACTGCTGCCTAACGTGAATGACTCCCTATTTCCCCTAAAAAAAAAGTCTTGTGCGAGAAACGTCACGCACTTGGGTTCTAATCCTGTTCCGGTTCTTGACACAAAACACATTAAACAGAACAGCACATGAAGACAAACAAGAAAAACACAAAACACAAAAGAAATGCAACACGCATAGAACAGCAAAACTAAACAAAAAACACACGGACACAACCAAAAACAATTTTTGGAGCTGAATTACCGTAAATTACTATTAAATACAAAATATAATTGGAAAAAAATGTCGATGCACCTTTGAAAAACGGGGGTTTAACTTAAATGTGGGTTACGCAGGTCGAGGTGTCCTAACAAGGTTTAAAATTAAATATTTTCTTCAGTAAGTATGTGTCAACAATGCCCAATTGAGTTCAAAGAGCCCTTATATATTTTTTTCACCGCACTTATCTGCTTTTATCTTACTTTTATCATCGCTGTTCCTGCCGCAGAGCGTGTTAGGCTGAAAAGAAGGAGGCAGGAGGATAGGGGGGAGGAGAGTGATATCACGCGTGTGCTCCATGTTTTCCTTCTTTCTATGATGAAAATGGTGGAAGTAAGAAAGGACTGTTTCAAATATGATCAAAATGCTAACCAAACTCCCAAAAATTAACCAAACTCCAAGAGGGGACCAAGACCACCCGCGAACGCATCTAAGAGAGACACATACGTCATACACAGCTTAACAGAGGCTGCAATGATGATTTCAGCCAGAAGATGGCGTGAGCGAGTAGAATATATTGAAGTTTCGTACGCCACCTTTAAAACTTCAATATGTTTTCCTTGACTCTTTGTGATGGCAGCACGGCGACGTGGTGGTCAGCGCGTGTGCGGCACAGTTCTGAGGTCATGGGTTCAATCCCAGCTACCAACCTTCCTGAGTTTGCATGTTCTCCCCGTGCTTGCGTGCACTCTGGTTTCCTCCCACATTCCAAAAACATGCATGTCAGGTCAATTGGCCGGTCCAAATTGTCCCAAGGTGTGAATGAGTGAGCGAATTGTCTGTCCCTGTGTACTCTCCAACTGGCTGGTAACCAGTTCAGGGTGTCCCCTCCCCACTGCCCGAAGATAGCTGGGATGGGCTCCAGCACCCCCGTGACCCTACTGAGGATAAGCGGTGCAAAAAAAAATGGATTGATGGATGTATTCATAGGGCAGCACGGCGGTGCAGTGGTTAGCGTGTATGCGGCACAGTTCTGAAATCACGAGATCGAACCTTCTGTGTGGAGTTTGCATGTTCTCCCCGTTCTTGCGTGGGTTTTTCTCCGGGGCACTCCAGTTTCCTCCCACATTCCAAAAACATGCATGTTAGGTCCAGATTGTCCCTAGGTGTGAATGAGCGAGTGAATTGTCTGTCCCTTGTGCCCTGCTACTGGCTGGTAACCAGTTCAGGATGTCCCCTGCCCACTGCCCGAAGACGGCTGGGATGGGCTCCAGCGCCCCCGCGACCCTACTGAGGATAAGCGGTGCAGATAGTGGATGGATAGTTCTCTGATGAAACTAGATCTCTTACCTTTAACCCGAAAGTGTTGGACAGATAGGACATCCTCCATTTCTGGTAAGTCGGTCCTGCGGTCAAACTTCTTCTGGCCTCTGTTCCATTGATAAATCACCGGCCTCTGGGAGCTGCTGGACAAGATCAAGTGGGGCTTGTTGGAGATCTCCAAGTACTCCACGTCCGTATCGCGGTACCACGGATGTAGGGACTGGTGCGAATAGAATCCATTGCCGTTCCACTTGTAGATGGTCGTGGAGCCAGCCTATGAGAAGAACCCAGTGTCAGATGTTTGAGAGAACAGGACTTCAAAAAAGGAAACTCAATCATAACCTTCGAGCTATCGGCGATGACGAAGAACGACTCCCCGTCGATCACGAAAGTCTCGATGTCGTTGGGTTTGCGGATTTTCAGGATGTCGATATCCTGGATCTTGATGAACTTGTTGGCGGAAACGTCCCGTTTGTAAATGTGGGAGCCACCGAACAGCTGAGCCACGATGACAAAAAGGTGGTTGCGGATCACCATGGGTTTGCAGACCACCGTGGAAGTACCTGGAAACGTTACCGTCACTGCTTCCGCGTCAACTTGGATTTTTACCGCATCGCGACTTACTTTCGATGGTATCAAAGTTCCTGAAGGTCATCTCCACGTGATCCCATTCCAGGAAGCTGCACGTCCCGGCGAAGGGTTGCGCAAACACGACGTACTGATCTTTACCAAAGTTGAAGGCCTCGACGGAGATAGACTCGAACTTCAGCGACTGATAAGCGGCAAATTCTGAAAAGTAAGGTCTGTTTTTATCCCCCGCTCAAGCAAACATCTTCGATATCCAATTTTCGATACCTGACGTGATGCAGTCGAAGGAATGCGGCAGCAGGTCATTGATCTTCTTGCCCTGGTGGACGGTGGGTCCACTGCAGTACATCTGGTCCAAGGTGGCGTTGGTCTGGTGCATCCACTCTACCAGCCACTTAAGTTTGCAATCGCACGAGAGGTTGTTGCCTCTCAGATCCCTTCGCATAATCACACATGAGTCATTTCAGTGTTTTAGTGATAACTTATCTAATATTGCAGGTATTTGCTCATTTTATGTTTTATATGGTGCATCCACTCTTCCAGATTGGCTCCCTGTCAGTATTTAAACCCAGTCCTGTCTGTCCTCTTTTGTCAGTCCGTCTGCGAACCTCAGTGAATACTAGGCAAGCCTTTATCGACCCCGACTCTCACCTGTCCCGTTTTTGCTCCAGTCGGTCCCGGCTTCGACCCATTTTTTGATCCTGACCACGTCTGCTCTCCCGTCCCGGCTTTCGACCTCTTTTTGTCCCAGACTACGTCTTCTCTCCTATTCTGGCTTACGACTCACCTGCGATCCCGACCACGTTTTTGTTCTCCTGTCCCAGCTACCGAATGTCATGATTGCCGATTCAGAGCCCCAGCACCTGCGACTGTTTAATCAGCCTGGACAGCTGATGTACTCCTTTCAAACCCCCGACTTCCAAGAGATCCCTGTCAGATCATTATGCGAACCGTTGCCCCCAGCTCGGTAAGCTCTTACGTCAGACTCTGTTCCTGCCCTGCTTTTTTCTGCCTGTTTCCGGACCTGACTCTGCCCCGTTCTGCCCGCCTGTTATCCGATCTGTTTTGCCCCGTTACCTGCCTGTCTCCTGTTGCAGACCTCGTTTCCGAACTTGACAGCGCCCTTGCTCTCCAGTCCCGGCTTGCGACTTGTAATTCCCGCCTGTCTTCGACCCTCCTCGCTAGACACGGAAGTGCCGCTTCCGCATCTCCTGCTCCATCAACCATCGGATCGTGGAAGCAAGCCCTGCTCTCCCTCTTTATTAATTAAAACTGAGAAAACGAGCGCTATTGGGTCCTGTGTCCGTTTCTGGTCTGTGACACGACCCGCTTTTTTCATGCCTGACACCGCCATCGCTCGCCACGGGAGATCCACTTTCAAGTTCGGATCACAATCCGAGTACAAGAGGGACTTGCTTCCCGCGTCCAGCGAACACCGGATCGTGGGCGCAACCCTTTTCTTTCCTCCATTAAAACTTGTGAGAAATGCAACGCAAGTGGGTCCTGTCTCCGTTCTGGTCTTGACACTTCAGAGTCAGATCCCTTTTCATAATCACATATAAGCAATTTTACAGGGTTGTATAGTACACATTCTCATATGGGTAATGTGTTTTGTACTTAGGTACTATGTAATACAATTAGTTATATGCAATCATATTTTGAGCAAATATAAAATTAAGAAAACAAGGGCCAAGCAGGTACCAATACCAACTGTAATTTGACTCAGTATAAGTATTATATTTCTAAAACTTTTTCAGTTCCTGGTTTGGGCATTTTGTTAGTGCTTTATGCCCTGTCCTGTCAATCCCAGGTTGTCGGTTTGTCTGCGACCTGACTCACACCTGTCTCGTTTTTTGCTCCTGTTTGTCTCCCGCTACGACCTGTTTTGATCTCGACCACGTCTGCTCTCCCGTCCCGGCTTACGACTCGTTTCCGACCCCGACCACATCTTGCTCTCCTAGTCCCTGCTACTGATCCGTTCCAGACACTGCCATCGCTCGCCACAGAAGTCCCACTTCCGCGTTCAGAGCGACCTGCTTCACGCGCCTATCGATCACCGGATAGTGGGGGCAACCCTTTCCTTTCTTCCAATAAAACTGAGAGAAACGTAACGCAAGTGGGTCCTGTCTTCGTTCTTGTCCTGACAAATACTTTATATTAGATGTAAACACTTTATATTTTTCAACTATATATATTTTATATTTGTATATTTTGCCAATTGGAGTGCACCTCTAATATCATCCATCCATCCATTATCTGCACCGCTTATCCTCAGTAGGGTCGCGGGGGTGCTGGAGCCCATCCCAGCCATCTTCGGGCAGTAGGCAGGGGACACTCTGAACTGGTTGCCAGTCGCAGGGCGCACAGGGACAGACAATTCACTCACTCATTCACACCTAGGGACAATTTGGACGGGCCAATTAATCTGACATGCATGTTTTTTGGAATATGGGAGGAAACTGGAGTGCCCGGAGGAAACCCACGCAAGCATGGGGAGAACATGCACACTCCCCACAGGAAGGTTGGTGGTTGGATTTGAACCCATGACCTCAGAACTGTGCCACACACGCGCTAACCACTGCCCCGCCGTGCTGCCCTCTAATATCATGTTCAATAATAATAAAGGTTTTTGAAAAATCCATTACTGTCATAGACCAGGAACGGAAACGGGACCCAATAGCGTTCGTTTTACTCAGTTTTATTGAGAAGGAGAACAGGATCCGATGATCGTCGGTCACTGATAGCAGGTAGCTGGACCGCGGAAGTGGTACATCCGTGTCGAGCAAAGTTAGTTGCTGACAGCGAGAAAAAACAGGCCGATGGCGGGGCGGAGGAGCAAAAACAAAAACAGGTCCAGAAAAGAGGTCGGCAACGGGAACCAGACAGAAAACGGGGCAGGATGGAGTCGGAGAGTCACAAAAGCTTGCCTAGCTGGGAGCATAGGTTCGCAGACGATCTGACGAGTTCTTTCAGGAAGACGGGAGTTTAAAAAGAGTCCAACAGCCAATCAGGGACCATGACTGTGACTTCTTTTTACCCTAAATAACAAAACCCTGAATACTCACACTTTTGTCAAAGCATCCATCCCATTGAACACATCCTTGGGCAGCATCTCAAGGTTGTTGTAAGCCAGACTCCTTTGAAGAAAAAAGGAAGATGCATGGGGTAAAATCCAGACGAGAGGCGAATTAAAACAAGAATAACGAAAAACGTCAGCTTAATTCCACAGTCTTGCATTATTTATTTAGGACTCGGAGTTCTGTGTGGAGAATTCTTGCATGGCTGCACTCTCTAAACAAATGACGAAGGAAAAGGGGACAAGATGGAGATGATTTAATAATGCATCCATCTTGCGTAATCAGATGAAAAACAACAGCTAACAGATGATGAAGTACCTGAGTCAGATCACAAGGGTGTTCCTGCTACTGCTAACCATGGAAAGGAGTACTAGAGGTCGAACGATTAATTGGGCGGACATATCTAGGAATTTGACGGAAATCCGTCTCAGCATTTTTTATTTATCAACAGGCTGATTATTTAGGCTCAGCTGAAGCCAAGCCTCTCTCTCTCTCTAATGCCTTGTGTCTCGGTCGCTACCTACCCTGTGCTTTTTGATTGGATAAGTCACAAACTGTAGACCGGAGCAAGAATACAGAAGAAGGTATAAGGTAGAAGGTAAACGCAGTAAACTCCAGTGCTCTAAGTCTCACGACTATTACTAACTTTACAATGAGCAGAAGAATAACGTTAGAGCGGAGTAAACAACTGGAGCTCTGCTAAATCCTGAGTCCCGACACGCCAGTGAATCAAGACTGCTGATAATATCGAGATTATAAAAAAGTTTGTGGGAGAAAAGCATGTGTGTTTGCTTGTTTTTAGGAAGCGCGTTCAGGTGGAGACCGATCTATTAGCTCTTATCATAACATTAGTTTGTCAATCAAGAGTGTGTGTTTGTGATTGAGAGAGAGCATAAAAAGCACGCCAAAGTGGAAAGCTGTGATTAGCTCTTACCATAACATTAGTTCGTCAATTCTGCTTTAAAACAGGAGTGCCCACACGTTTCAATTCGTGAGCTCTGTCGAAATTCTCATTGCTTTTTGAAATGTGGTTTTATGAGGGGGTTTTGCAATACCTTGAATTTGATTCTTTTATTTAATGTCTTGAAGTTTATAATGTTTTTACTTATTTACTGTATAGGGTTTCATTGAGCTATTCAAGCTTTATTTGAATTTACATCATTAATATAACATGATATTCTTGGTTTCTTTTTACATGAATGAAAATTTCTTACAATATCTTTTAAGCTTTTACGACAAATTAAAATCGGCTCCAAATATCCGTTATCGGCCTCATCTTAATACTAATAAACGGTATCGGTATCGGCCCTGAATAACTCGTAGCGGTCGATCCTGAAACAGGTCCTGTAAAGACCTTTGGAGGTCCTCCATGACTGGTACAGCACTATATAAATGCAGTACATTTACTGTTTACAACAGCGACCAGATGAAGAAAGTGCTGTATTTGAGTCAGATCAGGAGGCGTCTCCTTCTACTGGTAACCATGAAAACCAGTACTGTTTCACGAGGGGGAGAAAACCTCAGCCCCTCAAAAACGGCCTGGAGAGGGTTGCCCAAAGCACACCACAGGAGGTAGTGGACTTCGAATCAGAGACTTTTGACTCTCCCTAAGTCTGGATTGCTCTAAAAATCCACTCGAGAGGTCGCCAAATCCAATTTTACCTGTACCTGAACTTTGTCAACGTAGTGATTTAATCAGAAGATATTGTAGTGATTCCTTGTCGGGTAAAATCATGTGCAGTTTTATATCAACTTTCACATATAACTAATTTTTAAACTACAGGGATGATTCAATATGGTGGAACAGTGTGGCAGGTAAGTCAGTTATTGTAAGCAGATGAAAATTTTAAAGATTGGGAAAGGAGTTTGGAAGAGTGTGTGAAAGGCGTAGGTTATGTGTGAATGTTGGCAAGAGTAATATGACGGCATCAGAAGTATGGTTGCATGGAAAGCTTTAGGTACTTGGGTTGTGATGTGGCTGCAGTTGTTGGAATGGAATCAAGGAAGCAAGGTTTTGGGTGCTCCGAGGAGAGTGATGACAACAAGAGGATGAGTATGGATGTTAAGAGGGGACTGTATGAGAGTGTGATTGTGCCGACTGTGTTGTATGGTGCAGAGACTTGGAGCCTGAACGCAGATTTAAGAAGGAAATTAAATGTTTTTGAGATGAAGTGTTTGAGGAGTGTGTTAGGAGTGACAAGATTGGATCGATTGAGAAATGAAATTGTGAGAGACAGAAACGGAGTAGTAGCGGAACTGAGCAAGCGTGTGGATAGGAGAGTACTCGGTTGGTTTGGACACATGGAGAGGATGGATGAGGAGCGAATGTTGAAGAGGATCTACAGAGAAGGAGTCAATGGAAGGAGACCAAAAAGAAGGCCGCGATTGATGTGGATGGATGATGTTATGAGTGAACTAGAAGAAAGAGGTATAAATGTAGTGAAAGCTAGAGCTCTTGTTGGTGATAGGAATGAGTGGAGAGATATTGTGAAAGGACAGTGGGATGTTTGGACGTGTTTTAAGGGTGGGCAGGGCACCTCTATGATGCGGCGGGGGTAAACCAGCGGCCCTGCTGTTGAACAAAAGAGTGTGTTGTATCACCCTGACCCGAGTGACACGGCTGCTTTCTTGTGTCCCGTCTCATCTGGAGGGACGAAAGCATGACCGACTTGGGTGCTGAGGTGCTTAACATGTTTAGGTGTTTGGGTTGGCTTTGTGTTTTTTGCTACTTTTTCCTTTTAGTGTATGTGTTTGTCTTGCTTTTGGTCACCCCTCTCAAGGGATATGACCAGGATAGATAGATAGATAGATAGATAGATAGATAGATAGATAGATAGATAGATAGATAGATAGATAGATAGATAGATAGATAGATAGATAGATAGATAGATAGATAGATAGATAGATAGATAGATAGATAGATAGATAGATAGATAGATAGATAGATAGATAGATAGATAGATAGATAGATAGATAGATAGATAGATAGATAGATAGATAGATAGATAGATAGATAGATAGATAGATCGGTCGGTCGGTCGGTAGGCTAGGCTAGGCTAGGCTAGGCTAGGCAGGTAGGTAGGTAGGTAGGTAGGTAGGTAGGTAGGTCGGTCGGTCGGTCGGTCGGTCGGTCGGTCGGTAGGTAGGTAGGTAGGTAGGTAGATAGGTAGATAGATACTGTATAGATAGATAGATAGATAGATAGATAGATAGATAGATAGATAGATAGATAGATAGATAGATAGATAGATAGATAGATAGATAGATAGATAGAGAGATAGATAGATAGAGAGATAGATACTGTAGAGATAGATAGATAGATAGATAGATAGATAGATGAATACTGTAGAAATAGATAGATAGATAGATAGATAGATAGATAGATGAATACTGTAGAAATAGATAGATAGATAGATAGATAGATAGATAGATAGATAGATAGATAGAAACAAAATCCTGCTTCCATCAAAGACTATACATGATATTGTTATGAGCACCATCTCAAGGTTTCTTAATTTCCTCAGTTATTGTGTTTTTCCTTGCCCTCATGTAGGTTTTAGATCAGGGGATGGTGTATAATAATCTGTAGTTTTCAATAGTCTGTGGTCTGTGCCGCCCTTTGAAACAGGACTTGACTTGACTCTTAGCTACGCCGTTATTTTTAGTCCCGACCTACACGTCACACACATGACACACTATCTTTGCACGGGCAAGCACGCTGTTGAGGAATTGATATCCGAAAGCGAAACAGGGTGTCTTATTTAAATGTGATTTCTTTTCCACTTGCATCCGTCAGCTCCGAAAAATAAGCGAGTCGAGAAAAAACACTCACAGATGAATCAAGGATTTCAGGCCACGGAAGGCAAAGGGGGAGATTGAGGCAATCTTGTTGTTCTCAATGAATCTGCAAAACAGGGTTTTACGCGCTTCACATGGTGGCTAGTTTGTAACCAGGGTTGGGTAGGGTTACTTTAACTTGATTACTTTCAATTACCGTATTTTCCAAACTATAAGGCGCATCTAAAAGCCTTTTTGTCAAAAGCTGACCATGCGCCTTATAATACAGTGCGCCTTATATATGGATCAATATTAAGTCGCAAAGTCTTGCAACTAAAGCAAGCTGCCGCCGACTCGATTTTACCCCGAAGGCGAAGTCGTCCGCGGTGTATGCTGGGATTTATATAGCGGCGTTTCATTTCCCAACCAATGTGTCAATCATCATTTGAATCAGTCACTATTGGCTATAGTTATTCGGAGGTAAAGGGGGCGGATCTTTTTTTATCATTTACAGGCTCGCATAGGCTAAAGGGGCGAAACAAAGCCTGCAATTGGCCGAAAAAGATGAATGTGAATCACACAGTTGGGTTGCACTACGGCATAGAGAAAACATTTTTTACTAGTCTGTATTTGTAAATATTTTACTCTCCTGGATTTACTACACTCACGGTTGTAAGAAGACCATGGTTACGTATCATTATTGAAGGTGATGGCTGCAAGAGAACTTAGGTGAGCTATGCGGCTTTATATTTTCCCGGTATCTTTTTTTAGAACGATCTTGATGTTTCTGTGATGAGTCTATTTTTAAACTCAATTCAATTCAAAGTGTTTATTGTCATATGCACAGTAAAGAACCCCGTTTCCCTGCACAATAAAATTCTGACTTTGCTGTCCACACAGTTGCCAGCAAAAAATAAAATGGAAACTAAGAAATGTTTGTTTGGTGACATCGTACGGACACCGCATCCGCACGTGTCTACGACACGTATTTGCTTCTTTGCAAGCTTTGGGAATGTTAAGGGGGTAATCAGTTGGACTGAATCATCTGACTGTTTTGTCCACGTTCCCATTGCAGCACCTTATAATCCGGTGCGCCTTATGTATGGAAAATATCGGACAAAGGACTATTTTTTGGGGGTGCGCCCTATAACCCGGTGCGCCTTATAGTGCGGAAAATACGGTACTTTTGGATTACTCCAATACCAAATATGCTAATAAAAGACAAAAGAAACTAAATATGAATAAAATTTACTAAATTTTGTGCAGGCTTGGGGAGTAACGGAATACATGGAACGGCAAAAATGATTTTTGTCTTTTATTAGCATATTTGGTATTTTAAAGTAATCCAAAAGTAATTGAAAGTAATCAAGTTAAAGTAACCCTACCCAACCCTGTTTGTAACACATATTTATCATTTTCAAAAAAAGGCCCACAGATATTCCAGATGCGGCAGACCCACAAAGGCGTCGTCATCGATGAGGTCGAAAGAGTTGGCTGTGAACAATCTGCAAAGACAAAAAAGGAAAAAACGGGCCGATGAGAGCGATGATCTTATCTCCGGGTTTCGAGTGAAAGTAATAAATCGGCGCTGCTTCACACGTGCTTCTCATTATTCATGAAGGATGTCACTTTACACGTGTTTCATTGGTATACCATGTTTTAGTAAACAGCATTGATGCATTTTGAGTGGGAGGTCAAGAACAGGTTCAAATGTATTTCTAATATAAATATTTATTCAAGGGCAGCACTCCCGTCTTCCTGAAAGAACTCGTCAGATCGTCTGCGAACCTATGCTCCCAGCTAGGCAAGCTTTTGTGATTCTCCGACTCTATCCTGCCCTGTTTTCTGTCTGGTTCCCGTTGCCGACCTCTTTTCTGGACCCGTTTATGTTTTTGCTCCTCCGCCCCGGCCATTGGCCTGTTTTTTCTCGCTGTCAACGACTAACTTTGCTCGTCACGAAAGTACCACTTCCGCGGTCCAGCTACCTGCTACCCGTGACCGACAATCATCGGATCCTGTTCTCCTTCTCAATAAAACTGAGTAAAACGAACGCTATAGGGTCCCGTTTCTGTTCCTGGTCTATGACAGTAATGGATTTTTCAAAAAAAAACCTTTATTACTATTGAACATGATATTAGAGGGCAGCACGGCGGGGCAGTGGTTAGCGCGTGTGAGGCACAGTTCTGAGGTCATGGGTTCAAATCCAGCTACTGGACTTCCTGTGCGGAGTTTGTGTGTTCTCCCCGTGCTTGCGTGGGTTTCCTCCGGGCACTCCGATTTCCTCCAAAACCATGCATGTCAGGTTCTTTGGCCTGTCCAAATTGTCCCTTGGTGTGAATGAGCGATCGTATTGTCTGTCCCCGTGTGCCCTGTGATTGGCTGGCAACCAGTTGAGGGTGTCCCCTGCCCACTGCCCGGAGATAGTTGGGATGGGCTCCAGAACCCCCGCAACCTTACTGAGGATAAGCGGTACAGATAATGGATGGATGGATATTTATTCAATCCTTTTCATGGCCAATTCAAGCACTATTTAAGGACTTTGAAAAGAATTTTCCAATTTATCCAGTACCAAATCCCCCCCGGTTGTGTCACGGTTGCCAGAGTGCCCAATTGGCCCCGCCCATGGACACCAGCTGAAACTCGTTGACAGATTGCTTCCTTTGACTACTTAAACGGTGTCCTGAGAGTCGTTTTTTGTCGGAGCGTCCGCGAAACTCTGTCTTGAGACGTCAAGCCCTGAGAATCTCCGTTTTTCCTGTGTTTTTGCAGTCGCCACAATCGGTTTGATTTTGACCACTTCCGCGTTCCGAGCAATCTACTCCCCACGACCAATGATCTCTAGATGGAGTGTGCGCTTCTTTCTCTTCTCCCCAATAAACTGTGAGTAATGTTATGCAGGTGGGTTCTGCTTCCTGCTTCCTTTCCTGGTACCTGACACGTTGTGAATCATGTATTTTGCAAAGCCACAAATACATTTACATATGTTATTTTTAATTTTGCATGTTTATTTATCAAGACACATGATTTATAGATGTTGAGTAAATCGGAAATATATTTGTTTGTGAGAAAAAAATGGAGTAACATGATGGTAATATCTAGTTTAAAATTTCAGGTGCAGGTTGTGCTGTGGGATTCATGTTCCGTGTCAGATTGGGAAGAGCGAAGGAGAATGAATGCTTCAGTGTTCTCGTTTGCCCGCGTCCTTAGACGCATCCTTTTTGACACCAAATTGTCATTATTACACGATTCATTTTTTTTTAACAAAGATTTACAGCACTCCAAACTTTTCTTCAGGCAGATCCGCCATTGTTGTTTTGGTCTCGCGGTTCGAGTTTTCGTCTGCACGCCAATCTCAGCAAACGAGATCTCGTTGCTTCGAGATGACGTCATTATTGTGGTGGTTCTCGTCGAGGGAAGGTGAAAATCAACACAAAATTAATACCGGCACAAAAAAACGGCGGAGAAATTCTTCGGAAGATCGCGGTGGCAAGGAAAACACGTGTGTTGAAGCGAACGATTCGACGAAAGATAGTAAACAAAAGATAACTCCTAGCAAGAAAAGGACTTTTCTGCCAAAATGGACTCAATCATATTCCTGGTGACGCTATGAGGATGATAATGGATAGGACCTTGAGAAGGCATTACAACTATAGTGGGACAGCAAACCACGAAGAATATATGAACTGAAAAATTTTAAGTGATAACTGCTTTGTATTACCAATTAACTGTGATGATTAAAACTGGATAAATATATAGATTTATATTATATATTTTTCCCCGCGACCCTACTGAAGATAAGCGGTGCAGATGATTTTTCAACCTGGATAAGACTAAATTTTGGGGAGCCATAGATCTCTGTTGGGACCGATTGATTTTTGAGCATGCGAGTCCCCGGGACCCATCACGTTTCACAGCTCAAATGAACACTGATGTGAATGTGACTCTGTTCTGGACTCCAGCCACATTCCCATGAGGGGGATATTACTTGGATAGATAGATAGATAGATAGATAGATAGATAGATAGATAGATAGATAGATAGATAGATAGATAGATAGATGTCCATAATTAATACATAATCTTTGCACTAATACACATTTTACCGTCCCCTATATAGGTGTATCATGCACCTGATCTCTTGGGTGTCACCCATAGGGGGCGATGACACTTCACAGCAAAATGCCATACAAACCAATGCCAGCTGCAGTAATCACAAGGGATGGAGAAATGGAATGGCAAAGCCAAGCCACCAGAGAGCAGTGTCCGAGACTTGTTGAGAAACACGGCAACAATTTCAAGCATTTACAATGCCCATAATTCAAGCACTTTTCAATCCTTGATCACACAACATTAAAATTCAAGCATTTCGAGGGCCTTCGAGACAGTATCCGTTTTTAGTCGGCGGGAAAAAAAACTCAAGGTCAAAGTTGAGTGCAGAGTGTCTATGTATTATTCATGCAAATGCATTTTTTATGCAGTACTATTATGTAATATTCGAACCTAGATGGGTAACTACTGGATACAAGTACTTAACAGTGTTTATTACTGCAAACCTGTTTTTGTGAAGAAACATGTTCTGTTTTATCATTTGATTTTTTTAAATAACCAGGGTTGGGTAGGGTTACTTGAACTGGATTACTTTCAATGACTTTTGGATTACTCCAATACCAAATATGCTAATAAAAGGTTGCCATGGCGCCCAATTGGCCCCACCCATGTGTTGCCAAAAAAAAAAAGTAACCCTACCCAACCCTGAGATATAAGTGAACAGGGTTGGGTAGGGTTACTTTAACTGGATTACTTTCAATGACTTTTGGATTACTCTAATACCAAATATGCTAGTAAAAGACAAAAGAAACTAAATATGAATCCAATGATGACTCACAACACATGGTAAGTTTTAATTACAATAAAAAAGTCATTGAAAGTAATCCACAGGGTTGGGTAGGGTTACTTGAACTGGATTACTTTCAATTACTTTGGGATTACTCCAATACCGCATTTTATGTTCGTTTTGCCGGAGATCAAAGACATCAAAGCCAGGAGAGAAAGCTTACCACGTGTTGTGAGTCATCATTTGATTCATATTTAGTTTTTTTTTTGTCCTTTATTAGCATATTTGGTATTGGAGTAATCCAAAAGGAATTGAAAGTAATCCAATTAAAGTAACCCTACCCAACCCTGGAAATAAAAATATAAAAACTGCGCTTTTGGAACTCAATGAAGTTTTCATCTCTATAGTTGGGGTGCATCGTTCAATGTGTCCTTAAAAAGATTAGAATTGAATATTTCCTCTAATAAGTGTCAGGACCAGAACGGCAACAGAACCCACTCGCGTAACGTTTCTCACAGTTTTATTGGGAAGAAGGGAAAGGGTTGCGCCCACGATCCGGGGATTGCTGGACGCGGGAAGCAGGTCGCTCTGAATGCGGAAGTGGGACTTCCGTGGCGAGCGATGGCGTGACGGGAGCGGAAAAAAACAGGTCAGTAGCCGGGACAGGAGAGCAAAAAACGTGGTCGTGATCAGCAACGAGTCGAAAGCCAGGAGAGGACAGTAGACATCGTCAAGATCAAAAACGGGTCGTCATTCGGGACGGGAGAACAGACGTGGTCGAGGTTAAAAAAGGTCGTTATTCGGGACGGGAGAGCAGAGGTGGTCAAGATCAAAACAGATCGTAGCGGGAGACAAACAGGAGCAAAAAACAGGACTGCCGAAAAAGAGCTTGCTGTGTAAGAACAAATATTCGCAATATTTATGCCTCTTTTTTCACCTTTTGTTTGTCCTTCCCTTTTTTATGTTTTTTTTTCTTGGATTTCCTATTTTACAATTTTTCTTTATTTTGCATTTTCCATCTTTCTTTCCTTTTATTATTTCATTTTCTAACTCATTTTTTCTTATTATTTTTTCTGTTTTCATTTTTTCCTCCCTTTTTTCTCTGTTCTTTCTTTTTTCTCTATTTTCCTTTTTTATGTTTTTTTCTTGGATTTCCTATTTTCCATGTTTTCTTTATTATGCATTTTCTATCTTTCTTTCCTTTTATTATTTCATTTTCTAGCTCATTTTTTCTTATTTTTTTTTTCTGTTTTCATTTTTTTCTCCCTTTTATCTCTGTTCTTTCTTTTTTCTATTTTTTCCTTTTTTATGTTTTTTTTCTTGGATTTCCTATTTTACAATTTTTCTTTATTTTGCATTTTCCATCTTTCTTTCCTTTTATTATTTCATTTTCTATCTCGTTCTTTCTTATTATTTTTTCCGTTTTCATTTTTCTCCTTTTTTCTCTGTTCTTTCTTTTTTCTCTTTTTTCCTTTTTTATGTTTTTTTTCTTGGATTTCCTATTTTCCATTTTTTCTTTATTTTGCATTTTCCATCTTTCTTTCCTTTTATTATTTCATTTTCTAGCTCATTTTTTCTTATTTTTTTTCTCTTTTCATTTTTTTCTCCCTTTTATCTCTGTTCTTTCTTTTTTCTATTTTTTCCTTTTTTATGTTTTTTTTCTTGGATTTCCTATTTTCCATTTTTTCTTTATTTTGCATTTTCCATCTTTCTTTTCTTTTATTATTTCATTTTCTATCTCGTTCTTTCTTATTATTTTTTCTGTTTTCATTTTTTTCTCCCTTGTTTCTCTATTCTTTCTATTTTTTCCTTTTTTATTTTTTATTTTTGGATTTCCTATTTTACATTTTTCTTTATTTTGCATTTTCCATCTTTCTTTCCTTTTATTATTTCATTTTCCATCTCGTTCTTTCTTATCATTTTTTTCCTCCTTGTTTTCTCTGTTTTCTTTTTTCTCTTTTTCCCTTTTTTATTTTCTATCTTTCCTTTTCTTTTTCTCTCTTTCATTCACAAAAGGATTAGTAAAAAAGAAGACGTGAATTTTGAATTTTGCTCACTTTGAGTCTGGGTTGATTGCAGTCTCTTTGGTTCTTTTTTTTTTTGCATTTGTTTTCAGTTGCACAACGGTCAAGTCTTACACACTGTCCCTTTAAAAACCAGATCCATCCTATCTGCTTTTAAAAAAAGAGAGATTTACTCACAGAAGTTGCAAAGCAGGTGTATGCACAAAGCTCCCCGCCGTGATTTGGTTGAATCCCGACTTGACAAAAGACCTGCACGCCGAACACAGCACATATTGCACTTTCTAGGCGTATAAAGTGCACGCCGTTCAAAGACTTACAAGGAGAGCACGTCGGACGGGAAAGCGTGAGGCACCGAGCCAACATTTTCGCACAAAGCGTTATCTTTCGTGCAAGTGCATCCGGCGGGACAGCGGGGTTGCTTGACTCTCCGTCCGGCCGCCAGAAGCGAGAAAGCGGCGAGCGCCCAAAGCGCCAGCGTCCATCCTCTCGTTCTTCTCCTCGGGGACGCCATTATCCCTTTTACCCTCTCCAGGCCAATGCAAAAAAAAAAAAATCCCGACCTTTTGAACTATTTTGCAGCACCTTGTTTTGCGTGACGCTTCCGATCCGTGCAGAACCCCGAATGGGAATCCAGACCCCACTCACTCTCCTCTCCCCCTGCCTCCCCCCTCAAATCTGCTTCTTATTAGTGGGCTGCATACAAAGAAGTTGGAGCCCAGTGAAAGGGGAGCAATGACATGGGGGCAATTGGGGGGGGGCCTCAAACAAATAGCCGCCTCCCCCCACCCCCTCTTATCAGCCGCACCAGCTTTCATTGTCTTTATTTACGTGCGCTTCTAATGTGCACGCGGCTTTTAAAGAGGTTTCTATTCATGCTCTCTGCAAATGCACCTGCCTCGCTGAAATGACGGCCCTCTTTGCCATGCAGGGTTGGGTAAGGTTACTTTAACTGGATTACTTTCAATTACTTTTTGATTACTTCAATATCAAATATGCTATTAAAAGAGAAAAGAAACTAAATATGAATCAAATGATGACTCACAACACGTGGTAAGCTTTCTCTCCTGGCTTTGATCTCTTTGATCTCCGGCAAAACGAACATAAAATGCCACAGAAACAAAATGAAAATGGAAATTCTTCTATTACAATATACCACTTGGAAACGCTACCTTCATTTTTGCATAACCCAAAATAAATGTCCATACATGATGCATAATACAGCAACAAATACACATATTTATTCAATGCGTGGTCTATTAAGTCAGACTACCGGGAAACATGGCAACAATTTCAAGCGTTTACAAGCACTTTGTCCCAAATTCAAGCCATTTTCAATCCGTGAAAACCCATTAAACGACCACATTTTTCCAGGATTTCAAGTACCCATACGAACCCTGATTAGAATCAATGCAAAATGAACTCTTAGCAGTTATTATTATCAGGGTTGGGTAGGGTTACTTGAACTGGATTACTTTTTTATTACTTTTGGATTACTCAAATACCAAATATGCTATTAAAAGACAAAAGAAACAAAATACGAATCAAATGATGACTCACAACACGTGGTAAGCTTTCTCTCCTGGCTTTGATCTCCGGCAAAACGAACATAAAATGCAACAGAAACAAAATGAAAATAAACCCAAACATCAATTTTGCCGTTCCGTGTATTCCGTTACTCCCCAAGCCTGCACAAAATGGAGTCATTTTATTCACATTTAGTTTCTTTTGTCTTTTATTAGCATATTTGGTATTGGAGTAATCCAGTTAAAGTAACTCTACCCAACCCTGGTTGGTGAACAGAACTGGAAACAAAATACTTAGTTTGTAGGTACTTCATTTAAAAAGTACTTTATTGACCACCTAAATTACTTAGTAACAAATTCCAGGGTTCGTACACCTTGTTTGTAGCCAAGTTTTAATTTTTTCCCCAGAAGAAATCCAGTGTGATCGTGAAAAACCAGGCCAAAAAAAATGAGGGTAACATTTGGTTATGATTCGGTCACTTTGAGTCTCCATAGTTTGTATTCTTCCTTGTGCATTTAGCACTCGTTTTTTGGTTGAAAAGCAGCCTACATAGATAGAATAGAATATACCTTTATTGTCATTGTTACCAGGGTTGGGTAGGGTTACTTGAACTGGATTACTTTTCATTACTTTTGGATTACTCCAATACCAAATTTGCTAATAAAAGACAAAAGAAACTAAAAATGAATAAAATTTACTAAATTTTGTGCAGGTTTGGGAAGTAACGGAATACACGGAACGGCAAAAATGATGTTGGATTGATTTTCATTTTGTTTCAGTCGCATTTTATGTTGGTTTTGCCGGAGATCAAAGAAATCAAAGCCAGGAGAGAAAGCTTACCACGTGTTGTGAGTCATCATTTTATTCATATTTAGTTTCTTTTGTCTTTTATTAGCATATTTGGTATTGGAGTAATCCAAAAGTCATTGAAAGTAATCCAGTTCAAGTAACCCTACTCAACCCTGATAATAATAACTGCTAAGAGTTCATTTTGCATTGATTCTAATCAGGGTTCGTATGGGTACTTGAAATCCTGGAAACATTTGGTGGTTCAATGTGTTTTCACGGATTGAAAATGGCTTGAATTTGGAACAAAGTGCTTGTAAATGCTAGAAATTGTTGCCATGTTTCCCAGTAGTTGAATAAATATGTGTATTTGTTGCTGTATTATGCATCATGTATAGACATTTATTTTGGGTTATGCAAAAATGAAGGTAGCGTTTCCAAGTGGTATATTGTAATAGAAGAACTCCCTTCCATTTTCATTTTGTTTCTGTCGCATCCTATGTTCGTTTTGCCGGAGATCAAAGAGATCAAAGCCAGGAGAGAAAGCTTACCACATGTTGTGAGTCATCATTTGATTCATATTTAGTTTTTTTTGTCTTTTATTCGCATATTTGGTATTGGAGTCATCCAAAAGGAATTGAAAGTAATCTAGTTAAAGTAACCCTACCCAACCCTGCTAATAAGATGCATTAAATATTCATTTGGGAGAGCTTTTATGAGGACCCCCCCCCCCCAAATGATTGGTTTTGTGGTCCAGATGAGACAAAGAGGCGCAATAGAACACGAAATATTTCCCCAATATCACCGAAATTTCACTATTGACTCGCTGTTGTGCACTATTATTTTATTGCACGATTGCAGGGGTGTCAAAGATGCGGCCGGCGGGACAACGCAAAGAGAAGCGCCCCAAAAAAAGCGTCAATAAACGAGCGAAAAAGAGTTTAAAACGAGCTTTGAATCTTTTGAAATGATTTGTCTTTCTTTCTTCCTGTCTTTCTTTTTGTCTTTATTTCTTTCTTCCCCTTGTTTATTTTTTATCTATTTGCTCTTCACTTCTCTCTTTCTTTCCCTCCCTTTCTTCTCCCTCTTTCCACAGCTCTCTTATATTTCTTTCTCTCTCCCTCTCTATCTCGTCTCTCTCACTTTCCTTCTCCCTCGCTCTATTTTTTATTTTTGATCTATTTTTTCTTTCTCTCTCTGTTTCTCTCCATTTGTCTCTCTTTTTCTTTATTTCTTCATCTGTTTCTCATTTTCTCTTTCTGTCTATCTCAGTCTCTTTTCACTTCTCTCTTTCTTTCCCTCCCTTTCTTCTCCCTCTTTCCATATCTCTTTTATCTTTCTTTCTCTCTCCCTCTCTCTCCCTCTCTATCTCTTCTCTCTCACTTTCCTTCTCCCTCGCTCTACTGTTTATTTTTGATCTATTTTTTATTTCCCTCTCTGTTTATCTCCATTTCTCTCTCTTTTTCTTTCTTTCTTCATCTGTATCTCATTGTCTTTCTGTCTATCTCTCAGTCTCTTTTCACTTCTGTCTTTCTTTCCCTCCCTTTCTTCTCCCTCTTTCCATATCTCTCTTATCTTTCTTTTTTTCTCTCTCTCCCTCTATCTCTCTCACTTTCCTTCTCCCTCACTCTACTGTTTATTTTTGATCATTTTTTTTCTTTCTCTCTCTGTTTCTCTCCATTTGTCTCTCTTTTTTTCTTTCTTCACCTGCATCTCATTTTCTCTTTCTGTCTATCTCTCAGTCTCTCTTTACCTTCTCTTCCTTGACCTCCCTTTCTTCTCTCTCTCTCTTCATATCTCTCTTATCTTTCTTTTTCTCTCTCCCTGAATCTATCCTACTTTCCTTCTCCCTCCCTCTCTTTTTTCTCTCTCTTTTCTCTCCTTATTTTTCTCTTTACTTTCTCTCTCTCTTTCTCTTTTTATTTCTTTCCATATTTTTCCCCTCTCTATGTTTTTCTTAGCCCCCCTCTCTCTGATTCTATTTATATCTCTCTCTATTTTCTATTTTTGCATCGCCCCTTCTCTCTTTCTCTTTCTCTCTTTCTCTTTTCCTATTTCTTTATCCCTTTTCCTTTCTCTATCATTTTTTCTCTTCCTCTCGACCGTTCCCTCTCTCTCTCTTTTTACTGTCTTTTCATCTACGTATTACTTATTCCCTACCTATTTTTTCTTTTTTTTCTGTGTTTCTTTCTCTTTTTTCCTCTTTTCCTCTTTTGTTGTGTTAATTTCCTTTTTCTTTCTCTCTATCTTCCTCCCTCATTTCCCCCTTTTGCTCCCTCTGTCCTTCTACTAGTGCGGCCTGTGAGAATCATTTTTCCGAGCTCCAATGAGTTTGACACCCCTGCACTATTGTTGCGATGCACCATTTCTTTATTTCACTATTATTAAAACTCTCAGGTTGTAAATAATTTGCCCTATTTACCTCCTTATACAAGCGTGCTAAACTAAAAATTATATACATCACGAACGCTTTGGGATTTTTTTGTCGCTGCTAAATATGATTGCACTTTTCATTGCACTATTTCACCAATGCACTCTTTGTCACGGTTGCCATGGCGCCCAATTGGCCTCGCCCTTGTAGCGCCGGCTGCAGCTCGTTGACAGATTGGCTTTCCGTCTGTTTAAGCTCAGAGCTCTCACTCTTCCTTTGTCAGTCCGTCAACGAACCTCTGCCCCGCAAGACGTGGTTTTCGACTCGGTCCTGTTTCCTGTTGGTATTTCCTGTCCGGTATTGTTCCTGTTTATTTTGTCCTGTTTAATATCGGTTTCCAGTTTTGTTCCCGTCTAGTTTGTCCTGTTCAATTTCGATATCCTGTTTTGATGTCATTCCTGTCTGTCCCGTTGTTTAATATCGGTTTTCAGTGTCCTGTTTAATTTCGATATCCTGTTTTGATATCAATCCTGTCTGTCATGTTGTTTAATATTCCAGTTTCATTCCCGTCTAGTTTGTCCTGTTTAATTTCGATATCCTGTTTTGATATCAATCCTGTCTGTCCTGTTGTTTAATATCGGTTTCCAGTTTCATTCTCGTCTAGTTTGTCCTGTTTAATTTCGATATCCTGTTTTGATATCCACCCTGTCCGTCCTGTGTTTAATATTGTTTTCCAGTTTCAGTCCCGTGCAGTTTGTCCTGTTTAATTTTGATATCCTGTTTTGATATCAATCCTGTCTGTCCCGTTGTTTAATATCGGTTTCCAGTTTCGTACGTGTCTAGTTTGTCCTGTTTAATTTCGATATCTTGTTTTGATATCAATCCTGTCAGTCCCGTTCTTTAATATCGGTTTCCAGTTTCGTTCCCGTCTAGTTTGTCCTGTTTAATTTCGATATCCTGTTTTGATATCAATCCTGTCTGTCATGTTGTTTAATATCGGTTTCCAGTTTCATTCCCGTCTAGTTTGTCCTGTTTAATTTCGATATCCTGTTTTGATAGCCTGTTGTTTAATATCGTTTTCCAGTTTCGTCCCCGTCTAGTTTATCCTGTTTATTTTCAATAGCCTGCTTTGATATCAATCCTGTCTGTCCTGTTGTTTAATATCGGTTTCCAGTTTCGTTCCCGTCTAGTTTGTCCTGTTTAATTTCGATATCCTGTTTTGATATCAATCCTGTCTGTCCCGTTGTTTAATATCGTTTTCCAGTTTCGTTCCCGTCTCGTTTCTCCTGTTTAATTTCAATATCCTGTTTTGATATCATTCCTGTCTGTCCTGTTGTTTAATATCGGTTTCCAGTTTCGTTCCCGTCTAGTTTATCCTGTTTATTTTCAATATCCTGTTTTGGTATCAATCCTGTCCGTCCCAATGTTTAATATTGGTTTCCAGTTTCGTTCCCGTCCAGTTTGTCCTGTTTAATTTCGATATCCTGTTTTGATATCAACCCTGTCTGTCCTGTTGTTTAATATCGGTTTCCAGTTTCATTCCCGTCCAGTTTGTCCTGTTAAATTTTCTCCTCAGGCAATTGGGATCAATCTCGTCGGCCTCTGGCTTCCTATCATTCCACTGCAGACTTCTGCCCAATGCGCATGACTCCCCATTTCCCGTAAATTAAAAGCCTTGTGTGAGAAACGTCACGCATTTGGGTCCTGATCCCGTTCCGCTTCTTGACACTCTTTTTATGGCACTATTACGACAATGTAAGCCACGTACTCATTTTGACTATTGTCCTGAGAGTGATTTATTTTTCTCTTTAAAGTCTTAATAACATGCTTACCCTGGAGTACTAAACTAGAACACAGCACCCCGAGGCCATCCTGTTGCATACACGTTGCTTTCAGTGACAATCAAGAAGATTCAATTCAATAAATCCCACATTGACTCTTTTGTTCTGAGTATGTGGGAAAAACGGCACCAAACAGAAGACTTCTTTCTTCATTTCTTCACCATCTTTAAAAACGGATGACTCGTCATTTTTCATTCATAATAGCCTCTTTATGTCTCAAACGGAGAACTGAAACCGACTGCGTGGATCCCGTTTATGCGATTATATCTCACACTCGTTTCCTGTTCCTTGACTGCTTTTTTTCAAAAATATTTTTTCCATTTATCATTCGTATAAGACGAATGTAGCATTAAAAAACCGAAATAAATTGATTATCAAGCTCTTCGTAATAAGGTCGCTGTTTGAGGTAGAAAACGTTTTTGTTATTTATCTAAAAAAAAAACAACAAAAATAAAAGAAACACACAATTAGTTGTTATTCATGGCTACATAATTAAAAACAAAAAAATATATATAAAATTTACAACGCTGTGGTAAATTTTAAACCTTGATTTCGGGGGGGATATGACGTCATCAACATGCGCCGTCACTCCGACGTCATATTCCGCGACCTAGCGTTGTAAACATTCTAGTTTTTCCACGCGAAACCGGAAAGCATGGATAATCTCGTCAAAGTATGTATTTTTTCACTATATTAGGGTGTTTTAACGATTATTTGGCTTACTATATGAAGACCTGATTTCAGAAACGCGAGAAGATTGTCGCCACGTTGCTTAAATGTTTGCTAACTCGTCGGTCCTGCACAGAAAGCGACCTACAAGCTTTATTTTTGATTCATTTTCAAAACAACAAACTATAGTGATTACACTAATTGCAGACTGCTTTTACTACACGATCACCGAGTGTTTTTTTTTATAATCGAATCATGCAACGCATCAGGGTTGGGTAGGGTTACTTTAACTGGATTACTTTCAATTACTTTTGGATTACTCCAATACCAAATATGCTAATAAAAGACAAAATAAACTCAATATGAATAAAATGATGACTCACAACAGCTTGCCAACATCCTTTTTGCCGTTCCGTGTGTTCCGTTACTCCCCAAGCCTGCACAAAATTGAGTCATTTTATTCATATTGAGTTTCTTTTGACTTTTATTACCATATTTGGTATTGGAGTAATCCAAAAGTAATTGAAAGTAATCCAGTCAAAGTAACCCTACCCAACCCTGCAACGCATGCCCTGCACAGAGGAATGAACGACTCTGAATATAACAATGTTGTTTTTGTGTGTGTATTAAAAAGGTGCACGGCAGTGGTGCAAATTATGATTCAGATTTCAGCGACGATGAGAAACAAGGAGAGAACTCGGAGAGCAAACTAAAGAGGTACAATATAATATGATTCAAAGATGTATTCAATTGATCCCTCAAAGTCAATAAAAGCGATTTCATTGTGTGCTTTTCCACGCCAGGAAACACGAAGAGGAAATTCTACAAAAGCCTTTCCAGAAAGATCGGAACTCACGCGTGGCTCACTGCACATTTCATTCAAATGAAGTAGACCGGTACGTCCAATGTTCCATGTAATTTTCCACAGGTCTGAGCGTTCACACAAAGTCTATAAGCAACGCTTGAAACAACAGTGAGCAACGGCAATCCCAAGTGTGGCAACTAAATCATTATCAAACATGTCCGAAACTTCACATCAAGTTACATGTTGTTGAGTTTCAGGCAATGCAAAAAAAATTTCACTTTTGAATGAATTGACTCATGTATTATTGCAAAGGTTGTATGGCCTACAAACGTCATTTGTTTTTACAACAATTATTTCACAAGTTTTCCATTTCTTTTTTTTCCTGGTATCTTTTGTGGCATACTAACATTTTTGGGGGCTTATTTAGTCGGTTGCACGATACACAACTGTATTTAATCACATTTTTAGTGGAAGTACAATGTTGGCAACAAGATTGACTTGGTATAATTGGAAATTATTTGAATGCAACACAAACTTTTTATTCTTTTTCCCTGTTTTTTTTTTTAATTCCTTTAAAAAATCTCACTGTGTTTATTTTTCCTAGCTGTTACAGTTTTCTTTTTGTTCTGTATTTTCTTTTTTCCTTTGATTCTTTCTTTTCTTTTTTTCTGTCTTTTTTCTAAAATTGTCCTTTTTTTCTCTTCCTTTTGTTTCTTTTTTTCTCAGCTTTTCACTACTTTTTCATTTTGGTATTTTTTTTCTCATTTGTTCTATCCCCCCCTTCCTTTAAGTCATTTTGTGCACAATTTTACATAATATTTGGTCGTGTAGGGATTAAAGAAGCAAAAACAACCTGAAGAGCTGTTTGGGACCCGAAAGAGCCGGTTCTTTTTAGTGAGCCGAGCCGAAGAAGCCGGTTCTGGAAAAACTCTACTGACTTTACTCAACTTCGTTCTCCTCAACCCGTGTATTTTTACCTTCATGCACTGTAACTTTGACTTAATTTGCTTCTTAATAAGCAATTTCGAGCCCTGATTTTTGTGAGCTTAGCTAGATTTTCTTGTGCGCATAAAAGCTCTGGGTAGTGCGCAATTGCGCACACACGCAGCTTAGAGGGAACATTGCGCTGGATAGATTTTCTTGTGCGCTGAGAATATGCGGGCAGCTTAGAGGGAACATTGGTTACGCCCCAATCGATCCCTTTTACTTGTACTGTCAAATAAATGAAAGATCAACGTTTTAAATCATGCAATTAATTTCTTTGTTTTTTGCAGAGAGGAAGCCAGGAACAGAAGAGCCCACTTGATATCACTAACAGCTGTATCCTTTGTGTGGAACTGCAAACTTGTAAACAGGGATGTGATTTTTCCGACTATATTCGGAATTCCGACTTTTTCTCTTTCACTTTTTCATTTGCGGAGCAAACAAATTAAAAATCCGACTGTCTCGCTCTTACCTTTATTGCTCTGGCGCACCCTGGCGGCCGTTAGAAAAATTGCATAAATTGGCCGCATCGTTGCACAAGCTGCAGGGTCTGAATTGCATTTGAACTGACCCTGCAGTATTTACAAAAAAATCAGGTATGTGGGCAAATTATTTTGTTATTTAAATCTTCTAAAGATGTTACTTAAATGATTATGTTAAGCATGGTTTTGGACAAGTAAATTGCTTAAAACCCAGGAGATTCGGGGGGGCTCCGCCCTGGACACCCCGGCCCCCAAACCCCCGGCTAGGTTTCAGACTTTTTCTCATCACATCCCTGTTGTAAAGTCCCGCAAAATAAAGGTTAACCGGTGTCCTTAAACAGCTGTCTCCAGTTTGAGAGACACAAGAAGTTTGTGGGCGACTACATCCTTTACTATGGAGGAAATATGGCTGACTTCAAACGCTCTAGGTATGCATTTTCTTTGTTAAAACGAGTCTCTTTTTGAGTTATCTTGTGTAAGGGTGCACACACTATTTAAGTAGGCTACTTAAAAACCGGCAGCTCGGAATGATCAACCCATCAGGAATACTGTGAAACATCTACCGTAAAATGCGGACTATAAGCCTGTTGGGAATTCAATATTCAAATGTATCGTTTACCAAATTGTTTGAATTCGTTGTCTGACTCCATTTATCAAACACAACTACATTCACCCACCAATGCGCGCTCGTTTCTTGATGGAAAAGATGAACAAGAAAAGCCGACATTTTCACACGGGGCAGATTTAACTAAGTGAACTCCATCAAATATGGCCGAATTAGTGTAGCTCGAGTCTCTTTCATGCCTCTTCTGAAGCCTTCTAGCTTTTTCCTCTCGGCCCACGTCTCCCCGCAAGATGGCGTCTCGACTCCTCCCATGGGCCTGCCAAGGAAGCCCCCCCCTGGGCGTCGCGATGTCTGGAAAACTCAAAACAACACAGAGCGTTTCTACGTCATCGGGGCCTTGTTCTCGAAACATCGCCTGCCGTCCTCCGTCAGAGTCCTGTTATCAAAATTCCCTGGCCAAAACATTCCGCTTTCGGATCAGCGTGACCTGTCATTGAACTTCAGCCTACTCGGTGAAAATCTTCATTGCACTCAATAAATGTTACTTGTATTCAATCGTATAAAATCCTTTATAGTCAAATGTATAAAATCCTTCAAGCCGCACCTGACTATAAGCCGCATGTGCCCACATTAAAACGTGAGTTATTTACAAAGAAGGACGGTACACAGAAAGAGTTTTATTTACCGTATATGCGGTATGTCGGCATGTGACGGTCAGGATTCAATGTCACTCTGGGAGAGTATTTTAGCCATGATCATTGATTTTTGCAATCCGGAGATGGAATAAGAGCTTGCTCTGTCCACTCCACGCATCGGCCCGGTATTGCAGTACCTCCGGGAACGGTGCATTCGCAATGATCGCAGCAAGGCTTTAGGGCTGGGACCTTAGCTTGGCATTTTGGCTGAGAGTAAGTGTCCCGGCTCCTAGGCTTTGTAGCGTATTATGAACTGACCGATAACGGATAATGAAAAACGAAGATAGAACAATAACCCTTAAAAATCCCTCCCCCCCTATAGTGTAATACTGACAATATCTGTCAATGCAGGCCTCAATACATTAAACGTGTTTACCAGAGCCATAGGATTTCGTAAAGAAAATAATCGTATCGCGATTTTTTCCGACCAGTATCGCAATTTCAATCCGATTTTGGATTTTAAAAGAAACGTGCATTTCCTAGTTCGGTTCTATGTGAGTACTTAACCCTCCTGTTGTCCTCAGGTCCAAAACGACCCTCCATTGTGTTGTCAAAAACCTCGAAAAATCCTCTTAAATGATCTTTTATTAAACAACAGTAGAAAAAAAGAACTGTTTTCATATATATTTTCATGTAAGTTGTAAAAAAGAGTACCTAAATCAGGGGTGTCAAACATGCGGCCCGGGGGCCAGATCGGGCCCGTTAAGGGATTGAATCCGGCCCGTGAGACAACGCTCAGAGAAGCGAAAGAGAAAAACGAGCTGCAGGTCTAAATATGTCCACTTGATGTTGCCAAAACCAGGTGCGTCTCACAAAGACGGTGTACTTGAATCTATTTCTTTCTCTCTCTCTCTCTCTCTCTCGCTCTCTCTTTTCCTCCCTTTTTCTCTCACTCTGTGTCTCTCTCTCTTTCACTTTCTGTGTCTCTTTTTCTTTGTTTCTCTTTGTCTCTTTCTCTCTCTGTGTCTTTTTACCTTCTTTTGCTCTCTATTCCATTTTTCCTTTTGCTCTCTCCTGCTTTCCCCTTCTCTCCTTCTCCCATTCTCTTTCTCTCCCTCTCTTTTCTCTCCTTCCCTCTTTCTCTCTTTCTATTTATCTTTGGATATCATTCTTTCTCTCTCTTTCTTTCCCCCTCTCTCACTATTTGTCTTTATATCTTTTTTGTTTCTCACATTCTCTCTCCCTCTCCTCTCTCTTTCTCCCTTTCACTTTGTCTTATTTCTTTCTCTCTTTTTCTTTCTCCCTTTTTGTTTCTCTCTAATATTCTAATCCGGCCCCCGAAAGAATGTTTGTTCTATCGTGTGGCCCCCGTGGTAAAATGAGTTTGACACCCCTGACCTAAATGGTCCTTTAAACGAAGACAACACAAGGATTAATCAGTGTGTAATAGGGCTGCACAACTTTTTCCTTCCTTTCACAATAATTCTAAAATGTGTTTATGTATTTATTTGCTTATTTTTTTAGGTTTCATATTTGTGATTTATTTTTTATTATACTTTTATTATTTTATATTTTATTTAAATACGGTACAATTTGTTATTGCACCATCTGTTGCAGCCTGGTCATCCTGGAAGGGGGATGACCTCATGTGTGGTCCCTTCTCAAGTACTCTTCATATTTTTGAGTTTTTCCTTGCCCTCATGTAGGTCTTAGATCAGGGGATGGTGTCATATCAGTCTGTGGATTGCAATAATCTGTGGTCTGTGCACCACTTTGATACTGTCCCTTTTCAAGGTTTCTTCATTTTCCTCATATTGAGGTTTTTGAGTTTTTCCTTGCCCTCGTGTAGGTTTTAGATCAGGGGATGGTGTCATAATAGTCTGTACTTTGCAATAATCTGTGGTCTTTGTAGCCTTTTGAGACTGTCCCTTCTTAAAGTTTTTCCATTCGCATCATTTTGATGTTTTTGAGTCTTTCCTTGCCCTCATGTAGGTTTTAGATCAGGGGATGGTGTCTCAGTAGTCTGTGGTCTGTGCAGCCCTTTGAGACTGTCCCTTCTCAACGTTTTTTCATTTTCCTCATGTTGGGGTTTTTGAGTTTTCCCTTGCCCTCATGTCGGTTTTAGATCAGGGGATGGTGTCACAATAGTCTGTAGTTCGCAATAGTCTGTGCAGCCCTTTGAGACTCCTTGTGATTAAGTGCCAAAAGAATTAACAGGACTTGACTTGAGGTTTTTGAGTTTTTCCTTGCCCTCGTGTAGGTCTTAGATCAGGGGATGGTGTTATAATAGTCTGTGGTTTGCAATAATCTGTGGTCTGTGCATCCTTTTGAGACTCTCCCTTCTCAAGGATTCTTCATTTTCCTAATTGAGGTTATTAAGTTTTTCCTTGCCCTCATGTAGATCTTAGATCAGGGGATGGTCTAATAATAGTCTGTGGTTAGCAATAATCTGTGGTCTGTGCATCCATAAACATGACTTGTAAAAAGTGTCAAGTCAGTCTCGTTTCCAAAGCCAGTGGCAAAGGAATAATAACAGTGTCACATTTGACCGCTAGATGGCAGCATGTCCCAACAGACAAAAACCACTGAATTCTCGTGATCTACCCTTACCACTCCTGCGATCCACTAGTAGATCTCCAGACGTTTCGATTTCTTCCCTTCAGCGCAAAGGACAAAACCGACTCGGACGTTCTACGAGAGAACCATCGCTTTCTATGGCGGGACGAGGACGAAGAGGACATGACGTGGTAAAGCCCCGCCCACTCCTTTTTCTCACATTTTTTGTGTCTTTTATTCTTCTCTTGAAGTATTTATTCCTGGTATTTTTATGTCCAAGGGAGAAAGACTTGGCCAAGAAGTATTATGACAAGCTTTATAAGGAATACTGCATAGCTGATCTCAGTCGATACAAGGAAAACAAGGTGGGCTCTCAACCCGGGATCATTTTATAATTTGAGATTCAAGAAAGGGAAAATGTTTTCTATCAAGAAACTTCAGTTCAGATATTATGCTATTGTGCTGCTACGTACCTGAAATTATTTACTATCCCGGATTTATTAAAAAAAGGCCCACTTCATTAAGTTTAGTGATTTTTTTTTTTTTGTATACCACTAGGGGGAGCCTGTACACCAGGGGTGTCAAACTTATTTTAACTCAGGGGCCACACGATAGAACAAACATTCTGTCGGGGGCCGGACTAGTAGATTAAAGAGAAAAAAAAAGAGAGATAAAGAAATAAGAGAAAGAGGGAGGGAAAAGGAGAGGGCGGGACAAAGAAAGAAAAAGAGAGAGAGGGAGAAAGAGGGAGAAACAAAAGATAAAAAGTCGTGAGAGAGGGGGAAAATAAAGGGAGAGGAAGAAAGAAATCCAAAGAGAAATAGAAAGACAGAGTGGGAGAAAAGGGGTAGAAAGAAATAGAAAGACAGAGTGGGAGAAAAGGGGTAGAGAAAGAAAGGAAGGAAGGAAGGAAGGAAGGAGAGAGAGAGAGAAATAAATACAAGTACAGTGTCTTTGTTCGAGGCACCTTGCAGCTTGTTTTTCTCTTGCGCTTCTCTGAGTGTTGTCTCGCAGGCCGGATACAATCCCTTAGCGGGCCTGATTTGGCCAGCGGGCCGCCAGTTTGACACCTGTGCTGTACACCATCCAGCAGCACTAGCCATCAATATGATGGATTTCTTCTAAGGCACTCTCACCGGAGCCGGAATATTTAATTATAGAGAAAAGAGAGAGTTAAGAAAGACAGAAGGGGGGGGTGGCAGAGAGAAAGAGAGCGAGAGAGAAAATTAAAAGAAAGAAAGAAAAAAAGTTAGGCAGAGAGAAATAGAAATTGAGAGAGAGAGGTAGAAAGAGAAGGAGATAGAGAGCAGGAGAAAGAGAAAGAAATAAAGAGAAACGGATGGAAAAAAGAGTGACATAGAAAGACACAGGGAGAGAAAAAAAGAGAAAATAGGAGAGAATAGAAATAGAAAATAAATCAAGAGAAAGTGAGGGAGCTAGAGAGCAGGAGAAAGAGAAAGAAATAAAAAGAAAAGGAGGATGGGAAAGTGACATAGAAAGACACAGGGAGAGAAAAAAAGGAAAAAGGAGAGAGAATAGAAATAGAAAATAAATCAAGAGAAATAGAGGGTGGGAGAGAAAAATAAAAAATGAAAAAGAGAACAAGAGAGAGAGATAGAATGAGAGTAAGATAAAGAGGGGAAAGAGAGACAGAAAGAAAAGGGGATAAAATAAATCAAGAGAAAGAAAGAGAGGGAGGGAGAGAAAAAAAATGAAAAAGAGAACGAGAGAGAGAGATAGATAGGGATAGGGGATAGGGAGCCAATCAGAATCCCAGGCAGTTGGCGCCAAAGGAGCGGGCATTGGTGATCGATCTATCTCTCTCTCCCTCTTTCTCTTTCTTTCCATCTCTTTTCTCTCCTCTCTTCCTCTCTTTCTATTTCTTTTTGGATTTCTTCCTTTTTTCTCTTTCCCCTTCTCTCACTATTTCTTTTATCTCTTTTGTCTCTCTCTCTCTTCCTCTCTCTCATCCTTTTTTCTCTCTTTCTATTTGTCTTTGGATTTCTTCCTTTCTCCTTCTTTCCCCTTCTCTCACCATTTACTTTTTTATCATTTGCTTTTCAGATTCTCTCCCTCTTTCTCTCCATCTCTTTTCTCTACTTTCTTTCTCTCTATTTCTTTTTGGATTTCTTCTTTTCCTCTTTCTTTCTCCTTCTCTCACTATTTATTTTATCTCTTTTGTCTCTCTCTGTCTTTTTTCTCTTTCTATTTGTCTTTGGATTTCTTCCTTTCTCTTTCTTTCCCCCTCTCTCACCATTTACTTTTTTATCATTTGCTTTTCAGATTCTCTCCCTCTTTCTCTTTCTCTCCATCTTTTTTCTCTCTTCTGTTCCTCTCTTTCTAATTCTTTTTGGATTTCTTCTTTTTCTCTTTTTCTTTCCCCTTCTCTCACTATTTCTTTTATCTCTTTTGTCTCTCTCTCTCTCTCTCTCTCTCTCTCTCTCTCTCTCACACTCTCATTATTTTTTCTCTCTTTCTATTTGTCTTTGGATTTCTTCCTTTCTCCTTCTTTCCCCCTCTCTCACCATTTACTTTTTTATCATTTGCTTTTCTGATTCTCTCCCTCTTTCTCTTTCTCTCCATCTCTTTTCTCTCCTCTCTTTCTCTCTATTTCTTTTTGGATTTCTTACTTTTCTCTCTTTCTCTCCTCTTCTCTCACTTTTTCTTTTCCCTCTCTCTCTCTCTCTCTCAATATTTTGTAGTATTTCGTGCTTGGATTCGGCCTGGAAAAAGGTGTACGGACCCTGGCTTTAGAATCCACTCACACTTTACCCATTCATACACACACTCACACACCAGTTGCGGAGACAGCCATGCCAGATGCCCACCCGAGTATCACATGGTACAAAAGCCATATTGCTGCTATATTTTGACCATTTCGGTGTAGATGTCCGGTAAGGAAAGCCCGACGGGCCACAGGTGGCCCGCGGGCCGTAGTCTGCCCAGCCCTGCTTTGTATGATGTCCCGTGCGTTGGCATCCTTCTTCGTACCCCCGTCGAGGACGGGAGGTTCGGCGAAGCGAAGAAGCGATTACATTTGGGGTCCGATTCATTTAACTGGACCTAAAGGTTTTATTTTCAGACTAGCCTTGGTCGGTGAAATGCCCTAGCGCACAGGTGTCAAACAGGCGGCCCGCGGGCCAGATCGGGCCCGCTAAGGGATTGAATCCGGCCCGCCAGACAACACTCAGAGAAGCGCAGGAGAAAAACAAGCTGCAGGTTGAAATATGTCAACTTGATGTTGCCAAAGAAAGGTGCCTCAAACAAAGACACTGTACTCTCTCTCTTTTTTCACATTCTCTCTCTCTCTGTCTCTCTACACCTCTCTCTCTCTCTCTCTCTCTCTTTTTCAAATTCTCTCTCTCTCTCTCTTTTTTTCACATTCTCTCTCTCTCCCCCCCCTCCCTCTCCCTCTTTTTTCACATTCTCTCTCTCTCTCTCTCTCCCCCCTCCCTCTCCCTCTTTTCCACCCCTTTTCTCCCACTCTGTATTTGTCTCTTTCACTCTCTGTGTCTCTCTTTTTCTCTTCCTTTGTTACTCATTGTCTCATTCTCCCTCTGTGTCTTTTAACCTCTTTTGCTCTAACTTCCTTTTCTCTCTTCTTCCTCTCTTCCTACCCTTCCTGCTTTCCTTTCTCTTTTCTCTCCTTCTGTCTTTCTTTTTCTCTTTGGATTTCTTTCTTCCTCTCCCTTCCTTTCCCCCTCTCTCACGACTTCTCTTTTTATCTCTTTTGTTTCTCACACTCTCTCCCTCTCTCTTTCTCTTTTTTGTCCCGCCCTCTCTCCTTTTCCCTCCCTCTTTCTCTTATTTCTTGATCTCTCTTTTTCTTTCTCTTTAATCTACTCGTCCGGCCCCCGACAGAATGTTTGTTCTATCGTGTGGCCCCCGAGTTCAAATGAGTTTGACACCCCTGCCCTAGCGGTTATCCCTGTCGAAAAAAGCGTGAATAGAATTTTGAGGTTTCCTCTGTTTCTCTTTTTTTAGTTTGGATTCCGATGGCGCACGGAGAGCGAGGTGGTCTCGGGCAAAGGTAGGCCGGCGTTTGAGTTGATTCGTTAAGATTGATAAAAGTCTCTTTTTATATAAAAATATAAATAGGGCTGTCCAACTCACATTAGTCGAGATAAACTACAGAAGATTCTGGAACGGGAATGCGATATTTTCTGGATTTATAGGTGCTGTCAGGAAATGTGGACATGTTTTTACTCTCTGCTGCCATCTCCTGGCTTAAAGTCATGATTGCAGCCACAGTCAGATCATATATAACAAGGGTGTCAAACTCATTTTAACTCGGGGGCCACACAATAGAGCAAACTTTCTCTCGGGGGCCGGACGAGTAGATTAAAGAGAAAGAAAAAGAGAGATAAATAATTAAGAGAAAGAGGGAGGGAAAAGGGGAGAGGGCGGGACAAAGAAAGAAAAAGAGAGAGAGGGAGAGAGCGTGAGAAACAAAAGAGAAAAAGTCATGAGAGAGGGGGAAAAGAAAGGGAGAGGAAGAAAGGAAACTCAAAGAGAAATAGAAAGACACAAGGAGAGAAAAGAGAAAAGAATGTGCGAAGGGTAGAAAGAGAGAAAGGAAAAAGAGAAAAGGAAAAGAGGAAGTAAGAGCAAAAGAGTTTAAAAGACTCAGAGAAAGAGACAGAGCAACAAAGAGAAAAAGAGAGACACAGAGAGTGAAAAAGACAGACAGTGGGAGAAAAGGGGTGGAAAAGAGAGAGAGAGGGAGGGAGAGAGAAAGAGAGAGAGAAATAAATACAAGTACAGTGTCTTTGTTCGAGGCAGCTGGCTTTGGCAACATCGAGTTGACATATTTCAACCTGCAGCTTGTTTTTCTCTTGCGCTTCTCTG